>NC_062567.1:84897757-85217659 GCF_022837055.1 Prionailurus viverrinus
TACACATACTGTTCCCTCCTGAGAAAACACCCTTCTCCCACCTTCATATCACTAGTTCCTTCAAGTTCAGCATAAATGTCACCAGCCTAGGGAGGTTTTTCTCATGAACTCACAATTCAGGGGGTCTCTTCCATTGTCCGTTTTCTCTATTTGTGTCGAATGCTCTCATCATAAAATTTATCACAGTAATTATTCTATGTGTTTTTAGGCTTGTTTTGTTTCTATCTCTTCTACTAGAATATAGACTGGGACCAGGTCTGCCTCTTTTAACATCATGCCCCCCTCGCCCCATACCCAGAATAGTGCCTGGCTCGCAGTAAGTACTCAGGAAATATATGTTGAATATCAATAAATATGTCCAAGATTTAAGATTACATGTAATTATATATTATATGATTCTATCTATCTGAAATATCCAGAATGGGTATATCAGTAGAGACAGAAAGTAGATGAGTAGTTGCCTAGGGCTTCAGGTAGAGGAGAGGAAAAGAGGGTGGATGCTAAGAAGCGTGGGATTTCTTCTGGGGTGATAAAAATGTCCTAAGCTGGATTGTGGTGATGACTGCACAACTCTTCAAATATACAAAAATCATTAAACTGTACATGTGAAATGGGTGAAGTTTACAGTATATGAACCATGTCCCAATACAGAAAAAAAAAGAACATTTGATTAATCCATGGGTTGATTGATTTTTTAATTTCATAGATAACAGATGTACACTCGCCTATATTTTGTTTCATTTTATAGTACTAAAAGTAAATGAATATGGACTAATGTTAATAAGGCAGTCAGCAAGGAAAGAAGTACTTCTTCAATACCTACTGCAAACCATGAAGGTATTGGAAGTGACCAAAAAGAAAAATGCCTCAACTCTTCCCTTAAGAAGTTTGAAGAACCCATTTAATCCATATTAAGATGATGAAGAGGTGAAGAGCGAAGGTCACTGTCTCAGAAACCTCTCATGATTCATCTACTATGCTCCACCATCCCTTTTTACCCCAGCTGGCATTTCAGCAACCAGCTGTGTGCAGGTTTAGCTAAGCAACCCCTCCCTCCTACTTTCTACCGAGACTTACACTGCAGCCTTGTGGGACATTACAGAACCACTCAGCCATTCCAACATATGTACAAACCTGGAGGGGGTGGGCACTGACAACAGGTACAACCCTCAACCACATCAGAGCTAATCCATAAATAGTCCACTCTTCTGTGTCTCAGGTGTAATTATACCACTCCTCTAAGTCTGCCCAGGGGGACTGAGTCATAGCTGCCCATAGCAGTAAACAGCTCAAAAATGTACCTTGAACAGGCTATTACTCCTTCCCTCTCTTTCTTCCAAATGCTCCACTTCTGTGTCCTGGGATCACTTCCCCAAATAAACTACCTATTGAAAGCCTTGTCTCAGTATCTATTTGGATCTCTGTTTCAGGCAATCTTCAAAGTCTATTTCTCTATTCTCATTGTCTTACCAAGAGGACCTAAATATTCTGAATTCATACCATGGCATAATGTCAATCAGATAGGACAACCATAAATTATGCTTATAGGACTACACATTTGCCAAAATAATTCATTCAACAATTCACTCATTCTCACACCAAATATCCATTTCCACTATAAATCGGGTTTTCTTCTAGGTTCTGAAAATACAGCAGTGGACATAACAAAATCCACATTCTCTACAGGTTTTATTCTAGTAGCAAGAAACAACCAGCAAGTAAATATATAATATGGTAGATAGTGATAAGCTTTATAAAACAAGGGGGGGGGGGTGTTTGTTTTTTTTTTTTGTTTTTTTTTTTTTAGAGGCTGTGACCAGAGAAGGAATCTCTGAAAAAGTGTATTTGAGCAGAAATCTGAATGATTATTGGGAGGAAATCCTCCCAGGTTAAGGGAACAGTAAGGACAAAGACCGGCAGTTAGAAATGAATTTGTTATGTTCAAGGAAGACCAAGAAGGCAATACAGCTGGAATTGAAGTATGCAGGAGAAGGACAGGAAAGGAGGCAGGGTGGCTCTTGAAGGCCAAGGGACAGAAGTTAAATTTTATTCTGAAAGCATTTCTCCAGTGGACAACTGTAAAAAGGGGAATGGTGTGATTTCATTTACATTTCTATAAGATTATGCAAGCTGCTGGGTGGTGACACTATGGGAGGCAGAGGTGGAAGCAGGGGCCCACTCACAAAGCTTTAACAGTGGTCCAGGGGGGGATGTGAGAGCAGATCAACATGGAGGGAGGGAGAAAGCATTCAAATGACTTAAGCATCTAAAAAAGGGGGGGGGGGGTGCTTCAGTGGCTCAGATGGTCCAACTCTTTTTTTTTTTTTTAAGAGAGAGAGACAGAGAGTCAGAAAGAGAGGGAGACAGAATCCAAAACAGGCTCCAGACTCTGAGCTGTCAGCACAGAGCCCAACACAGGGCTCAAGCTCATGAACCATGAGATCATGACCTGAGCTGAAGTGAGTCGCTTACCCTACTGAGCCACCCAGGTGCCCCAAGCATCCATCTCTTGATTTCTGCTCAGATCATGATTTCACAATTCTTGAGATCAAGCCCTACGACGGGCTCTGCTCTGCCCTGACAGCACAGAGCCTGCTTGGCGTTTTGTCTCTCCCTCTCTCTGACCCTCCCCTGCTTGCATGCACACATGTATGCACTGTCTCTCAAAATAAATAAATAAATGTTAAAATTAAATAAAAGTAAAGATGTTTGTTCTGCTCAAGCATTGTTTTTCTTACAAATGAATATTATGACAGAAAGCTATTCATGTTTAACCAAAAATTTTAAATTAATTCTTAATAAAAGTATAAAGCTGATCTGGAATATTACATAGTGTTCATATTGGTTACAAAGCAAAGCAAAATTTGATTTTTAAGCACGTCTTTTAAGGAGAAAACTTAGATCAACCCCATTGTCACAATCTACAGGAAATCACAGTCAGGTGTAAATTATCCAAGTCAGAAGGGAAAAGAAAATCTTAGGTTCGCTGTGCTAAAGATTAAAAAATTAAAAGGAATTTAACGGATAAAATAGCACAAGTAAAAGAGGAGGGACAATTTCCCTTAGAAGCATAATTGCCTATTCCTGTCACTCAGAATATCAGTATGAGGGGAAATCTGAGGTTTCAAAGGACATGATAAGATTTCAGATCTATAAATTTCTTAATAAATGTAATTTAGCATAACATTTTAAAGATATTTCCAGAAAACTTCATTTAAAAACACACCTTTGCTTGTTCATTTACTTCATCTGCCTTTCTTGCTCACATCTCTAAAAAGACAGCACTCTAAAAGGTACAAACTTAATGAGTAAGTCCTGAGGATATAATGTGAAGCATGGTGACTATACTTAACCATACTGTATGGCATATTTGAAAATTGCAAAGAGTAAATCTTACAAGTTTTTATCATAAGAAAAAAAATTTTGTAGTTAAGTGCGGTGATGGAGATTAACTAGACCTACTATAGTGATCATTTTGGATACATAATCAATTATGTTGTACACCTGCAACTAATACAATGCTATATGTCAATTATACCTCAGTCATAAAAAAGATTGAATCTAGATATAAAGATGCAAACAGTACTTTTTATGACACAGATAGGCATTTGTTTTCCTCTTAAAAACTTCATATATTAAAGGCCAACACTTACATAGTACTTAGTACATACAAAACACTGTTCTAAGTGTTTTACATGTATAAAAGCATTTAATCCTCACAGCTACATTAGGCATGTACTATTATTTGCCCCATTACACAAATAGCTCCCAAGAAGTTAAATATCTGGACCAAGGCCTCGCAGGTGAAAGCCAGAATTCAGACCCCAGCAGTCTGGCTCTGTCCTCTTAACCACTACACATACTACCTCCTATTGTATTGTGCAGATGGTACCTTAGTTTAGAAAAAAAAAACAAAATCAGAACCAGCACCTAAAGGATGTAATTGAAGAAAAATGAGGAAAGGGCTGGGAATAAGCATCTCTCCTCAATAGCTAATTCTACTGCCACCAGGGAAGATGCAAATGATGTTCTCTAATCTTCATCTCATCTACAACTGTGAGAGATTCACCTCCCATATCATAGGCAGATTCTCATATCCTGAAAAATTTCTCCTACTTGTAGCACTCAAGTACTAACCTGTTCTGTAATAATACCAGAGCATCATGTCAAAGAAGCCGGCTTTTACTCAGCTGCATGAACAAAATCTAGTTTCAAATATTATACTTCCTTACTTCTTCTTCTAGAGATCTTATTGAAGACTGAAAAAGACCCTTGCCATAAGAGGATCTTAATAGGAAAAGAACCAATTCCATTTAATTCCAGGGGATTTTGTCCTCCAACTTAACTGAATGACAAATTCAAATTACTATTGAACTAAAGCTAGTCCCCTTCTTCAAAAGTGACCTCGGGACTCTCGTCTCAAGAACCTTCCCAGATATTCCCAATTTATTCAATAGCCTCAATAGCTGAATTTGTTGTAAATAATGGCTGTCATTTTGTAGTACCCAAATTTAACCTCATAAAATCCACCAAGAAGACTCATCAAATTTAGTATCTGAATTTGCTAAAGAAGATAAAGGATACAGAGCTTAAATGTCTTGGTAGGATCACATAAGTAGGTGAAGTATGGAGGTGATATGTGGATATAGCTCCATGAAAGTAAAGATCAGACCATTCAACCAACCATTAAAGGTAAATCATTCAACAGGCTATTCATGTGGCAAGTTCCATGCTAATTGATAGAATTCCATAGAGAATGCCGTGAAATTCTCAAGCAAGTTATTTAAACACCTTGTACCTGTTTCCTTATCTATAGTGAGGCTAATACTAACATCTATATCCCAGAACTATTGAGATGATTAAATGAACTAATGTATGTCAACATTTAGCACAGTCCCTGGAACAAAGGATTTTAATAAATACAAAGAAAAATTTTGCAAATGTAGCTATCTAACGAGTGAGTTCTGTTCACCAGGAAGGCAGAGAGGTGGCCTGGGGGACATATCTCAGAAATGATGGGAAAAGACTTTCCCAAACCCATGAGATTATGGAAAGAGATAGGATCTTGGCCAACATAAATAGTTCTTACACCTATTTTCTTTTATTATTTTACTTTATTTTAGAGAGCGAGCAAGCTAGGGAGGGGCAGATAAAGCAGGAGAGAAAGAATCTTAAGCAGGCTCCACAGTCAGCATGGAACCAGATGCTGGGGCTCCATCTCACAACCCTGAGATCATGACCTGAGCTGAAATCATCAGTCAGACTCTTAACCAACTGAGCCAACCAGGCACCGCTACATCTGTATTCCAATAGAGGAGATATTTCCCAGAAATTTTCATATATTTATAAAGAAAAAATCTTATAAACAAAAAAATAATATTTTTTAGAGATACCAAAATAAATTTGATCAAACGTTTGGATGAGCCAAATTATTTATTTTTCCACTAAGATTACTGTCATTTCCTATTGTTTATACTTTTTCTTTTTTTTTTTATTTTTGAGAGAGAGGGGGATGGAGGGAGAGAGAGAGCATGAGCAGGGGAGAGGAGCAGAGGGAGGGAGGGTGGGGGAGGGGGGGGGAGAGAGAGAGGCAGAGGCAGAGGCAGAGGCAGAGGCAGAGGGAGAGGGAGAGGGCGAGGGCGAGGGCGAGGGAGAGGGAGAGGGAGAGGGAGAGGGAGAGGGAGAGGGAGAGGGAAAATCTTAAGCAGGCTCCACACTCAGCACACAGCCCAACATGGGGCTCGATCCCATGATCCAGGGATCATGGCCTGAGCTGAAATCAAGAGTCAATGCTCAACCAACTGAGGCACCCAGGCACTCCTAGCTTGTACTTTTTAAAAAGAAAACCAAAATTATGAACCGAAACAAAGTCACAATTAATGGATAAATATAGCTGTTACTAGCTTAATCCTGTAATTCATTATCTTATTGTAAATTATGTTATCCTTTGGTTTCTTCACAGGTGTTACCTATCCAACTACATTAGGGGAAACTCAAAGACAGAAAGTACATCATACATTGCTTTTTCATTCCACGCACCATTTACTATAATTTCCAATATATAGAAGGTCAATACCTCAATAAGGCCATGGTAGTTCTGAACTAGATTCTATAACAAGTGTTGGCAAGAATGTGGAGTACATGGAAATCACATCCATTATAGGAGGGAGTTAAAATTGGTACAATCGCTTTATCAAAACGTTTGGTAGTATTTACAAAACTGAATATACACATTCCCTACACATACAGCAACTCCACTGTTGGTACATATTCAGCAGATATGCATAAATATGTGTACTCAAAAAAATGTACAAAGATGTTCAAAGCAGTAAAACATGGAATATCACCAAAATGAAACAATATAAATGTTCTTTCAATACAGAATAAATTAAGATATATTCACATCATGGAATGCTGCACATCAGTGAAAATAAACTACCCCCTCTAATGATAAAAATGGTGACTCTCGGGACTCCTGAGCAGCTCAGTTGGTTGAGCGTTCAACTTCAGCTCAGGTCATGATCTCACGGCTCATGAGTTCGAGCCCCACGTCTGGCTCTGTGCTGACAGCTCAGAGCCTGGAGCCTACTTCAGATTCTGTGTCTTCCTCTCTCTCTCTACCCCTCCTCCACTCATGCTCTGTCTCTGTCTCAAAAATAAACAAATATTAATTTTTTTTAATGGTGACTCTCACAAGCATCATGTGAAACAAAGGAAACCACCCCCAAAAAGATTCATACTCTATGATTCAATTTATATAAAGGAAAAAATCAGGAAGAATGAATCTATAAGAACAGAAGTCCGAAATAGTGATTACCTTTGGGGGAGGGACACAGGAGGGACCTCTGAAGTACTTGATCTTTCAGGATTCCAACACCCAATTTTAATGTGGGGAGGAGAAGTTTTCCCTGCCACACACGACACCTCGCAATTCTCAGACACTAGCAAGGTATAAGAATTCAACTCAATCCTGATACTGCCCACCCAGAGACAGCCTCACATTCCACAGGTTAGGGGTTCAGCCTTAAAACACCATCCTCCATCCTCCACTTCAGATGCCAGTCATAAATCTCAGTCCTAGTTAACTATGCTTCTGACTGGCTGGCTACGAATTGGAGGTTGCAGTGATCTTTTTAGGTTTGGTTAGTTTGCTAAACGGACTCACAGAACTCAGGGACATTTACTTATGTTTGCCAGCTAATTAAAAGGATATGATCAAGGATACAAATCAACAGCCAGATGAAGAGTACATTGGATGAGATCCTGAACAAAGGAGCTTCTGTCCTCATGGAAGTTGGGGCCTAGTCCAGTGGCACAAAGAAGTGCTTTGATTCCCTAAGCATGTAAAGTCTTGAAGAAGAAAAAAGAAGAAGAAAGAAAAAGAAGAAGAGGAAGACCAAAAAGCTAGTTTCTTGGGTTTTTTACAGAGGCTTCATTACATAGCCATGACTGACATGGCCATAAATCACTGGCCATTGTTTTTATTCAACCTCCAGCCCCTATCCCCTACCCTGAGGTCAGAAGTTGGAACTAAAAGTTCCAAACTCTCAAATCACATGGTCTGTCCTCCTGACAACTAGCTCCTGCCCTTGAGCGGGGTCTAAAAGTCATCTTCATTAATAATAAGACACCCATTTCACGTTTATGGCTCCGAAGTTTTTTTTTTAATTGTGGATGAAGATCATATATATCTAAGAAATATATTTTGGTCATCTGAATGATGACTTATAAATCATATCACAACTGATAAAAAGTGTTTATGTAAATTTAAATCCTCAGAATGAACATCATTGTACTCCACTGCTCTGCTGCCTCTTCCCAATGATATCCCTACAATTCATAAATATCCTACAGAAAGTATAAAAGGCAGGGGAAAGAACATCACAGCATTTACACTGGCCTATACAACCTTTGAGATTCTGTTGCTTCCTCCAACAAGCTTTGAAAGATTGCTAAACTTCTCCCTGCTCCCTCATCCGGGAAATAAATGTACTGGACTTTTTTATACCCTAGGCAGCACAATATATAGTGATCCATATTGTATGTAAAAAGTAAAACAAAAACACATATGATTACAACAAATTAAAAACTGTGCAAATATCAAAACACACTATAGAGAGATATAATTAGCTGTTCATGAGTGATGATGTTTAAAAGAGGTTTTAATATGAATAAAACTTGGAATCAAAAGATCCCCTAGTGATATAAACAGAATAGTGGTACCAGAAAAATAGAGCCAGATGGTTTTATCACCACCCCCGAGTACCCTCAACCCTCCAACCTCTCCCTCTTCTGTAGAACCCCATATTAATTGACCCCTTTGTCCAGACCATGGAAAAAATCTTCAGAGACTGGTGATGATATGGTGGGGCAGGTCACTGTAATTGTCTGGCCATGGCTTATATTTCACTGCATTTTTCATGGACCACAGACTATAGTACTTTTTACATTGCAGATATTCAATAAATATTTGTAGATTTGATTCCTTGGGATAAAAAAGAAAAAACAGGAGCAGGAGTTTTCTGTGAGGCATATACTTCTATCATAAAAGACAGGTCTTGGTTTCTCATTTCAATGGGAAAGTAGCCTACTTATAGCCTTCACCCTCTCTCCCTTACAGAAATCCTGGCTCCTCCATGACATGAGCACCCCACTCCCCTCACAGCTCAAGTGCTGGTTTCTCTCACTGAGAGCCTACAACTCAACTGAGCCTACAAGTGAGGTAGATGTCCCCCTTTCTCCTCATTGCAGCCTCCCTCTCTGGTGATGTTTTCATTGTACCATGTCACATCCTGCTCTTTACACCCCCACTACTCTTCTCTATAAAATTTCCCAGCTTGGAATCTCATCAGATATAATCACTGCTGGTGCCATCCACTGATACCGGAGTCATTCCCACTCACTGCTTGACAATATTAACTCCTAGTTCACTACAACTTTCATACAACACAACTCCTATCTTAATATTTGGCTATTTCAATTCATACATAGAAAGGCCTTCAACATCCTGGCCTCTTCCCAAATTTCTCTCTTCCAATAATCATCTCCTATACCCTGCCCTAGCCACTCACTCCTAAGACCCATTCTTCACCTTTTTATTACCTACAAATTCTCCAAAATTTCAAGCCTCCCACCTCCTGGCCACTTTCTGTCTTCAAGTGCATTGCTTCTAGTACCTCAGTTCACTCCAGCTTAAATCTCCTGGGAACTTGCAGAGCATTGATCCCACTAATTTTCACTGTCCTCCATCCATCTGACATCTCTCCACCCTCCGTACTCAAAACTCCATGGTAAATCATTACAATCACTTCCTCACATACATCCTTGATTCCATTTCCCTCTCACCACATCATCTTTCACCTGGGTTATCATATCAGTCTCCTAACAGTTCCCCCAGCTTATCCACCGTCAGTCTATTCTTAATAAAGCAGCCAGTAGCAGCCTTTAAAAAAAGGTCAATCGAATCATGCCATTCCTCTATTCACTACTCTCAAGTGGTTTCCATCTCATTCACAGTAAAATCCAAGCCCAAGCAATGGCTTGTAAGCCCAGCTGTGACCTGTGCCCCTTACCTCTGACTTCCCCTCCTACTCCTCTTCTGTTCCCTCACTGTAGGCCAGCTACTGGAACCCTCACTGCTCCTCAAATCTGTCTGACATGCCCCTCCCTCTGGGCCTCTGCATGGACTAATTCCTCTGCCTACAATGCTCTTAAACTAAATCTATTCACATGACTTCCTCCTTTGCCTTCTTTCAGTTTTGCTCAAATCTCAGCCTCTGAATGAGGCTTACCCTGAAACCTTATTTAAAACTGAAACCTCCCCCAGCCTAGTACTCCCACTTTTCCATACCCTATTCTATTTTTCTTTTTACCATTGTACTTTTAACTGTCTACTATAGTATATAATCTGTTTATGTATTATACCCATCATCTTTCTGGGGGCCCAGCCCCATTACTAGAATTTAAACTCCATAAGGGTCAAAAGTTTTGATCCGTCTTATTCACTTATACCCACCAAGTACCTACAGCAATGCCTACTACATAGTACATATACCATTTATACCAAATAAATGTTTAAATAAAAAACATAAATATGCCTCTATGTGTTACTTGCTGGATTTCAACAGAACCAGAACTAGACTGCAGTATAAACTTGCAGATTCCTCATTTGCTATCTTTCTGCAGGAAGTGGATTCAAAAAATAAATAAAAATCTCCTAATTGACCATATGCTATAGTCCAAAAGTTGATTTCTACATTTTCCCCCCATAGGTAAGAAATGTTCTAATTGGAGATCCAGAAGTCAGTCTACAAAAGCATATTTAATTTACAAGTACCTAAAATACTACATATTATAAATGGGTAACAGTGAATTCAACCATTTCAATATCAATTAACAAGCAGAAATGCAAAACGCAAAGTAACTTTGGGAGTTTATGCATCTATTACCCTGATTGTGGTAATGGTATCGTGGGTACCTGCATCTGTCCAAACTCATCAAACTGAATACAGTAAATATGTGCAGTTTCTTATATACCAATTATACCTCAATAAAGCTTCTTTGAAAAGCAAAGAAAGTAATAAAAAGTATTATTTGATCTTGAATACCAACACTTAAGAGCAGCCATATTTAATTAAAGAAAGTGAGAAGAAAGTTGGAAACTTTTATGTTAATTCTGAAGGGGACTTCAAGGCCCTGGTAAAGTTATTAGAAATGGAGTCTTTGCCACGTCTATTTTCACTTCAAAGCCAAGGATTTCCCCTTGGCTGTCACAAGTGGATCACCAGCACTGCTCTTATACTTCTAATCCACAGACACTTTCTTTTCAACTCATCTAAACGAAATATAAGGAGAACTAGAAAAAAGGTGACGGAAAGTAGGTCTTTCTGAGATTGCTAACCAAGAGCTAGAAGGTGGCGGAAACAAAAAGTTACCTAAAAATTTACTTAAGTTGAAAACAGGTATGTTGTAAAAGACAAAGGAGCATTGCATCTCTGCTCAGACATGAGCAGAGAAAGGGCAAAACACTGTCTCTAAATTTGGTAGGAAATGTGATAGTGTGTAAACTGTCTTTAAAATAAGCAGGATGAGCAAGACAATTGTTCAGTTAGTGAATTAAGTGAATGAATGCACAACTCATGCATTTATAACCCGAGGATTACTTTGTCACTGGGAAGGAAGGTGCTTGGGAAGAAGGGTTATGTTTCCTTGATGATCTGTCATACTGGCTGCCTTTTAAGGGCCTTCGTTTGGTTCATATTGCTTCCATGCAACACTTGCTTCTTTCTTTCTTTCCGCTCAGACCTTAAATACTGATCACCATGGCTTCAGAATGCAGATACATTCCCAGAAATTCACATACGATATAATTTAATTTTAAAATACAGAGACAACAGTAAGCAAATAAATAAATAATATAGGTACATACTGCTTTATTATTCAGTTATATTTACACAGCACTTTCCAGTTTACTAGCCATTTTTTCACATTTTTTTCAAGTTTGTTTATTTTTGAGAGACAAAGTGAGAGAGAAAGAGTGTGTGTGTGAGAGTGGGGGAGAGGCAGAGAGAGAGGGAGGCACAGAATCTGAAGCAGGGTCCAGGCTCTGTGCTGACAGCTCAGAGCTGACACGGGGCTCAAACTCTGAATGGCAAGATCATGACCTGGGCTGAAGTCACACGTCGAACTGACTGAGCCACCCAGGCACCCCCCAGTTTACTAGCCGTTTTAACATGAAATTTTAGGATAAAATTTCTTACAGAGACCACATACCTAGACCATAGATAATCTACTTCAAACTAGATAATCTACATCCAGAGATGGTCAACAACTTGTCAAAGGTCACAGAGCTGGCCTACAATGCAGCTTCCCTCTCTCTCCATTCTTTCTTTCCAATAATCCACATAAATAATTCAGCCAGGCATGACCACATGCATTTTACAAATAAGGAAAATAAGGTGTAGACAGGTCATCTGTCCTAAACTGTGCAAACCATAAGCGGTTCAAATCACATTTAACGATCTAATATGCACACCTGCCAATGAAAAATCATATCTGGAAAAGAAGCAACTGCACAGCACATCTTCAATAATCTACCCCTAGATCATCTATTTATTAAAATATGTATTTCAATATTTTCATACATAGCTCTATTCAGAAAAATAAACCTGTTTTCCCTCTTTAAGTATTCTTCAGACTCATAGGCAGCATTTATTATTGTATTTTTTTCTTCTCTTGATTTATAAAAACAACTTTTAATCTCTCTTAGATGACTTCGAACAGTGTAAAATCTTACCTATACTGACTAGATCCTAAGTTTCCTTCTATTTCATGTTTTTGTTTCATAAACCACATACAGAGAATTTGAAAGTTTATCATTTTTGAAAGTTTAAAAAATCTAATTCATCTGTTCTTTTGTTGACAAAGGCAAAGAGAGTTGTGAAGTGTGCCCTCTGCTGGTAAAAAAAAAAGAAAGAAAAAAGAAAATTGTCATACTTTAAACCAGAAACATCCTATGAGCTATGTGACTATCTAGTATTATCTAAAGATCTAAAATATACTAGGCTAAAAATTATTTCTAAAAAAGCCATCATGATATAAGACTTCAAATAGGAAACAAAATATATCTATAAGGCATAGAAACTGAAATTGAATGAAAAGATTTATCTTATTAGCATATTAGTGTGTGTGTATGTGTGTGTGTGTGTGTGTGTGTGTGTGTGTGTATGTTAGTATTTTATGTTTGCCTTACTACTAACTGAAATCTAACAGAGGCTACAGCTAGGAAGTGATAGTGAAATCATACTCAGATAGATGGTGTCACTTCTGTTATTCATCATATTTCACCAAAGGAAATTGTCGAATGGAAGTCCCCAAATTTGGTGGCCAGCATATCTTCTCCCAACCCATTGCCTATCACCATTCTACAGTAATTCCCCCATAAACCTTTTAAATATCTGTTTACAAGCCAAGAGAGACAACTCCCTGCTTGTGGGCTTTGGATTCAGGCAAATTACTTAAACTATCAACTATAAACTTAGGATAATATTTCTTACCTTCTGGGGTGCCTGGATGGCTCAGTCGGTTAAGCCTCTGACTCTTGATTTCAGCTCAGGTCACAATCTCATGGTTCACGAGACCAAGCCCTGTGTGGAGCCCCTGCGTTGGGCACCAAGCCTGCTTGGGATTCTCTCTCTCCCTCTTTGTTTGCTCCTCCCATGTACACATGCTCGCTCTCTCTCTCTCTCTCTCTCTCTCTCAAAATAAATAAACTCTAAAAATATATATACTTATCACTTCCTAAGGTATATTTGTGGACTAAATGGACACTATATGTTCCTTATGGGGCATTGAGACACAGGTGTTGCCCATGATGTATGACATCACTCTGGGAAGTGATAAGGAACTCTCTAAGGTGGTCACCTGGCCACCTCCCTGACCATTCTCCCCACTTGCTCCCTGTGCTATGGCAACATTGATCCCTTTCTAAACACACCATGCCCCTGAGGCCTTTGCACTTACTGACCCCTATGATTGTAATGTTCTTTATACATTTAGCCACACAGCCTGTTCCTACAGGACATACAGGACTCTGCACAAAGGTCATCACATCAAAGAGATATTCCCTTGATTACCCCGTATAAAATGACAACAGCCCTTGACTCTGCTTCTCTCATGAGCATTTATTCCTTCCTGTTATTATAGCCACTGTGCTTTGTATATAGTCCCTATCTTCCCGCTAGGAGGCAAGCTCTGTGAGGCAGAGACTTCACTTACCTGGCGCCCTGCTCTGTTCACAATGACTGGAAGAGTATCTGACTAATTGCAGGTAATAAATTAATATTTGTTGAATATAAAGTAAATGAACTTATCAGGGACATTACAGAGCTCATTTCTACTTTGAATGAGAGAGTGGTCTCATGATGTCTAGAGCCCTAGCCTGTGATTTTGTAAAGAAAGATTATCTCAAATAAATAGACCCTATGCTCTTCCTACTGGTTCTAAGAAGAGTATTTTTAGAAATCCTCATAACTTTTTGAAAGGAATAAATTATAAATAAAGCAATTAAATTAATTTTGAGGACACCATCAGATGTTTAAATTTTTTTTTAACATTTATTTATTTTTGAGACAGAGAGAGAGAGAGCATGAACGGGGGAGGGTCAGAGAGAGAGGGAGACACAGAATCCGAAACAGGCTCCAGGCTCTGAGCCATCAGCCCAGAGCCCGACGCGGGGCTCAAACTCACGGACCGTGAGATCGTGACCTGGGCTGAAGTCGGACGCTTAACCGACTGAGCCACCCAGGCGCCCCTACGCTCAGATGTTTAAAGATTTCAATTCACTGTCATGTAAAATACTTTTTTCTGGATCACTGTCTTTTTCTTTTGATCAAGCATTTTAAGACAAAGTACAAAACCAAAAACAGCTACGAAAATGCAACATTTCTGGAAATGGATAAGTGGTTAAAGGGTAAATATTTCACATAGCTTCTACTCTTTTAAATGAAGGCTATAATACAATAATGTTTCTTGAGAATGAGAAAGGAAAAAAAAACATAGATAACCTACCAATTTTAAGTGTGTGAGCTAGTACCTGTTTTTAATAGGTCACTGCCAAACCTTGTTCAAATAAAAGTATTTTAACACATTATCACACACTATTAACATCTAAGTCTGATTCAAAAATGATATGCCTAGAATTCATCTTAAAAAAATATTACTCTCTCAAATATATGCTCATATAAAAGGCAAGCTCTAGGATGAACACATTTTAAGTATGCTTATCATCACTAAAGAATTAGCAAAAATGGCAAAATTGTTAACATGTGTGAAAATCCTACCGGACTTTCTGGCATTGCTGTCTATCTAGATGCACCAGGATTACACACAAGACAAATGATTGCAATCATTTGGAATTTTGAAAAAATGTCTGACACTATCCATTTTATTGCCAGCATTTTAGGCCGCATATTGCACATGATGAAAGAACTGACCTTTGAAAGAAAATCGTGGGGTCGAATAGAGAAAAATCAAATGACAGAAATTGACAGAAAGGACCACTATTGCAATCATACTTGGATCTCCTTCTTGAATAACCAACTTTTCCAACCACTAAAGTTTTGTTATTAGTCATGCTTCTCAATGAAAATCTCCCATCCAAGTACCTACATGGAGAGAAATATGGTAGCACAAATAATCAGTTTTTTTTTAAAGGACAAAACTATAAGAATTTCATTATCTATTCATATGTAGAATCATATTGAACACATAATTGTAGATCTTTGTAATATTTTGCAAAGTAATAAATTATTTTAAAATAAATTAAAATTTAAGGACATCGTAAGACCAAAAGGTGATGCAAGTCCCTTCAATTATGAAATCATCATGTCCTCTGGGACTCATTCTTCTAATAGAGATATCAAAGGACAAAGGAGAAACTTCAAGTTCCTTAGATATATCTCTTCATTTATTCATTTAATAGGCATTTCTTGAGTTTCATGAACTAACAGATATGGGGAATATAAATATGCATAGGCCCCCAGCCCCTTTAGGGCTGACAGAAGCAATAACATGGCAGGGACTACTTCTGATCTGGAGAATAACATCACCATCATGAAAAGTTCTCAAATAAAAGTCAAAACAGGAGATAAAAGAAGTAAAAACCAGTCAGGATAAAATAAAAAATGCTATGACTGAGCTACAATCATGAATGGATGCCACAGTGGCAAGAATGGATGAGGCAGAAAAGAAAATCACTGATATAGAGAACAAACTTATGGAGAATAATGAAGCAAAAAAAAAAAAAGAGGGAGATTAAGTCAAAAGAGCGCAATTTAAGAATTAGAGACATCAGTGACTCATTAAAAGGAACAACATCAGAATCATATGGGTCCCAGGAGGAAGAGACAGAAATAGGAGTTGAAGGGTTATGTGAGCAATAATAGTGGAAAACTTTCCTAACCTGGGAAAGGCACAGACATCAAAATCCAGGAAGCACAGACAACTCCCATTAGATTCAACAAAAACTGACCATCCACAAGGCATATCATAGTCAAATTCACAAAATATTCAGGCAAGGAGAGAATCATGAAAGCAGCAAGGGAAAAAAATTCCTTAACCTACAAGGGATGACAGATCAGGTTTGCAGCAGACCTATCCACAGAAACTTGGAAGGCCAGAAAGGAGTGGCAGGATATTTTCAGTGTGCTGAATCAGAACAATATGCAGCCAAGAATTCTTTATCCAGCAAGGCTGTCATTCGAAAGACAAGAATAGATAAAAAGTTTCCCAAACAAAAATTAAAGGAGTTTGTGACCACTAAACCAGCCCTGCAAGATATTTTATGGGGGACTCTTTGAGGGGAGAAATTATGAAAAATATATATATAAATACATATATAATAAATATGTAAATATATATATGTAAATATAATATATATGTAAATATAATAAATAAATAAATAATAAACATAAAAAAATTTAAATAACTATAAATATATACATAATATATAATATATAATAATATATTATATAAATATTATTTATATAAATATAAATTTATATTACATATTAATATATTTAAATATAAATATAATATATAATATAAATAATAAATATATATATAATGAATAAATTAAATACCAAAAGCAACATTATTATATAAACATTTATTATATAAACATTATTATATAAACATTTATTACATAAATATATATTTATATTATATATATTTATATATTTATATATTTAAATATAAATATAATAATATATAACAATATAAGTAATATATATATATATATATATATAATGAATAAATTAAATACCAAAAACTAGAAAGGACCAGAGAACACCACCAGAACTCCAACTCTACAAGCATCACAATGGCAATAATTTCATATCTTTCAGTACTCACTCTAAAGGTCAATGGACTCAATGCTCCAATCAAAAGACACAGGGTAACAGAATGGATAAGCAAACAAGATCTATCTATATGCTGTTTACAAGAGACCCACTTTAGACCTAAAGACACGTTCAGATTGAAAGTAATGGGATGGAAAACAATCTATCATGCTAATGGTGAACAAAAGAAAGCCAGAGTAGCCATACTTACATCAGACAATCTAGACTCTAAAATAAAGACTGTATCAAGAGATGAAGAAGGGTATTATATCATAATCAAGGGGTATATCCACCAAGAAGAACTAACAGTTGTAAACATTTATGCACCAAATGTGGTGGGCCCAAATACATAAATCAATCACAAACATAAAGAAACTCCTTGATAATAATACCATAATAGTAGGGGACTTCAACACTCCACTCACAGCAATGGACAGATCATCTAATCAAAAAATCAAAATGAAAAATGGCTTTGAAAGACACACTGGACCAGATGGACTTAACAGATATATTCAGAACATTTCATCCTCAAGCAGAAGAATATACATTTTTCTCCAATGAACATGGAACGTTCTCCAGAATAGACCACGTACTGGGACACAAATCAACCCTCAACAAGTACAAAAAGATCAAAATCATGACGTGCATATTTTCAGACCACAACACTATGAAACTCTAAATCAACCACACGAAAAAAATTGGAAAGGTTACAAATACTTGGAGACTAAAGAATATCCTACTAAAGAATGAATGCGCTAACCAAGAAGGTAAAGAGGAAATTAAAAAGTATATGGAAGCCAATGAAAATGATAACACCACAACCCAAAACCTCGGGGACACAGCAAAGGCGGTCATGAGACAAAAGTATATAGCAATCCAGGCCTTCCTAAAGAAGGAAGAAAGATCTCAGATTTACAACCTAACATTACACCTTAAACAGCTGGAAAAAAGACAGCATATAAAATCCCAAACCAGCAGAAGACAGAAGACGAGAGCAGAAATTAATGCTATCGAAACCAAAAAAAAAAAAAAAACCCACAGTAGAACAGATCAATGAAACCAGGAGCTGGTTCTTGGAAAGAATTAACAAAATTGTTAAACCACTAGCCAGTTTGATCAAAAAGAAAAAGGAAAGGACCCAAATAAATAAAGTCAAGAATGAAAGAGGAGAGATCACAACCAACACAGCAGAAACACAAATACTAACAGAATATTATGAGCAATTACATGCCAATAAAATGCACAATCTGGAAGAAATGGACAGATTCCTAGAAACATATACACTACCAAAACTGAAACAGGAAGAAACAGAAAATTTGAACAGACCCATAACCAGGAAGGAAATCGAATTAGTAATCAAAAATCTCCCAAAAAACAAGAGTCCAGGGCCAGATGGCTTTCCAGGGGAATTCTACCAAACATTTAAGGAAGAGTTAACCCTTTTCTCTTCAAGCTGTTCCAAAAAATAGAAATGGAAGGAAAACTTCCAAACTCATTCTTTGAAGCCAGCATTACCTTGATTCCAAAACCAGACAGACACCCCACTAAAAAGGAGAACTATAGACAAATTTCCCTCATGAACATGGATGCAAAAATCCTCAACAAGATATTAGCCAACCGAATCCAACAATACATTAAAAAAAGTATTCACCACGACCAACTGGGATTTATACCTGGATGCAGGGCTTCTTCAATATCTGCAAAACAATTAATGTGATGCATCACATCAATAAAAGAAAGGACAAGAACCACATGATCCTCTCAATAGATGCAGAGGAAGCATTTGACAAAATATAACATCCTTTCTTGATAAAAAAGCCTCAAGAAAGTAGGGATAGAAGGAGCATACCTCGAGATCATAAAAGCCATATATGAAAGACCCAATGCTAATATCATCCTCAAAGGGGAACAACTAAGAGCTTTCTCCCTAAGATCAGGAACAAGACAGGGATGTTCACTCTCACCACTGTTATTCAACATAGTATTGGAAGTCTTAGCCTCTCTAATCAGACAACACAAAGAAATAAAAGACATCCAAATTGGCCAGGAGGAGGTCAAACCACTACTCTTGGCAGATGACATGATACTCTATATGGAAAACCCAAAAGATCCCACCAAAACACTGATAGAATAGATTCATGAATTCAGCAAAGTTGCAGGATATAAAATCAATGCACAGAAATCAGTTGCATTCCGAGACACCAACAATGAAGCAACAGAAAGAGAAATCAAGGAATCGATCCCATTTACAATTGCACCAAAAACCATAAAATTCAAGGAATAAACCTAATCAAATAGGTGAAAAATCGATATGCTGAAAAGTATAGAAAGCTTATGAAAGAAATTGAAGAAGACACCAAAAAATGGAAAAAGATTCCATGCTCCTGGATAGGAAGAACAAATATTGTTAAAACGTCGATACTGCCCAAAGCAACCTACATAGTCAATGCAATCTCTATCAAAATAACACCAGCATTCTTCACAGAGATAGAAGATATAATCCTAACATTTGTATGGAGCCAGAAAAGACCCCAAATAGCCAAAGCAATCTTGAAAAAGAAAACCAAAGCAGGAGGCATCACAATCCCAGACTTCAAGCTATACTACAAAGCTGTAATCATCAAGACAGTATGGTACTAGCACAAGAACAGACCCTCCAATCAATGGAATCGAATGGAGAACCCAGAAATGGACCCACAAACGTATGGCCAACTAATCTTTGACAAAGCAGGGAAGAATATCCAATGGAAGAAAGACAGTCACTTCAGCAAGTGGTGCTGGGAAAACTGGACAGCAACATGGAGAAGAATGAACCTGGACCACTTTCTTACACCATACACAAAAATAAACCCCAAATCAACAAAAGACCTAAATGTAAGACAGGAAACCATCAAAATCCTTGAGGAGAAAGCAGGCAAAAACCTCTTTGGTCTTGGCTGCACAACTTCTTACTCAACACGTCTCTGGAGGCAAGGGAAACAAAAGCAAAAATGAACTACTGGGACCTCATCAAAATAAAAAGCTTCTGCACAGCAAAGGAAACAATCAGCAAAAGTAAAAGGCAACTGACAGAATGGGAGAAGTTATTTGCAAATGACATATCAGATTAAGGGTTAGTATCCAAAATCTATAAAGAACTTATCAAACTCAACACCCAAAAAACAAATAACCCAGTGAAGAAATGGGCAAAAGACATGAATAGACACTTCTCCAAAGAAGACATCCAGATGGCCAACCGACACAAGAAAAAATGCTCACATCACTCATCATCAGGGAAATACAAATCAAAACCACAATGAGATACCACCTCATACCTGTCAGAATGGCTAACATTAACAACTCAGGCAACAACAGATGTTGGTGAGGATGTGGAGAGAGAGGTTCTCTTTTTTGCATTCCTGGTGGGAATGCAAGCTGGTGCAGCCCTTCTGGAAAACAGTATGGAAGTTCCTCAAAAAACTAAAAATAGAACTACCCTATGACCCAGCAATTGCACTACTAGGTATTTATCCAAGGGATAGAGGTGTGCTGTTTTAAAGGGACACATGCACCCCAATGTTTATAGCAGCACTATCAACAATAGCCAAAGTACGGAAAGAGTCCAAATGTCCATCGATGGATGAATGGAATAAGAAGATGTTATATATATATATATATATATATATATATATACACACACACACATATATGTGCATATGCACACACACACACACACACACACACACACACACACACAAATGGAGTATTGCTCAGCAATCCAAAAGAATGAAATCTTGCCATTTATAACTATGTGGACGAAACTGGAGGGTATTATGCTAAGTGATATTAGTCAGAGAAAGACAACTATCATATGACTTCACTCATATGAGGACTTTAAAAGACAAGACAGATGAACATAAGGGAAGGGAAGCAAAAATAATATAAAAACAGGGAGGAGGAAAAAACCTAAGAGACTCTTAAATATGGAGAACAAACAGAGTGTTACTGGAGGGGCTGTGGGAGGGAGGATGGGCTAAATGGGTAAGGGGCACTAAGGAATCTACTCCTGAAAGTGTTGCTAGCACTATATGCTAACTAATTTGGATGTAAATTTAAAAAATAAAATTAAAACCAAATTAATTAAATAAAATGAAAAAATAAAATCAAAATAGACTACACATTACCTATGGGGCAATTCAGACACATTCATTTGGCCATTCCAGATATTAAAAACTATAACCATGTGCAAGTCTCTTATTATTTCCAATGACTAAACCATGAGAAGTGATACATTATGTCATCCCATCCACTTATCACCCCTCGAAAAGATTTTGAGAATTTTATTCCTTGTTTCACCATTTAAGAAACTAATACTCTGAAAATTTTGCAATATGTATGAGGTCAAAAATATGAGGGGCCTCTTAGACCTTAACTCTTGTCTGCTAGTTCCTAGGTCATAATTTTCCTATTATAAACCATATAAACTCATCTTCCTTGCATTTTCTTCTTCAAACAGTGGCGGGAATGCCTTAATAACAAAGTAGTGTATGCTAAAATAATTCAATGTACTTTTAAAACTTCCCCCAAACAGCTTTGGCAGTGCCATGAAAACATAAAGGAAACTGACCAATTGAGGCCGCCACATCTAACATACTTAAATGTGGCTAAGAAACACCCATTCTCCATTAATTTTTACACTCTCCTTTTTTTCCCCCAGAATTCAAAACATCTACACAAAAACATTAACTTGAAACTATTGTATAAGATAGCCAATGAGCTTCTGGCCTTACATTAGGTAGACCAGAGTTTTTTAAAACCCTGGCAACTCCTCTAAGCTCTTTAAACCTCAGTTTGCCTCATCTGTAAAACAGAGCTAGTACCAACTATCACGTTTGTGCAATGCTTGGCTGAGTTCCCAGGACGCATGTGTTAAATAAATCATCCATTTGTGTATAATTTTCTAGTGTTCCTAAGTCATTTCATATTGCACCGTCAACACTACAGCGAGCATCTTTGGTGCAAATCTAGAATTTCTAAGGGCAATTATTTTTTTAGTCATATCCAGGAGACATTAAATAAAAGTGATTTAGCAACAATAATGAGAATCCAAACCACCTGATGCACATCAGGACATGGATAAATCATCAACAAATGTTAATTATTAAATATAATATTTAGTGCAGCGAAAATCTGCACTTCTCTTAAGGCAGATATAAAAACATAACATTCTTTCTGTAAGCAAACTCTTAGTTTTCCTACTTTTATTTTCCTTTAGGTGTATGTACCATATTGAAACCAGTGAGAGGCACACATATCATCCTTCTCATATCTCAGTATTTCCAACCAAACACACTGTTGAGTTTATAATACAGTGTTGTTGTTGCTGTTGCTATTTTAACCTCTGTAGGAGCTTTGAGGAGGCACAACGGTGCCTGTGGCCAAAAAGATATTTTCCATTTTTATTAGTACCTTCAAACTTTCACTGCTTTATGTTCCTACTGAATTTTCTCAAAGCACAAAAGTAGAAAAATCTCTACCATGGTGAAACTGTACCCAAATTATTTCATCTCAGACTTTGTCTTATTCCTAAGTTTACTCTATAGAAACAAATATTTGGAAATTTAATGGGAAATAATTCAATCTAAAACACAGTACTTTAAATTTCACCTTAGCAATAATAAAAGCAAATCAGTACAGTATGTTTTTGATACTCTAACACAGCTAAATATTTCACAGTAGAATGCATTTGGAGGAGAAAAAAAATCCTATATTCCTGATTATTGCAAGGTTAGGGGGAAAAAGCGCTTAAATCTAAATATGGAGGGAACAGTAGTTTGTAGTAAATAAGGTAACATGCACTCATGCTATAGGTAAACATCATCCTGAAACTGGCCCAGTTAACAATAGAGTTCAGAGCTTCAACGTGCATTTACACACCCTCCTTGTTAAAATGGTGGAAATCAATTCCTTGCCCAAGAGGCATTCATGGTCCCATATTTAAAATCATGCAGGTTCACAAGGGAACGTTTAGATTATCTGCAGATGCTGTCATGTGAATTTAGCCTCTTATTGAGCATTTGCAGTTTATGGACAAAAGATCGGTAAATTCAGTGAGGTAGGCTGTGTGAGAAGGATTAGGTTATGAGACTATAAATGAGATAGAATTTTACTACATGAAAATTGGGGAGATAAATTGAAGCTTTGTAGCTTACAAATACGTGGTATTTATAGCAAGGGCGGCACAAAAGAAATTGATGCCTGCCGCTACCCACCCACAAATCTCTAATCATAGCATGTTAACAGGTTTGAACTAATGCAGGTTCAAGTAGAACACAACTTTCCTGGTTAACGCATTTCAAAAGTGTGGTAATAAGCACTCAACAAGAAAAAGAAAGGAGAGTTCCTATTGCTAACGGGTACCATTTGCGGCTTGAGTTCATAGTAAGTCTTAAACTCCAATATCGCATTCTTCAGACAAACACTACACCCAGATATTTAACACCACACATGTCATCATGACACAGTATAGTAGCTCTGTGAGATTTAATGCTACTAAAATCACCCTTGTGACTAGCCCAATACCACAGCGTGAGTAATGAAGTGCATTGTAAGTAGTATAGGATCACTTACTGAACTGCAATAATAATGCAATTGCTTTTTAGTGGAATGTGTTAAAGCCAGATCGTTTCATCTAATAACCTATCTTACTTCCTCAACTATTCAGTCTTCAAATCTTGACCATCTACAGTTAAGCACTGTGGGAGATTCACTATGTAAATATGATAAATTAGCTGTAAGTTAAGTGATAATGTAAAGTCATCTTCAAATATAGCATAATCAAATGCCAAAATAGCATTACACTTTTACAGTATTAGATACAATGGCAAAAGGTTCTATCTCATAAGGCCTACCCAATTGGTCTCATCAACATACACAGAATGAAAATTACCAACCTTTGATTCACTTTGCATCAATAGCACCTGGAACACAGTAGATGTTCCTTAAATACTTGATATCTATCTGATTGCTGACTGATAACTTAGCATGCTACTATAAAACAAATTACCCAAATCTTTAAAATACATATTATTCCACTGAGTTCTATAAACAGACATTAACTTGAAAGACCCTACTGGCATCACAAATCTTGATTCCCAATTAGGCACTAAAAGGCAAATAATTAGAAAGCTACATCCTCAAGGTTACTATGTACACTTAGTACAACAATGGACCATATTTGGCAGCATTCAGACCTAACCAGACAGTATGTTAAGCAATACTGCTGAGCAATTAATTTTGTGTTTGTGAGCTTGAAGTAATTTAAATCATTCTCAGTTTTCTGATTTTTCATCTTGGCTGCCATAATTAAATATACCAAAGAATAATGGAAAGATTCAGCAGCATTTACTAAGCATAATCATTAAATACCAAGCACTGGGCTGGACCTTTCCATATACACTGGTGATTCAGATGGTCAACCAGGTTTGGAAACCAGTTGTCTGAGGGCACTCTCTCTACAACCTATGCCTAACTAGCTCCAGTGATAGGACAGACAATGTGAAAAAGGCCATGCATTTCATCTTTGAAGAGCTCTATTAGCAAATTCTTCCATAATTAGCCAACATCTGTATTCTAAGAATGTCTACCCTACTACCTCTTTAAGGCTTTCAAACAAGCCTTCTTGTTCTCCTACATGAGAACACAGGTCTTCACGAACATGAAAATAGTTATCATTTCTCCACCTGCCTCAATTTAAAGTTGTCCACCCATCATCAATCTTTCTGATAGCATCCCAGCTTTCACCCTTCACAAAATTTACAACTAATATATCATTTGTGTTTTCACTTCTTACAGCCGGTGCTCTCTACTAGGATTCTGTCCATGAGTTCAAGGATCATGGCCATTTTGTGCACCACTGCACAGCCAGCACATAAAACATAGCAGGTACTCAATAAATACTTGATGGATAAATAAATTAAAGAATAAATGAATGATTTGGAGGGGCATAAGCCCATAATCATTTGGATTAGACCACCACAGTTTATTTTTAGAGAGATGATCATAGAAGCATAGGAGTTGCTGTTTTAGCTGATCTCCTACATAGTAGAAAGTCTCAGTAAGAGATATTTAAATGATTTTTAAGTAAATATTTTCCCAATCAGAAAGATCAGCAGCATTTGTTTATTCTATAAATATTTCTCTACAGTGTACCAGACACTGATTATATAGTGGTAAAGAGAACAGATACAGTTCTTGCCCTCATGTGATAATGAAATTTAAGGGGTTGCTATATAGAGAAGCAAAACAGAGTATAGATTGCAAGAGAATTGCATTAAGTTCACATCGTCACATAGATCTGGCAGTGGAACATCAATCCCAATAATCAGATAATAACCACAACAAGGAAAAACAGAAGATAGTAGGCCTCAATTTAAACCAATAAATTATGGAGTTATAAAAGTGAAACACAGGCAGTCAAATTCACAGAGACAGAATGCAGAATAGCAGTTGCTAGGGGCTGAAGGGGGAGTTACTGTTTAATGGATACACAACTTCAGTCTGGGTGGATGAGAGAGTTCTAGAGATAGATCGTGGTGATGGCCACACAACAGTGTGAATGTTCTTAATGCCACTGAACCATACACTTAAAAATGGTTAAAATGTAAGTTTTAGGTTTTTTATATTTTTCCACAAAAAAAAAACCTACGGGGAAAAAAACAGTCACATAAAGCACCCCCATGTACAGAATTGCTGGTCGTGACTTTGTTATTGAGTTGCACATGCACAAGTATGGAGAAACACCACCAACAGCAGGATCTTCAAGACAGACAACTATGTTCGACAAATGATGCATCATTAAATGACGAGCAAGAAACCTCAGGGATACAGCTCATTTTTTATTCAAATTCCCTTTCAGGAAAGTTCTCCAGGGCTAGGAGACTCAATGATTTTTGTTTGAATTCCCTTACCTCCAATAACGCAAAGAAATTTTTCCCCTTCAAGTGAAAAATCTTACACTTTGAAAATCCCAGAGCACGACCACCAGAAATGACTTCAGAATGAAACTGAGAAATACTGGCAAAGCTAATTGGAAAATGTTAACTCTGACTGAATACAGACCATTCTCAGTCCCTTCTTTACACAGGCACAGGGGAAACAAGACTCAAAATCAAGATGCAGGTAGTATATTACTGGAGCGGGGAGGGAACTTTACAACCTAAAGGGTGAGGAATACTATACCAACATTCTTCTGAGTCCTACTCAGAATCAAACACTGTACCAATCATTCATGTGAAAAGCAAAACCAGAAACAGTATCATTGCCAAGCCAGCAAGCTGTCAACATTTATTACTGTGTGTATGGGGTAGTAGTAGATGATACTAAAGAAAAAGTCTCCTTTGCCCTTCTGGAGCTCAAGATTGGAAGGATAATGATTGCACCATGTATTTTCCCCATCGAGTTGAAACACAATGATGAAAAGAGCATAGGCTCTCTGAAATGAAACAGATCAGTGATGTAATCCCAACTCTACAACTTTTTAGCTGCACAACCTTAGTAATACTAGCTAAATTACTTAGGGTTTACCAACACCAGGAAGTTTGGTCGATAATCCAACCCAGTTAATCCTCACAAACCCTACAAAATAATACTCTTGTCATTTTACACATAAATTCCAGTTATTTTATTTCCCTGAGCCTCAGCTTCCTGGGGGGTGAGGGAAGAGAGGGATTAATACCAACCACATACAATGGTTTTGAAAGTCAATTCATTTAATGTGAAAAAAAAAATACTAGGTTCTCAGTGAATGATTGCCATCATTTAATTATTTTATGTTTATAGAAATAGCACATGTTTGGAAAAGTTATTCTAGGAGAGCATTTTAGCAATCATTACTTTTTCATACATACTGTCTGAACTGTTTATAAATAAAACTTAATTCAACAAATATATGTGCTGTTGTTATATACAAGACACTGTACCAGGCACTGCTAAGTACACAAAGATACAGGACACAATTCCTATCATTAAGGTGTTTGCATTGCAGAGAATATTTAACAAAATATATTGTAGCTTAAAATTAAGGAAGATACCCAAAGGCCTAAGGGTGAGGGCTTAGTGTGAAATGCCCCTATTCTGGAGTGTATTCTATTAACATTCTCCATCATTGTTTTGTCCGGTAACTGCAAGATACCTATTTTTCCCCATGTAAGGACTTTGCACAAGTTAAATACCACGTAAGTTCACCTGAGCATGGTTGCTCTTGCTTTTCACATTAATACAGCATATATTTTATAAACACGTGTGCCAATTGAACAACATGCTTATTTCCTATCATTGGTATGCAATTCTCTCAAAGAAAGAAGATAAGCAGCCAGTATTCTGACATTCTGTTTATGATGACAACCTAAACTGCCATTGAAACTCATTACTATCTGTTATAATTATCAGAACTGGTGAAACTGATTGATCAATAATGGAAAAGCTGGTTATTCATTGCACATGATGAGATGCCTTCAATTCCTAGAGAGATTTCCCAAGACATTTATGGTGAAATATACCCAGAACAGTGATCTCAATTGGAAATCTTATAGTGTGGGAGAATGCAGGAAATTTCCCCAGAGAACTAAGGAGATATATGATATAAGGTACTGGGTATTCCCACAGTAAGTAAGGATTGAGCATGTATAAAATGCTTGAGAGAATTTTTATAACAGAATATTTGACACAGTAATTAATGTACATTACAAAATGTCTCCTATCTCTTCCAGCTACATTCCATCAAAGTAAAGTTTTGAAACCCGTGAACTTGCGGAAATAACATGGTCATTAATTAAAATCTATTACATTTCGCCACAAAATCTTCAGTAATATCACTCTCCTTTGCCTTTCCAGAAAACAAGAGCAATACACATATGCTATCACTATTGATATCACCATTTATTCACACAAAACCAAGCAAAGGCTTAAATACATCTGGAGATTTCAATTCTACTAAACTTGAAACTAAGTTACAAAATTGAGATATAACATACATAATTGACTTAGTTAAGTTTCCAATTTTAATTTTTTTTCAATTTCTTGTTAATACTACAATTGTATTCAATTTTAATTACATTCATTTCAATGTTAAACACTGAGACTACCTCAAGAATCATTGAAAGTTAGTCACATCACTGTAGATTAAAGTGATGCCAGTCTCAATAGGATACTGGAAATTTATATGAAAAGGTTTCATTTTATTTAGTTTTTAGTAAATGACCACCATGCCAAGTTCTATACTGGCACAGGCATATGACTTTAGAATATGTTGGGAAAGAGCAACACACACAAACATAAGAGTGAAAATACAATGTGAGGGGTACCTGAGTGGCTCAGTAGGTTAAGCATCTGAATGGGCTACAAATAATGTCAGTATATTGTAAGAGCATGAAATTGGGACACAGAGCCCAAATTACAACAAAGGACTGTGATTAAGAAAAAGCTGATGAAATTAGATTAGATTAAATTAAAAGAGCAAATCACAAGGAACCTTATATGTCATGCTGAAGACTTCAAATTTCATTTTGAAGGCAATGGCAGGCCTCTGCAGGGTTTTAAGAAAGCCTGTGAGGGGAGCCTGGGTGGCTCAGTCGGTTGAGCGTCCAACTTCAGCTCAGGTCATGATCTCGTGGTTTGTGAGTTCGAGCCCTGCGTCAGGCTCTGTGCTGACAGCTCAGAGCCTGGAGCCTGCTTTGGATTCTGTGTCTCCCTCTCTCTCTGACCCTCCCCCGCTCATGCTCTCTCTCTCTCCCTGTCAAAAATAAATAAAACATTTTAAAAAAATTAAAAAAAAAAGAAGGCCTGTGACATGATCAGACTTACATTTTAAAACAGTCATCCTGATAGCAATGTATCTGATTGTATTTAACGTGTTTTCTTTTCCTACCTAAAAAAACACAGCACTGGGATGTAAGGAATATTTTCTCTAGGAAGAACTGAGAAACATTCTTATCAGGCAACCACCATCCTTACTCATTTTCTCTCTCTTAATAAAAATAATAGTAATAACACCTAGTACTTAATGAATGTTACTATGTACCAAGCACATGTAAAGTCCTTTAGATGTATTAGCTCATTCACTCCTCACCTATATCCCCTGCACAAGTAATTCTCATTGAGCTGGATACATAAGATAATGTGACCAGATTTAACTGTTTTCTGGATGAAAACATTTCTAGGGTTCAAACCACGTATGTTTTCTGCTCCTGGCTAAATATGTTCAATATTTGTAGCATAACTTTAACTTCCCTTGTGAGGTGAGACAGACAAGTAGTTGACTAATGAACTCATTACCTACTACGACAGTGCACTAAGCATCCATCATGTACCAGGAATGGTGCTGAGGAAACAGTGGTTCACACCAGTCAACAGTGCCCATCCCCAGGGTTCCAATCACTGACTGAGGGAAGCAACCACGACCAATCTCAGACCTGAAACACACCGTCCGCCCGATC
The DNA here is from genome assembly GCF_022837055.1 of Prionailurus viverrinus. Lineage (NCBI taxonomy): Eukaryota > Metazoa > Chordata > Mammalia > Carnivora > Felidae > Prionailurus > Prionailurus viverrinus. Next base: position 84,927,129 of record NC_062567.1, read on the forward strand.
CACCCAGGATTATACTGCCAAATACACCTAAACCTTGAAATCCTCCTTATTTAAGCATCTGCCTTCTAAGTAATTTGGTGGGTAGATGTTTTAGTCATGTGGGGAGAGAAAGAGAAACAGAGAGACAGATGGGGTGGGGGGAAGGAATTAATGAGGGTTAGTGATGAGAATGAAGCTAAGAAAGAGAGAAATCAATGCTTAATACATGGTATTTGGGGCCTGTTTCCCAATAGCAAAACTGATGAAATTACAAGGAATTGATACTGGCATGGCTAGCTTAGTAACAAGGAGAAGAATGCATAGGGAAGGTTGGGAGGGGTGGGGGGTCAATAGGTGACCCACTATGGATGAACAAGAGGTAAACCTCTCTTGGGAATAGGAAGCAATTAACTTCATTTTTACACTGAAAGTACAGAAAATGATTCATACTCTAAGTATTTTGCTTATATTAAATACAGTAGCTTTTGAGTTCAGATCTAAATTTAGTAATGATAGGATACGGTATATTTTATAGGCTTAATCACTTTATTGGAAAATTAGACAAAATTAGATGACAAACAAGGAAGTTACCACTTCATTCGAGCACTACCCACACAATACAAGACTGACAAACCAAGACTTCTGGACCATGAGTTAGAAACCATGATTTTCTTGCTGAAAAGGTGCTGAAGCATATGTGGACTTTCCTCTCAATATCCTAAAACAGCAACACAGCTTTCAGATACACTAGAAAACAGCAGTGAGAGGGTGACAGCATTTTGTACCTCCGTACTTCCTCAGTTCACCTTAGATAGCTAGCTTTTTCTACTACCTCCACTCCTTACAGTCTGAACTTGACCTGCTACCCAACAGGAGAAAAAAAGGAAAAGATAAAAAATCAGGGGAGGGAAAACTACAGGTATCTCCCAAAAACTTCCCACCAAGGTTTACCTATTTTTTTCTTCACTGTGTGTTACCATATTTATTGCCAAAGGGTGACTAACCTCAGTTATCTTATGAGAAGGTTTATAGGATAGTTAAATAGACATTTGTTAAGATTGTGGAAGTCCGAAGTGTTGATTAGTTCTAAAGCATCTTTTTTATATCTGATGTAATTAAAAATTTTCTCATATCAAGATCAGCTGTCTTACCTGGACAGCTTGAAGAGACTCTGTTCCTATTCCTCTTGCCTGCCTCTGATGTGGAGACATTTTCTGTATCATGCAGATGCTCTCCTCCCCCTCTCATCACACGATAATTTGGTATAATCATCCTTGGCCACACTAGGAAAGTCAACCAACAGCTCCATGATCTCAGCATTCATTCTCCTTAGTTTTTTGCACGGATTTGGTATATACTACCAGAAATACCACCTTCCCAAACCCACTGTCTAAGGAACCTGACTGTATTATGTTGATCGAAGATGAATAGTCATGGAGAGTTGAATGAATAGTTGTCCAGAAAGAGATAGGGATCTCACCATACATAACTTCTTCTAAAATGATTCTGTGATCCTGTCCACGGTGCCTACTGCTTCATTAGAGCAGAGCCTCTGAGGCTTTTTTCTTTGCAGCTATATGAAATTAATATACCATGTGTGAATCCATTCTGATTTCTACACACTGATAAACTAGTATTTGACAGCTTTCTCTCAATATGACATAGATCCAAGAAACATTACTGTGGACTGTTTTTACTTGTAGGAAACAGTTTCTACATAAAATTTATCATGCATATTCAAGTAGAGGAGATAAAATTTAACCAGAACACTTTATTGCTGTTGTTTTGTTCTTGCTATGGTTAAAAAAAAAATCCCTTTTAACTTGCTTTGTATCACACTTACTAGAGCATAATAAGTATGGCATTTTAAAGTCCTCTAATAATGAAAAATGTTTTTATGAGAAAGATTGTAACCTAATTCAAATTTCATTTTATACCTTTAACTATTAAAAATTGGTTGTTCCATCTTAATTACAATGCAAACTAGAATTTTCATCTAAGGAAAAACTCTAATAAAAAATATTGAGCACCTATTCTGTGTACTGCAGAGGAACCCAAGAAAAATAGGTAATCTAGACAAATTAACTCTAAATTAACGGGTAACACGGCAAATAAAAAACCCTACCTCATTTTTCATACCATATATATTTCAGTACATGCAATAACCCAATCAAAGAGGGGCACTAATAATTTACATGACAAGGGGTAAAAAAATTCTACTAACAATATAAGCGTTGGAAGAGACATTCACATCATCCTTGTCAAATCTAAACACTAACCATAAAAATTTTTTCTTAAAATTAGTCTATTGCCTTTCTTGAATCTCTGGCAAATCACTGGCAAAATAGTTGCTAAGGTGTTCCTTTTGGGTCCTTTCCATTGCTCATTTATTTCAACAAGGTTTACCTAAGTAGATGGTATAGCCAGTCAAGGAAGGCACACAAAGCAGAGAGAAAGGACCCTCTCAGGCATCCCCACAATTTGCACTGAGGTGAACCCATAACAGATTTGCTTCCTTCTTGGGAATGTGAATTTCCAGACTCTTGGCAAAGCCTGGAGACATCCCTTGTCACTAGAGCAGGTTGATGTACTTATTGATCTGATTCTATCTTCTAGCTCCAGCTCAGCTTGACCTTTCCTGTTGCACACTTCCCCGTTGGCCTCACAAATGGCTCTGATTCCTCCATCGGCTGGCAGACAGGGGTTATTTTGTCCAACTGTGTTTGGGTTCACAGAGCCTGGGAGACGAATTTGCTGAATAATGCTATATTATTCAGCGTACTCTCTGACTCTTCTATTTTTATCAAAGGTTTCCATTTCAGAAAATACTCAAAATTGTGGTAAGCCTTTTGGGGATTTCAAGCTAAACAAAAATGCCTTCAATGAAAAAAAGCATTCAGAATTATAAATTTGCATTTAAATGCTTGGCCATACCGGCATCACTCTTGTGGCAATATCAAACAGCATGAGATAAATCAGAACACAGCTTGAAATTATACTCCTAACTTAGCTGATTTCGTAATAATTTTAGGGTCTTTTCCTTTAAAAACCAATAGCTCAAAGACTAAGATTTTTTCAGGGGAATTCTCTTTTTGAATAATAGCTCTCCCATGGTTCACAGAAAGGCATATATAAAAGTACTATTTCTACAATAATTATTCCTAATTTTTAAATTTAGCTAAACATGGGCCACATATTTATAACTATAAAATTAGACAAAATCACTGAACTGAAAGCAGACTAATTTAAAATATGTAAATGAAAATTTTCTAGGCTGGACCAAGGACCTGCATGTAAGTTACTATTTTGAATTACATTTTGTGTGATTTGAAGATAAAGAATTAACATGCAGCAGGTAGCCTTTGGCATGGCCCTAAACACAGAACAGAAACTAAGAGGATAATGTTTACACTCAAACAAATTAATAAACTAGAGTGTTGTTCATGAGGCAATAGAGTAGGGCTGAAAAAAAAGCTACTAGAGAAAATTAAATTATCCCCAAGAGAAGTGATATAAATTTTAAATGTCCTAAAGAGTGAAATTCACTGCAAAGAACAAAGCAAGGAAGCATTCATAGCTTTCTTTTCGCTGCAGAGCCCAACACAGGGCTTGAACTGAAGACCCTGGGATCAAGACCTGAGCTGAGATCAAAAGTCAGAAGTGACTGAGCCACACCAGTGCCCCATGATTGGTAGTATTTCTATAGCACTGTTCATATATGAATCCCCAGTCTAATGATATTTTTCTTGCACAGAACATCTATGTTACCCTACTTCATAAAGAGTATATTTTACCTCCCCTCTTCTCAAAAAACAACCTCAAATGTGGTACTTGGCCATATGTCAGCCCCAGTTCATTGTGTATTTTTGTATTCTAAATCCTCTATGCAGTAAATACTATTCCCATTTTAGAGACAAAGAAACTGAAATACACAGGGGTTAACTTGTCCATTTATTAAAGGTCAAAAATAGTAAAGTGGAGATTTTAATCCAGGTACCCATCTTTAGGATTCATGTGCAAAACAGCCATGCTTTAATGCTTTTCCATGACAAGCACCTCTGCAGAACTACAAGACTAGCTCAGATCTCTGAGGAGCAGCAGGCTAAGAATCCCATGTCTCTGTGTTATCCAAATCAGTCCATCCTGTTTCTTTGTTGAAGGACTTTGAGCCTCCAGGCTAGGTCTTTACTTTCTACCTCTTCTGCTATAGAGACAGGCTCTATTACCTGCCCGTTTGGGTCCAAATTCCATCAGGCCACGTCATAGATGGAGGAAAATCATGTCCCCAGTGTCTTTATTTTTCATAAGAGCAAATTCTCCCAAATATTTCTCTGCTAACCTATTACCATATCAAGGTCTCAAGGAATATATAAAAAGGCAAATGCTCACACGTGTTTTTTGTGGACTTAATCTGGCTTTCTACTATGGCAAGCTGGGCGGGGCTTAAGGACCTTATCTGTCTATGAAGAGCTAGACAAGGAAGGGGCAGGAAGACAAGGGATTTGCTCCTTCCAGTGAGTCCCATGCTCTCTCTCCCCATCTTTAACCTCTGAAGCTTTCCCCTCTGCCAGAAGAGAAAGCCAGCAGGTCTTGGAAAAACACCTCTTCTACCTAACCCTCATAGCAGAGACACTTTTGAAATAATTCTCAACTGCCAGCTACTGAACGCTTAATACACATCTAATGTTAGAGTCCTCTATAGCCAAACATGTCAACACAGCATAAAAGAAAAGCATCATGTGAGTCACTAAAATCCACGTCAGCTTGCAAGTAAGTTTACAAATTGTGTAAACTCAGTTAACTTTCCCAAGTTTTTCTAAACTATTGCTTTAATCACAACAGAAGGTTTTCAAAGCTCCTGACAATCAGCAGTTGCAGAGGCAACAATAGGCTCACTGACCACCTGTTGTGAGTTGGGAGCCAAGAACAAATGTGAGTAAAATCAATTTTGTTTATTAAGTAGGAAAAGAGACTTCTGCCATAACAGCCAGTACAATGACCCCAAAGGACAAACTATACACCAAACTACTTCCTGGTTTCTGTTTGCTTCCATTCACCCCTCCTTCATCTCTAATACAGGAATCTCTGCCATCTATTATCTGTACTATGATAACGTGTTACCAAGCATAATTATTTTCACTTTTAAAACATGTGTTAAAACATGTGTATTTCATTTGTAATTAATACACAGAGACACACAGACACACAGACACACACACACACACACTAGAAAATTTAGGGGCACCTGGGTGGCTCAGTCAGTTAAGTGTCTGACTTTGGCTCAGGTCATGATCTCACGGTTCCTGAGTTCAAGCCCCATATCAGGCTCTGTGCTGACAGCTCAGAGCCTGGAGCCTGCTTCGGATTCTGTGTCTCATTAAAAAAATATTTTTTAAGAAAATTTATAAAAAATGGGTATTTTGAAAGACTGAATAATATGTTCAACAATAAAAATAGAAAATGTTGTCAATGTATTTAATTGTTTTTTATTTTTTAAGTTAATTTTTTGAGAGAGAGAGAGAGCCATCCTGCACAGCAGTGGGGGGAGGGAGAAACAGAAAAAGAGAGAGGATCCCAAGCAGGCTCTGCACTATCAGCACGGAGCCTGACACAGGGCTCGAACTCACAAACCCTGAGATCATGACCTGAGCCAAAATCAAGAGTCAGATGCTTAACCCACTGAGCTACCCAGGTACCCCAATGTATTTATTTTTTAATAAAAAAATTAGGGGTGCCTAGGTGGCTCAATCGGTTAAGCATCCGACTCTTGATTTCAACTCAGGTCATGATCTCACAGTTCATGAGTTCAAACCCCACATCGGGTTTCCCACTAATAGCATCCAGCCTGCTTGAAATTATCTCTGTCTGCCTCTTGCACGTGTGCGTGCTCTCTCTCAAAATAAATAAATAAACTTTTAAAAACACTAGGTTAGTAACATTTTAACCTCCACTAATTGGTTTTAAACAATCCTTTTATATTTCTATTCCAACTGAAATCAGACCAGTTATCTCAAACCATTTAGTTAGAATTTATAACCTATTAGACAAACACCCACTGGCAACACTGTTGTAGTCAGTTGAGATGACAAGAAGGAAGAAAAACAACAAATTATATAAGATCTAGAACAGGCCTGATATGCTGGCCAGTTTCAACTGTATGGCATCTTTCTAACACTAATATTATTCATGTTAGGAAGGTATTATCATAGCCAAGTTGCAGATAATGACATTTTATCTCTGAGAGGCTAACAACTCATCTAAGGTCATACAGCTAATAGTTAGCAGACCTTCCGTTTGCAAAGTTGCCAATGCCAGTAAACTATGCATTATTTAGTTTCTATGTCCCATACCTCTTGAATAACTTAAATTCATATGATAAGGTGGCTAAGTATCAGACAATATGGCAGAACATCCAGAATTGACAAGATAAACTCTTCTTCCCCCTCACTTACCCAATGCGGAAGGAAGGAAGGAAGGAAGGAAGGGGAAAAGCCAAAACACAAAAATGTGGACTCTAAAGGTAAGAGAAAGTGCAATTGCCCCGTACTTTGATATCACCTCATTAGTGAAGTATAGGTCAAGGTCTCTCTGGAATAAACAATAAGCCCATGTGAGAAAACTAGGCTCCAGCCCTCATGATCATGGCCACATAGATGAACCTACACAGATAGGGGTCTTTCTCCCCCTCTTCCCCTAACCATTTTCCATGTATGTGCATACACACACACACACACACACACACACACACTCACTCACACTATCCTGGACTCCAGAGAAGTTTCTAGAGAATCAGATAAACATAGGAGCAGTATCACAGCAATGTCTGAAAAAAAGTGGCCTCAAAATTAACTGCTTTCAGAGCTACATATACTTCTCACTGAGGTCTCAAAGGTGGTAGAGCAGGATGCCTAAAACTGGCAATTAAAGAAGGGTTGCAATTATTGGTAAAGACAAGGTCTCTGGAATATAAGATCTCGGAGAAGGAGACTCCTAGGAGCTGAGAGGCAAGGGTAGTGAAAAATCATCTATATGCACATTTCAGTGGCCGAGAATTAAGATGGGGTAGCATGGGACAAAGTGAGAGCCAGGAGAGAAAACTGCTGAGAAATGAAGACCAAACACCCAGTGGTTGGTAGGCAAGAGAAATGAAGAAGAGTAGTTTAAAGGAGTTTAGGAGGAGGACAGAAGCATGGTCTGCAAATGACAATGAGGAACAAGGAAGATGCCTCCTCACCCTTGGGCCGAGCAGTATGAAGAAAAGGTACAAGAGGAAAACAGCCACTTCTTGCTAGGCATGCAGTGAAAGCAGCAACCTCAAGCAGAGCCAGATGTCAGAACAAGAAAGTGAAAGGGGGGGGGGGGGTGGTGGCTCATGTGGGTGGCTCAGTCGGTTAAATGTCTGACTTTGACTCAAATCATGATCTCGGGGTTTGTGGGTTCTAGCACCTTATCAGGCTCTGTGCTGACAGCTCAGAGCCTGGAGCCTGCTTCAGATTCTGTGTCTCCCTCTCTCTCTGCCCCTCCCCCGCTCTCACTCTGTGTCTCTCTCTCAAAATTAAACATTAAAAAAAAGAAAGTAAAAGAAATATTCAGAGAAAAGTCTGACACTGTTGCAGACTTTACTGATAACAGCTCTCAAACTTTATAAGGCACAAAGAAGAGTTCTAGGAGTCAGGGAGGGGTGTTATAAAGGGTTGGGAGAAATGTTTATAGCAATACTATTGATAGCCAAAGTATGGAAAGAGCCCAAATGTCCATCAATGGATGAATGGATAAAGAAGATGCAGTATATATACAATAGAGTATTACTCAGCAAGCAAAAAGAATGAAATCTTGACATTTGCAACTATGTGGATGGAACTGGAGGGTATTATGCAAGTGAAATTAGTCAGAGAAAGACAAATATCATATAACTTCACTCATATAAGAAATTTAAGATACAAAACAGATGAACATAAGGGAAGGGCAGCAAAAATAATACAAAAATAGGGAGGGGGACAAAACATGAGACTCTTAAATACAGAGAACAAACAGCCTGGAGCCTGTTTCAGATTCTGTGTCTCCCTCTCTCTCTGACCCTCCCCTGTTCATGATCTGTCTCTGTCTCAAAAATAAATAAAACTTAAAAAAATTTTTCTTAACAGTAAAAAAAAAAAATAGAACAGAGGGTTGCTGGAGGAGTTGTGAGAGGGGGAGATGGGCTAGATGGGTAAGGGGCATTAAGGAATCTACTCTTGAAATCATTGTTTTACTATATGCTAACTAACTTGGACACAAATTAAAAATCAAATAAATAATTTAAAACAAATAAAATGTTAAAAATAAAATAATAAAATAAAAGGGACAGGAGAGAAGATGTACAAAGGCTGAAATAATTCAAGTATGAAACATAGGGGTGGGGGGTCACCTGGGAGATAAAATTCTTGTCATGACTGAAGATTAAGAACATGAAATTTGTCTCAATGGATTCAAGGTAGATGGTGGAGATAAAGCTGTGAGTGTTAGAGATAGAAGGGATGGGTTCTGGGGCTACCTCTTCACCCTCAGTGATGCAGATAAAAGGCATAGGGCAAGTGTGGGCTTCGTCTCAGTTCATATCCAGTCCTCATAATGGCCCTATGTAGGAGGTACCATTATCATCCCCATTTTACTTATAAGAAATAGAGTTAACTCTGTTTAGCCTCTGGGCAAAGGAGTTATGAACTAGAAAAGTTAGGTTGTCTTTGCTTAAAGGAGAAGGGATGTGTACCTTCAGAGAGATGTTGCAGAGGGTGAAGATCAATGGGTGGACCCATTGTAAAGGAGCAAAGACCTGGACTACCAAGAAAGTCCTTAAGGCCAGACAAATCCACAGTAAATTGTACAGAATGCATATAGCCTATGCATATATACCTTGAGAATTTGGGGAATCTAAGTTTAATAGTCATTTATACTATAAAGTTCTCTTTCACTGCCAGCGATATGTATTTTGTAGTATTTGGAACATAATTCCAATATTTATGGTCACCTACTTTATTGCTAATCTTACTTACTTTTGAATGCACTCCAGTATTTTCAGGATGAATTTTCCAGGCTAATTTCTTATTTGATAAGAAAAATATAGCTCTGTAGTTAAGAGTCTCTTACGCTTTGGTTCCCTCCCTCTTTTTTCCCCTTCCCCTATGCTCATCTCTTTTGTTTCTTAAATACCACATATGAGTGAAATTACATGGTATTTGTCTTTCTCTGACTGACTTATTTCACTTAGCATAATAATGCACTCTAGCTCCATCCTCCTCATGGCAAATGGCAAGATACTTATAATCCTTTCATATATTTGATTTGCAAAATAGTTCTCAGAACTGTTGTTAGAGATATTCGCAAAATTTGATGAAATTTTAATGGGCGTGTTTTATCAATGCCAATTTGTATTGTGGGATCCAGTGGAGAAATTTTGTGTCGAATGAAATTGAGAAGGGTCATATTACTGAATGAAGTTCTTTCTTGTACCCTCTCTCAGGTGTGTTTCTCCCTCATCATAGCTACATTTGTCTGCTTTGTGTGTTCAACATTATTTGTTAAACCTACCCACAGAGCTGTTTATAAGTCATCATTCACCACTGATCTCTGGGACTAACACTTGCTTTGCATCTCCAGGTTGGTGTTACACCATCAGTAACTGCTTTCTAACTGCAGTTTCCAGCCAACTTTTCGCTGTCAATCTGATAATAGAAGGCAAAAAAGTCCTAATTAAAATCTTTGCCAACGGTAAGAAGAATTCACTTTTTGTTTATGGGGGTGGGGGGAGGTGGGGGAGGTGGGCTAAATGGGTGATGGGTACTAAGGCGGGCACTTGTGATGAGCACTGGGTGTTATATGTAAGTGATGAATCACTAAATTCTATACCTGAAATCAATTTTACCATATATCCATGTTAACTAACTAGGATTTTAGTAAAAAGTTGAAAAAAATCTGGAGGAATATATTAAATTGAAAATAAAACAGGATTGTAAGTAATAAAAACATGTTGCTTTTAATAATGACATCTGTCATAACAGTAATAATAATAACTTTAGTATTACTTCTAGTCTCATCAATATAAGCCTCAAGAAACCTGGCATAATAACCACTGGCAATCATATCATTCATTAGCCAATTTTTTTAATTGCTTAAGTTCCATACAAATCATGGTGTTTTCTTCCAACAAACTCTCATATAAGACTTCTTGATGTATTAATAAAGAATCCTGAGGTTGCTTTTTTAACAAGGCAAAAACAACAAACCTGCTTGGAGCTACTTATATTTATGAGCATCAGGAGTGTTGTTAGCTTCTCTTGCTAACATTAATCAGACAGCAGAAACAAAGGAGTATGGGGAAGTTCCCACATTCCACTATTTTATCTAAAAATTAACAATAGAAAAGGAAGCTACATTCTCACCTAAGAATATCCTCTCCCTCAATAATGATTCCCACATCTTCATGGATTTATTACTATTATTACTATTATCATTATTATTATTTCCTCAAGGGATTAAAAGAGTTAATAAAAACTCATTCAGCTCTCTCTTCTTCCTCCCCAAGTAAAGATCTTCCCTATAAAGAAACGCACATATGGACCACTCCTACAGCCATGTCATACTGGCACCTGGAAAGTTATTCCAGCCTATGCAGAGAGCAGGACTGAGCTAAGCTGTTAACCCTGCTCTTCAAAGGCTGAAATTATGGTGAGTTACATCACCCTTTGGCAGAAACAGCACCCTTCCTGTGTCTCATTATGAAACACCAACCAGATGCCCACTCACATCATGAGATTTTTCACAAAAACACAAATATTCCTGTGTGTCTGGAGAGCTAAAAGTCCATGAGCTACAGAATTCCCAAACCACTAACATCAGGAAATAAACAAACACTAAAAATGACCTTCATTCATAACAGCAACCCATACACATATATCAGCTCCTAGAAAGGGGGGTTGCTTTTTCTAATTCTGCAAATTTTTCCTACATTTTATAAGATCCCAAAGACCCTGTTCCCTAGTGACAAAGGTTTCTATTAATGACTCAGTGCCTCAAAAAGAGGACACAGACTCCAGTAATACTGACATTATCATCTAATTCTCTTCACATCCCTAATTGCTAGTCCTAAACCAAATGACTAACAAAGTATCTTCTATCAATGATCCTGTCAGGAAATGAAGAAAATTCTTACAGGTCCCATAATTTAGGTCACCAATCTATGAATACATCATATACTCAGTGTTCATATAAAGTTGAATTTTGTAGTTGACATGCCTTTTCCTACTGAATCAATGGCTTAAATTATTGCTAAATTTTTCCCGGTAGGCTATAAAAATCTATTTGAACCATTATGTACCTGAACAAATAGTATGATTTCTAATTCGTTTCACTATTAATTAGAACATCATTTCTATGGAAAAATAAATTCAAAGTTCATCCATTCATTTATTTATATTAAAACAAACCATACGAAAATGTCATTTTTGGTAGGTCAGAAACAGTTGAGTACTAACAAATTCATAGGGTTAAACCTGAAACATTCATCAAAAAAAAATTTAACTGAATGACATAAAATAGAAAGAGGTTAGGAACAAAGCTGTGAAAATCAAAATTCTTGTATTCACAGATCATCACATCCAGTTAATGCACAAAGGTGTATAACTGGTATGTGACATTATGAGCAGCAACTTGTTGCATTTTGACTCAAGGGCAGCTAAAAACAAACCACACATTTTTAAACCCCAAGCCATGGAAGCATGAACCCACCCCCCCTCTGTGAACCCCACACCACACCCTGAGTAGGGACAGGATGAAGGTTAGGCATCATTTACTTGGCAGTCAAAACACATGAGCAGGAATCAAATGTTTACTAGACTTACAGACATGAGAAAGGGCCAGACTCAACTCATGCTCTACGAATATATTCATAGAGAATGGCCTGTAATTCAAACTTTTTATTACTCTCTTTAGCTATAATGTTCATTAAAATTTGTTTCAGGTAATAAATAGATTAATCAACCTAATAAAGATCTCTGGTCTGTTTTCCATTTGAAAAATCTAGAGGATGAACACCTCTGTTTTGTGTAGGCTGCTTAATTATGCTAACTATATTTGGCTGAGAATATATATTAGACAGTGAGCCAAGCAGGATGTTTGGATCACAATATAAACCCTTATCCTCAACTCCAAATTGCATAGTTAATCTTCAGTGAAATTTCTTACAAATTTCTCCATAGTCAATAGAATGCATCTGTTATCTTAATATTATTAAACTCCTACAAAATTGCAGTTTGTTATTTTAATATTATTAAACTCCTATAAAATTATAGTTTGGGGAATTGGATGATAAAATCTTAGAATCCAGTCCAATTCCAAATTGAATTTTAAAATTTTAATCATCTTTCTGAATATAAAGTGATATTCATTAATTTTTTAAAAATCAGACAATGCAAAAATAAGTGAAATTGAAAGTCAGCTGTTGGGGCGCCTGGGTGGCGCAGTCGGTTAAGCGACCGACTTCAGCCAGGTCACGATCTCGCGGTCTGTGAGTTTGAGCCCCGCGTCAGGCTCTGGGCTGATGGCTCAGAGCCTGGAGCCTGTTTCCGATTCTGTGTCTCCCTCTCTCTCTGCCCCTCCCCCGTTCATGCTCTTTCTCTCTCTGTCCCAAAAATAAATAAACATTGAAAAAAAAAATTTAAAAAAAAAAAAAAAAAAAGAAAGTCAGCTGTAATTGGAGACGGCAGAAAATGGAGAACAAGGAATGGTGATAAAGGAGAGTGACTTTGCACTCATTGTATCAAAAACAATCACATCCAAAAAGCCACAGCCAATATAGCCTACTTAGCCTGTAACTACTATACAAAACCATGTATGTTTAATACCAGATATTGGTTTATATAAAAAGGCCTTATGGATTTAGAATAAAGAGGTCACCTAAAGTGTCAAAATAGCAATGGGCCTAACTTTTCCTAAATAACTGTCAGGTACATTATCTTATTTGATGACTCACTCATTCCAAATATATTTATATTAATTGACTACCAAGTATGAAGCACTATGCTAGTCTCTAGGGATACAACTGTGAATAGGCCCTGCCCTCCTGAAGATTACATTCTAATGGAGCAGGTAAGATGTGAACAACCAGTTACACAATAAAGTATTTAATTAGAGTGTAAATAAAGTCCAAGCCACAGGAATACATGGTGTTCAAAGACCATAAGGGATTCTAAGCTAGTGGGAGAAGCATGGGAGGCTTCTTTAAGAAGTGCTATTAGCTGAGTTCTGAAGGATTCGGAGCTAATTCACACTAGGCAAATAACTGGGAAGAAGGTCTATGTACGGAGAGCTGAAAAATCCCTAAAAATTAAAAAGCAACAGAGACTACTCAAAGAACTGAAAGGAAACCAGTACGCCTGGAGTAGAGGGAGCAAGTGTAGGGTAGCCCCAAGATTAGGATGGTGAAGCAGATGGGGGCCAGATGGCATTAGGCAAGGTTTCTGAACCTCAGTGCTACTGACATTTGGAGTCAATAGTTCTTAGTGTTGGGGGCCTGTCCCACATATTGTAGGACTTTTAGCAGCATGTGTGGTCTCAACACACTAGATAACAATAGCACCTCTCTCCTGCCACCACCACCGCAATAACCAAAAATGTCTCCAGACTTTGGCAAATGTCCCCTTGAGGACAAAATTGCGCTTGGTTAAAAACCACTGCCACAAGGCCTTATAGGTGATTTAAGTTTGGCCTTTATCCTAAAAGCAATGAAAAAACACTGCATAATTAAAGCAAATGAATGATTTTTTCAAACAATCTGGGTAGGGCAAGAAGGCATTAATTAAAGGAGTTAAATTCTACAGCTGCCAGAGAAATCATAGTTCTCCAAGCCTACGGAAGACTAGGGTGACAATAGGTCAGTCACTCCCAGGATAATCTGAGTAGGTCAGCTGCCTCACTGGAAGTGCAAACAGGGTCACTGGTCACGTACTTCCCCACTGTCCCTTCATGTAGCTGGATCATCTAGGCTTTAGGGGCCTTTTGTGCATCTGTGTTTACCAGGCATCCTGGCAGTAATGCTCTACACAGTGTTTGCTAAATAAATGTTTGTCCATGATTATTGGGATTCCAATACGGATATTAGGGACGGGGTAGGACTTAGACAAAAATAGTATGGACACATTGAGGAGGGCACTTGCTGGGATGAGCACTGGGTGTTGTATGTAAGCCAATTTGACAATAAATTATATTAAAAAAATAAAATTAAATTAAAAATAATATGGAGAATAAATTGTAGATATATATTATAAAATAAAGAATATATTCTCTCTATATTCTGTATCTCTCTCCATATGTAAATAGATAGTATTTATGCTCCTTTGAGTATGTCCTTATACATTTTTTAGCACAAAACTAAAAAACCCAAATCATCAAAACCAAAGCAAAAATCAAATACAGAAAACAAAGTTGTTTTCACCAGAAACAGTAATTCTTTTCTTTAGAAGTCTCATGGCTGTACTAACTTGAGAACTTTATTGGTTAGAACAGAAAGTTAGTCAACTATTTCCACTCTTGTTAACTTAGCTCCTTCTGCTCTGTAGGAAAAACATGTAATTTGTCACTGAGGTTTCTTGTTATTTCAATCCTGTTGCATTGTTAGCTATTTTTATTTTATAAGTGCTTGAAAGGTATTTACTATGCAATTTCATGGCAATAAGTAAGGTAACTCTGGATGAGCATCTAAAAGACTTGCTATGTATACCCTTACTGAGAAACTTAAGAGGATGGAACATTTCCTATAATGACCAGGTGAATGTTAATTTCGTTTAGCACCTCCACCCCCAGCCTTTGTCTTTTTCTCTCTTGCTATTTCCCACATGTGGGCTCTGCCAGTGAACTTACTGTTCATTCTCCATCTGTGCTTACAAACCATGGTCCATCTGTGCAGGATGAGTTTCATTTAAACCAATAACCAAGAAGTAAGAGCCAATGTCCTTAGGCATACTAGAATGGAAAAACACTGCCCACAGAATCCCTCTGACCCCTGAGTCTGGTGAAGTCTCCAAGGGCCAAAGCTATCATTAAATTGCTCTATTGGAGTTCTGGCTCAAATTTCCAGGCAAGTTCCTGATTTTTACAAAACCTTATGATTCTTGATCTACTCGTGCCACAAATCAACATATAGATCATTCCTGCTTCTAGGCACTTGCAGCAGAGGCTCCTGAATTGTGATGAACCTCATCTGCACTGTCCTCAACAAAAACATATGTGTGGGCCCCCTACAGTCTAATGGAATAAGATTAGCCAGAGATAGGGGCAGACCCCCAGTCCTTTTAACGCAATCCCCAAGAAAACCTGCACACCCAATTCTGTGTGCACCAAAATTTAAGAATAACTACCTTATAGATGAGAGCAATAATTACTAATGGCCATGTAATTATTAATGAGTCAAGGATAAGAAGATTGACAACATAAATTATTTTTCCCTAGATGAACTGACAGGCTCCTGGAACAGACTGAACAAAATGACCTTCGAATCCGGATCCAGTTATATAACAGATGTTTAATAAAATTTGGATAAGGAAATACAAGCATATTTACATACACGTACATGCACTTTAATCCGTTTTCTCGGTTTTTTTATATAAGAAAAACCTCAAGACATACACGAAGGAGGAGAAAAAATAAGATTTCTCATTTTATCACTTGGAAGTGTTATGCAAGAAAGTACCAGGTTCCCAGGAAGGAAATGCATATTTATCTTACCCATCTTTTCCACCATGAATGTATCTTAAGTCTCAATTATTAAAATGAATTAAGATAAGCTATTTATACATGATAGACCTCCCAGGAAGAAATTAGATTTCTCCCAAGCTTCTCACTCAGTTATCTCCTATACTCCCTGTTGTCTGACCTGACCACTCGTCATTGCTTTACTCTTTTGCAAAGTCGGCCTCAAAGATGTCTGCATATTTGCAAAAAACAGTGTAACAGTATCTGTTCTTGCCACAGGTGACCCACAAAGGAAATTCTAGACCCCACATCTGATTCGAGATGTCAGGAGCTCAAATGCAAGGAAAATGGAGAACCAGAACTACCAATGTACAAATACAAAATGCAGTTGGGTACACTGGACTGTAATGACAGGCAAATTCATTTGATATGTTAAACCTTAGGCATCTTGCACTAGTTCTCTTTTATTTTAAATCTGTCCAAAAATAACAAATACTTTCCCACTCATAGAGCATTCCATGAAAACTGCTGAGTAAGGACACTAGAACAGGTTCTTCAGTCCTAATAAGTCACTCTAATTTATCATTTATGTTGCACACATCCCCTTGGGGAGGATAATAAGAGGATGATATGCATAACATATTTCCTTTAAAAAGAGAAATGCCTTTCACTAGGTTCTTACTCACTCTAGACAAGAAGTTGTAAAGCAGAAACTTGATGGTTGAGAGCAGGGCATTAAGCAATGTTGAGAAAGATCAGTTGCCAAATGGAGCTTAGGATAGGACTTTTACAAGTAACTCAGATGAAATTAATGCTACATTGCCTCAATATCAATGCCATCTTTCCCATTAGTATGCCTAGGAATGCTGCTAAGAACTCAAAGGAAGGGAAGTTAAAGAGGAGGGGGAATGCTCCTACCTGTTGCTTAAACAGTCTTGTGATGAATACACACTTGTGTGATCAACCCATAAAGCCTGCCATCATCGCCATAGCCAGTCACCACAGTATCCTATACATACCAAATCAAATTCAGTACTTGACCTACAAAGTGTGTAAGAATCACCCAGATATATTCTTAAAGCAGTAATCTGAACCCGGGGACCATGGATTTGCATTTCCAAAAATCTCCCAGGTGATGCAAATGCTGGTCTATGGGGCATATTTTCAGTAATATTCGTCCAAGTGATTTTTTTCTGATTCCTTTTACCCTTTGTTTCTGAGTGTCCCATACTAAGTTGGTAAACTAAGAATGCTGAAGGCCAACTCACTGGTGAATTTAGCCTCTGCTATGCCATCTTGGCCCTGTGTTTCCCTGGGAAGAACCCTGAACAGGAGAATACCACTCAACAGACCCCCGTCAATATGGTGCTCACATTGGTGAACTCACCAGAAAGTGAAATAGCCACAATCCAATGTGAAATGGTCTGATTCAAAGACCATGTTCACTCCATTATGTGACAGTTATCATTAAATTCAAGAATGGATACAGAAAGAGAGGACCCAAAAGAGGCTGAGGTCAGAAATCAAAAAAAAAAAAAAAAAAAAAAAAAAAGATATACTGAGATTCTAACCCCCAGTACCTCAGAATGTGATGTTTTTTTGGAAATACAGACTTTACAGAAGTGATCAAGGAAAAGTGAGATCATTAAGATAGGCCCTAATCTATTAGGAACCATGTCCTTGTAAAGGGAAATTTCAACAGAGACAGACACACACAAAGGGACACAACTACATAAAAAGACACAGAGCGAAGACGGCTATATGACTGGAAAAGTCCAACCACCAGCCAAGGGACTCCAACGACTGCTAGGAGCTAAAAAAGGCAAGGAAGGGTTCTCCTCCAGAGCCTTCAGAGACAGCATGTCAGTGCAAACATCATGATTTCAGACCTGTAGAGACTAGAATTGTAAGATCATAAATTTCTATTGTTTTAACCCATTCAGTCTTTGATACTTTTATACAGCAGCCCTAAAAAACGCACAAATATTCACAGGAACAATAGGAAGTGGCAGCAAAGAGCCCATGGTTGGAGAAAAAAGAGTGTTGTACCATAAGACCAAAGGGAAAAGAGGTTGAACTGAATTTCAGACCAAAGACAGTAAGAATTTCACAGAAATTACCTAAAGAATTGTTCTCCCTCTAAAGTGACCTTCCTGGGGCACCTGGGTGGCTCAGTAAGTTAAGTGTCTGGCTTCGGCTCAGGTCATGATCTCATGTTTCAGGGGTTCAAGTCCCACAATGGGTTCTGTGAGGACAGCTCAGAGCCTAGAGCCTGCTTTGGATTCTGTGTCTTCCTCTCTCTCTGCCCCTCCCCCATTCATGCTCTGTCTGTCTCTCTCTCTCTCTCTGAAAAATAAACATTAAAAAAATTTTTTTAAATAAATAAAGTGACCTTCCTGGTCAGGTGAACAACTTTCACTGGCCATGTGATTATGCAATCTCAGAACAGTTTTGAAGTATCAGCTGATAGCAGGAAGGAATAACAATGAACCCTATATGTCCTTAGGACCTTATTATTCAAAATGTTTTTATTATCAATTCTGAAGACCATCTGATGAGGTAGGCATTATCTCTACCATTTAAATCAGAAACTGGAGCTAGCAAAGAACTAAACTTTAAATGAAATTATATAATGTACAGGCACTATGTTAATGAATTCCTTATTTAATATCTGTAATTACCCTCTGAGGAAGGTGTCTTATCACCTTTCACAGGTCAGGAAACCCATGTGTTAGGTAAACTGCCCAAGATCAGAGATCTTGGTTGGGGTTGGGGATCAAAGTCATATCTGTTGCTTCCCAAACTCACAGCCTTTGGGGGGCCTGGGTGGTTCAGTTGTTTAAGCATCTGATTCTTGATTTCAGCTCAAGTCATGATCCCAGGGTTGTAAGATCGAGCCCCACGTCAGGGTTCTCTTGGTATTCTCCCTCCCTCTCTCCCTCTCTCTCTGCCCCTCCCTGACTCACACATGTGCTCTCTCACTCTCTAAAATTAAAAAAAAAAAAAAAACTCGTGGTCTTTCCACTACACCATAACTGGCTCCATGTGGACTGTGGGGCTCCATGAAATAATTGTTAAAATGAGCATATGATGAAAGTGGATTTATGGAAATATATACATATATTTTAACCTTTCAATCATCTTCACCCATTTTTCCCAGCCTCTACCCCCTAGCTTCTAGCAATCACCTATCTAGTCTATAAGCTTGGATTGTTTTGTTTTTTAGATTCCACATATAAGAGAAATTATATGGTACTTGGCTTCTCTGATTCAATTCACTTAGCATACTTCCCTCAAGATCCATTCATGGTACTGCAAATACCAAGATTTCATTCTTTTTTATGGCTGAGTAATATTCCATTCTATGTATATACCACAATTTGTTTATTAAGTTTTCCATCAACAGATGCTTATGTTGTTTCCTTATCTTGGCTACTGTAAATAGTGCTGCAACGAACATGGAGGTGTATATATCTTTTCAAATTAGTGTTTTCATTTTCTTTAGGTAAACACCCAGAAGTAGATTTGCTAAATCAAATAGCAGTTTTATTTTTATTTATTTATTTTTTAGGAAACACTGTACTGTTTTCCAGAGTGGCTGCACCAATGTACATTCCTAAAAACAGTGCATAAAGGTCCTTTTTTGTTTCACATCCTTACCAACACTTGTTATTTACTGTCTTTTTATAATAGCCATTCTAACAGGTATGAGGTGATAGCTCACAGTGTTTTGATTTGAATTTCCCTGATGATTAATGATGTTGAGTGTCTTCTAATGTACCTCTTGGCCATCTCTATATCTTCTTTGGAAAAATGTCTATTCAGATCATCTGTCCATGTTTTAATAAGATTGGGTTTTTTGCTATTAAGTTATATGAATTCTTTACATATTTTGGAATATTAACCCCTGATCAGATAGAAGTTGCAAATATTTTCTCCCATTTGGGTTGCCTTTTTATTTTTTTGATAATTTTCTTGGCTGTGCAGAAGCTTTCTAGTTGGATGTCACCTCACTTGTTTATTTTCTTGCCTTTACATTTGATGTCAGATTCAAAAAAACATCACGAAGACCCATGTCTAAGAGCATACTGCTTCTTTTCTTCTTGCAGATTTTTAGTTGTAGGTCTTACATTCAGGACTTGAATCCATTTTAATTTTTGTATCTGGTATAAGATAATGGTCAAATTCATTCTTTTGCATTTGGCTGTCCAGAATTCCCAGTAATTATTTCCAAATAATTATTAAAATGAGACAGGCACTGAAGGCCTGTCTAAAACAGCTAAAAAGTATTTCATAGAAACAGCTAAAAAGTATTTCTCTTATTGAAAGGCCATATGCATAGAAGAGCTGAAGAAGCCACTCACCTGGAAGTAATCAGAATTTATTGCTGCCAAAATAAAATATATTTCCCACCAATGTGTATTAGTAAAATTGTCTTTCTGGTCAAGTGGACAACTTCAGTTATAATTTAATTTTAGAAAATCTCAAGGTGGAATTTGAAGGTTACTATCAGAATCATGTGTATGCTTATGTATTCTTCCCTTAATAAAGAGTGGAGAATCAGCTAGAGACCCAAACCATATGGTACATTAAAATATAAAATTTAAGTATTTTTAATAACATTATGTTTTCTTATCACACTCAAGATTAAGTAAAGCTTTATGGTTTAATAAAGATTTCTCACAGGACCTAAAAGATTCTGCTCAAAGACTATCCTACTTCATTTTAAAGCCATTTTTTATTCATCTTTAAATTCTGAAAGAAGATCCAACATTGCTTAAAATCCAAGAATCCAATGATAGAGCATTCCTTTTATTATTAAATGTTTATTCTCAAAATCACAGAGTTATAACGGATGTCCAAGAGGTATTTCATTTATCCATGTAGTCTTAATACTTTATATAAGCATATTTTAAATAATGATCATGATGGAAAATCTCTAAGAGTAACATCTGTTCCATACGGGAAGAGAATTCCTACAGCACAGGGGAGAAACTCATGGGATGTCCTCCCAAGCTCTTCCCACAACCAAGAGCACTTGAAGGCTCAACTCTCCCCCAGTGTTTAAGCCAAACCTGATCTTTTGGAGGAACACTATGAACAACTCTAGCCCAAAACTTACAGATGGACAGAAGTCTCCTTGACTACAAATCCACTTCAGGTGCCCTAGAAATTTGTGTACCCCAATTCTGATCAGCTGGATTTAATTCTAATTTCTATACTCGTTTTTCAGTAATAGGCATAATACGTGCATTCCTCCAGATTTGAGACTTTGTCTTCCCAGTGTCCCTACTGGAATAGAGTCTTGCCCTGAATTCTCATCTAGTGGTTGAAAACTTGCAATTATTTGAACGGTTTCTTTGGTTCTACCAGCCTACACGTCTGCCTGGACTCCTAAGTACCTGCATTATATTACTTTACATTTGCAACTCCATGATGAGACTGTATTTTGTTGTTGCTACACCTTTTGATAATGTCCTCTGTATCTCATCAACTCTATTAAACCACATAAATCATCTCAATACCTGTCCCATTCTGGTGGAGTAGGCTTTCATATACTCTACCCTATGAGGTTAAGTGTGCTATATCCAGTCCAATTCTGAGCACGACCTCTTGTGGTGATCACTTCTTGGATCAACCAAATGCAGAACTGCCAGTACCTTGTCCTTCCTTCCTTTTATTAGGGCCCTCACATTAAAATGTCATAATTGCTACCTATCTCAATTGTTTTAAAAAATAAAAATTAGATCCTTGAAAAAAAAAGCAGATAGAGATATTAACCATAAATGATAAAGACAGTAGTAACGAATATTTATAAGTATACAAGTAGAATATTTCTTGTTTCTAAAATAAAAATCTAAAAAATTCCATTTTAATTAATATTTCAATGCGTGTTTTAAGTTCTGTCTTCTTTTAGGAGTACTAGTATTTACTATTAATCAAAATTATTATGGTAACTGAATCTCAATAATTAATTACATATTATGTCTTTAAATTTTACTTGTTGGTGTTCTTATTTGCCTCAAATAATTTTTGGAAATGTGTCACACATAAACCACCTTGCAAGAAATGTAAGTTCTTGGTGGAAAGGGCTATGTTGTTTTGTGTATAGCAAGTGATAGTTCCAGCCCATATTAAATCCATAAATCCCCATACATTGGTTAAAACCACATGCAGGGCACTTTATTAAAATTTTTTAAAGCTTGGCTGCCATCAGATTGAATGCTGTATTAAAAGCAATTATGCTGTATTAACAGGAATAATAGAATAAACAAAACAAAGCACAAAAAAGTAACAAGTGGCACTTGTTCTAACATTTTAAAGCAAACATAATCCTCTTCCAATCCAAATCTATTAATTACTCGTGAGACTTATAACAGTTCTACACAATTTCCAAATCTTTTTCATCTTTGAAATGCAGACTTTCAGAGGCAGAGGTACTTGAGAATCCACTAGCAGTGTGATTCTAAAGTAATAAGCCTTCCTCCTTGCCTCCTGAGAAGAGCAGGTGGGTGGAGAGTGAGTATTAAGGAGTTGTGGTTTTCTTTATCTTTATTTCTTTATTCCTTCCTTCCTTCCTTCCTCCCTCCCTCCCTCCCTTCCTCTTTCTTTCAAGTAACAGGAAAACTCAGATTCCAAAAATCTCCTTCCCTCCTTATATATTTCTTCCTCTTTAAATTGCCCAAAACTTTCTCTTTAAATGTGGGATTTGAACTTACGACCCTGAAATCAAGAGTCGGATGCTTAAATGACCAAGCCACCCAGGCACAACAATTGCCCAAAATTTTTTAGTTTAAATTCTTAATACTAGTATAAGTAGCAACAATTGGGGAATTTTAATACTTTAAAGTTGCTATCATTTTAATATAACTTAGAGTGACAAAAGCTCTGTATTTAAGATTAAAGGGTGAGAGCATTTAATGGATCATGAGGATTCTAGGAATCTCTGCCTGGTAGAGGGGCTACCAAAAGGTAGCAGAGGGCAACAGATCATGGAAGGAAAACAAGGCCAATTGTGTGCACATCCCAAGAGTGGAGAAAGCCTGAACAGCCTGAATTTTGGCAGGTACCATCACAGCTCAGGTCAACAGATACCAAGAGCTATTAAACATGGAGGGGACCAATGACATTCAGCTGAGATTCATCCTCCTTTCATCTGCCTCCACTGTCTGCTTCCTACCTGCTGGGAAATCAATAGTCTAGCAGACATTATTAGATGTACCAGACATTCTGGGGGCCAACTGGTTCTGGAAAAGTCTATGAGAACTAGAATTTTTTATCTTTATCTTTCATCCTCTTGAGGCACTACCATCCAAATAGCGGTTCAACAACTGGGCTTAAAATCTCTCTCAGGCACAAAGGAATGTGAAGCCAAGCAATCAAGCTTCTTCAAGCTTCCAAACTATGTGAGAACAGAATAAGACCTAGGATGGTCAGGCTGCTTTCTGCTTCTTCTTGCATTTGGCAGGAAGGGGTTTCCATCTGGGTTCCTTGAGCCCTTGGAAAATTGTTGTTCCTGGCATTTTAAGGCCCGGAATACCAGAGACAACACTCCATGGAGAGGAAAGAACAGACTGAGATATGCACCCAATACAGCAATGGGCCTCTTTACAGAGAAACTTAAACTAGCCCATCTGGCAGGTATCTGAGGCACAAATATTCTTTACTGACTGTGGACACAGCCTAAATCATACAGAGTAAGAAAATAAGAATATAATTCTAAGGAAATACAAGTTCCCACAAATTAAATTGATTTCATTCATGCTCCAGTTGCCCTGTTCATTTCTAACATTTTTTACACTGATAACCTCCTTCCCAACTTCTCTGTTCATGCTTGGGCTCACACATTCTCGTAATCTGTTCATTATCTGTATTAGTTATTCATCAAATACTATATACCTTTGGCTGGAATCTGACCAACTTATAAAAAAAAAAGTTTGCTCTCCTAGGAAGAACTTATAAAAGACAAATCTTGACTTCATCATACAATGGCACATGGTACACTCTCCAGAGAGTTCGCCATTAAAACAGAGCTATCTACCCCTTCCTTTCAAAGCCAAGTAATGTGGATTCTGAAAATTTCAGCCAAAAAAGAGTATCTTCAAAAACCACAAACTGTTTACGGGTAAAGGTGTTATTTATTTATTTGTTTGTTTGTTTCACCTTCAAATTTATGTTCTACAGACTTTTGCCATGTCTTCTATTAGAAAGCATCAACATAATACACAGGTACCAGATATTAACACGGTCTTTAAAAATGTTTCTGTTCCTAAAAATTAAGAAATACTACGTGTGAGAATCTAATATGACATTTTTCCTTCTTTCTTTCCCCTTTGCCAAATCAATCAAATTAAAATAGCTACCAGAACAGTATGAGAGAAACCTCATCATCCACAACACACAGAGAGCAAACAGCAAGGCGCTTCCCAAACCAGTATTGCATGTGGAGAGTCAACAAAAGACAGGAAAGAATACAAACTGCCTTCAGTAAGAAACACCAGAGCAAGGGATCTGAGAGCTAACAGTGAACTTAACAATAAGAACTGGCATCCAAAGGAAATCTGAGGGAAAACACAATAAATAGTGAAATCAGAAAGAAAGAAAACTAGCTCGCAAAGTAAGGTGCCCCAGACAGACAGGGATACAAAGGTCAAGGTAGCCCATGACCATAATGATGGATTCAGAAAGCAGCACTTCTGTAATGTGCTCTTTAAATACTAAGACTGGATCCAAATGATTAAAGTGTGTTTCTCATACTATTTGACCCCAAAATTCAACCTGCTCCCGTGTTGGTTAGATATCAGAGCTAGAAAAATGAGTCAAGATAAGTCAGTTCCTGTGCTGATTTATTGCCATCCAATTAGGCAGCTCTCAGCTCACTGATCAGAAACAAAGATTAAAGGAAAAAAGACACTATAAAGGCTAAAACTTCTGCAATCTTCTATCTCAACCAACTACACGAAAAGATATGCAGAACCAAATTTAGTTTGGGTTATAAATCACTCCAAGTGTTAAAGGGAAAAGAAAACAGATGTTAACATTTAAACATGCTCCTTGTGAATTTTGGTACATTATTATCTAACTGATTAAAAATATTTTTAAATGAAGTGGAAAATGCTGTTATTTTACTGCCTACACCAAACAATTACATCCGATATAAAAAGCTTCTACAGGAATGAAAAATTTATCGAAGTACAGAATATTATATAGATTTGAGTAAGTACTGTTACTATAATTGTTATTTGTCCCACTTCATTCTAATTGTTTATGACTTACTAAATCAGAAAAAAAACACTCATCAGGATCAATATATGAATAACTAACACTGTGTGGACTGAGGGATTTGTCTCAATCCGATGGTTATGTAACCGATTACTGCTCTGTTCATTAGGAGATGTTAATATTCCAACACAGTATTTGCAAAATCCCAAGAATTTTAAATTATGCTATTATTTTTTATTCCTTAGAAAAAAAGTGCATGTAGAAAAACTAAGACAATCTAAAAGTTGGGAAAGTAAAATAATAATAATAATTAGGTCCAGAATTGTAGCATCTAGCCATAGCCTCTCTAAACCACAATTTTTTCTTAATATATCAGCCCAACTTATATCCTACAATCACTGTCATGATTCCATTAGATGGTGTAGGTGACATTTTTTAAATGATAGAGCCCTATGTAATACACATGTATTACTACTACCAATGCTTGGGTAACCAGAGGAAATAAGAAATAATGAAAAATAAATTTAATTCGGTTCTGGGTTGGTTTTATCACAGAATACTGATAAGTGTCATTAATTCAACTTCCAATATAGATTTTCAAAATTTATTTATCCAAAGTGTTAAGTGGCATAT
This sequence comes from Prionailurus viverrinus, assembly GCF_022837055.1. Classification (NCBI taxonomy): domain Eukaryota; kingdom Metazoa; phylum Chordata; class Mammalia; order Carnivora; family Felidae; genus Prionailurus; species Prionailurus viverrinus. The sequence continues at coordinate 84,952,686 of NC_062567.1, forward strand.
TTTATAAATATCTGTTTAACAGAAAAAACTTAATTTAAAAAGATAATTAATAAATTATTTTCCTTCCTTGAGGTACACATACCCACAAATGTGAAGCAAATTGTCCTTTTGCTATGTGAGATTTTCAAAAACATCAATAAATAATAACCTGTTAGTACCGCCTCAGCCTACTGTCATTGAAGAATAATATAGTGCTGTGAAATAAGTCAGAGAAAGACAAATACCGTATGATTTCACTTGTAGGTAGAATCTCAACACAAAACAAAAACAGATTCATAAATATGAAGAACAAACTGGGGGTTGCCAGAGGGAAAGAGGTAAGGGGAAAGGTGAAATAGATAAAAGGGATTAAGAGGTATAAACTCTCAGTTATTAAGTAAATAGTCATAGGGATGAAAAGCACAGCAAAGGGAAAATAGTGAAAAAGATTGTAATAACGTCGTACGGTGACAGATGGTGACTACATTTGCCATGGTGAGTGCTGCGTAATGTAGAGAATTGGAGAGTCATTATGTTATACACCTGCAACTAATATTATATGTCAACTATTACTCAATTAAATTTTTTAAAAGAATAATATAGTTCTGGTTTCCCTAGAATACTAGGATGTGCCCAGGTAGAGGTTAAAATGGAGCTAGTATAACTGCTTCCTCACTCTGAAAGTTCCTGAATAGAACCTCTTCCCAAGTCCTTGATCTGTGGGTCTCCAAAATTTCACAAGGGAAAAATAAATAAATAAAATAAACACAACCACACCAATTCCTGCTTCAAAGTAAACACTGTGTGATGATAATGTGATTTCTGAAGCATATTTTTTTTAAATAATTCTTCTTTTGGTGATTGCTTCCAACCAAGGAAATTATCTCTCCAATATATGCAGTAGATAGTTTTGGTAAAAGCAGATATAAGACAGTAACAATACCCAAAAGATTCTGGAAACTTAAACTTTCACTTAGCAGCTAACTTTTCTCTGTTTACATTTCCCAAATTTCTGAATCTTCACTTGTTGTCAGTTACCCCTTTATTGACAGCTCAACCTCTGATCATAATGCTGTTATATCAAATTCATTATTACTTTTGCCCCCATTCTTGTTATTATAAACAAGCCTTATTAGGAGTAAACTACACCAAGTGTCCAAATAGCTGAATTAATAAAATGGAGAGCTAAATCATTTCACATAACCTAAGATGTAAACCCGGTTATCATAATAGAGTTCTCTCATAGTAAGGGACAGAACCCACTTAAAGTGTGTGAATATTACAGCTGAGTACTACGTACTATATACACAGAGCAAGGAAGGGAATCTGTCACCAAAGATGTGATAACAGACAAAACCACATTAAGAGGCTGACTAGTCACACAGTTGCTCATATTACCAAGAAACTATCGCTAGAAATATATCAAGATGGTGAAAATTGCATTTTACAAAGTCCTCTCAAGGACAGGCTAAATAAGAGACTACTTCGGTGAAGTCTCACGAGGCGGAGTATATCCTCCTCTGGACATATCCAAGTAGCTCCAGTGACGTGCCGCTTAGGGAAGCAGACGGGATTTACTGAGCAAGCCACCAGCAGCCATACTCAAACCGCTGCACCCTTATGGCAGCCTTCTAAATCAATGTGGAAGAATAAAGAGAACTTTTCCAGAAGGGGCACCAAATTATTGCCCTAGGAGGGCAACCAGATGTCACCTAACCCAATCCAATTTTCATTTTAGATGGTGCACTCTGGCAGCACTATGGATTGCAGGGGAGACACTAAGCATCTTCTTGCAACCACCCAGACAAGAAGTACCTAGCTAGCACCTAACTCAATCTGTGGTAGTGAGGATGGAAAGGAATGAGACTATGTCCTCTGGCCTTCCTGAGAGGTGCATGAGTTTGGATGAGCTCTTAAGGAGAACAAGCAGAAAATGATGAGAGCAGGGGTGCCTGGGTGGTTCAGGTGGTTTAAGCGCCCGATTTTGGCTCAGGTTATAATCTCCCGGTTTGTGAGCTCGAGCCCTACATCGGGCTCACTGCTGTCAGCAGAGCCTGCTTCAGATCCTCTCTCCTCCTCCCTCTTTGGCCCTTTACTGCTCATGCTCCCAGTCTCTCTCAATAAAAATAAACATTGTTTAAAAAGAAAGAAGGAAAAGAAAATGATGAGAGCAGAGAAGGCACTTAACTAACACAGTTTCAGTTGAATAATGGGCAAAGAAGCCAAACAACACTCAGTTCAGGAGGAAGTGGGAGAATATGAAGAAGAAATTAATCTAAACCCCTTTTCTATGAAGACTATCAAAGAATATCTTAAATGTCATAAATAGCTTTGAAACAAAGTCAACAGATATAGTATAAGTAAGATATGAAAACCAGGTCTCCAACATAAAGTAAATTTATGTACATTATGTCAATATGTTATTAACTTTTTTGAGTGGCATCTTTGCAACACAGAGAAAGAATAAGTCAGACTCTTACCAGGTAATTGCACGATGGAGGCACACTGCTGTACCTAGCACACAAACAGGATGGACATGGTTCTGCAGGGAAGCACTGTTACCAGTTGCCTATAAAAGAAAGAGTCTTCTCAAGCCTTCCAAGTGGCTACTTGAATATCAAAACTGGATCATTTAGTTAAGTGTGAACTATCCTCAGGAAAGGTGTAGATTTCACAAAACCAGACCAGTGTTGGCTAGGACAATTACACAGTGCTGGCTCATGTCGGTATACACCAAAAATCCTCAAAGCCATCTCTTCCCTGTACCTTTAGGAGAGTTCACTCATTTGAAAAGAGAATAATGAAATGCCTTTACTTAAGTACTGAATGGCAAAGGAAATGCCTAGAACCATTCTGTCCAACCTTCCTGAGACACAAATTTTGCAAACTACAGTTGCCTCTCCCACCAAGATACAAAGAATAACACTTTGTTACAAACTTTCCACAATTTCATATCTACCCGTGTATGTAAAACAAATGATCACGTTCATACTTCTTAGCTAATAACATGAAACACCTCCACATAATTTCTAATAACCTTGCAGTAAATCCCTACAACAAAGAGCCAAAGTTACTTTAAAGGGCTGTGTGCTAGAACCAGCTAGCGCTCCTGAGAGTTAATTTTGTGTATTTCTTTCCAACTCCATTTTCAGTAATGTCAAGTCAGTAGCTTAAATCAGCCATGGTGGGAGTATTTACACCACAGAAGCTGGAAAACACTACAAATCAGAGTTTTTGTCACCTTATAGAGAGCAGTTGCTAAACCTTTACCAACCCACCACACTACTCTAGGCACCCTTTAAAAACTGACTTGGATCCCTTCTCATCTCTCAGTTTAGAAGAGTTCTCCAGGATTTCCAAAATGCCAACATTTCCCAGTCTGAAAATTCACTCTTTCTGAGGGAACATACCTTAATAGCATCCTTACTGTTGCTAAATTACACCAGAGGGGGGAAAAAATACTTTTTTGCTAAATCAGCTCTTGGTATTGCTCTAATATTTCAATTCTGTGCTGCCTGACAGCTAGGAGTCTAATTACCACTCTTCCATTCATCCATTCAGCAATCCTTGACTATTCAGACCTTCAACCCAGCAAGGCATTACAGATTACTCCTTACTCCTCCTCCTCTTGCCTGCTTCCCGTGAAAGGACTTCATCGGAATCCAGAAGCAAATGCCTATTTTCGTGTGTGATGAGGAATGCCAGTCACCATACTAATAACTTGCTTCGCAGGTATATACTCCATGCTGTATGCCGGGCGCAATAGAGGAATCAAGCACAATCCCTTCTTACGGAGATCAAGTGTGGCAAACATACATCCCCCATTGTATTTTAAGTAAGAGTAGGAACAGTGAAAGTAACTGCTTCTCCATTGTATTTTAACTAAAAGCAAGAAGAGTAAGAATACTTTGGAATTCAAGGAGGACTTTTTAAATATGCAATTTCTCATTACATGGATACTTCTATTCAACACAATTTATTGACTCAGGGACTACAGTGAGTGAGTTACTGTGCATACCTGTCACCTATCCATGAGGAGATAGAAACAGGAGGAGAAGCAAACATGCAGTCAAGTTATACTACACTATGAGCCATGTGTCAGACGCCATTCAGCCCTAAGATACACTTTAGTCCTTAGAACTATATCATACATAGCCAGAAAAAAAAATGTTTAAATGAATTAAATTTAAAAACTATTAAATAAAACCAAAATATAAAGAAGCTGGCATGCTTTCCAAAATGTTTCTCTGCCAATCTTCAAAAAAATAAACCAATTATTCTAAAACTTCTCTTTCAACCACCAGATGCATTTTATAAGGTTAATGGTTGTCATGTAACGTGAAACTTACAGACGTCACACATTGGCGTCACAGACTGCTACTAATTCAGAGGAATATTTAATTGATATCTTGTAAAGTGTCCTGCAAACGAGAAAAGTAATCTGTACTAACTCCCATTAACAAAATATCAAATGCAGTAAGTAAAATAAAAAGCTATTTTAGCATTCCAATTTTCATTAAGTCATGATCAAGATCTCCAAATGAGAATTAAATTTCCATACAAAATAAAAATTCATTTTACCCCAAGGAATATAAATCTATTCTTAAAATAATTGAATTATAGTAATAAAATATAAATTTTTCCAAAGGTATAAACATATCTTTTCATATGATGAAGTAATTTACTCAATGTGACATTCTAAGATAATTTCATTCCAAACCACACTACTCAAGCTGTGTGATATGACATCAGTTTATACGTATACCTACAATACCTTGAAGGGAACTTGCAAATAATTTTCATATATAATTTAGACCAGGAGTCAGCAAGTATTTTCTATAAAGGATTCTGTAGTAAATATTTTAGGCTTCACAGTCTATATGGTCTCTGAGGCAGCTACTAACACTGCCCTTGCAGTATGTAAGCAGCCATAAAGAATGTATGAACTAACAAATATGTCAAGCCCCAATAAAACCTTATTCACAACAACAGTGGGTCACAAGTGACCAGCAGGCCATAGTTTGCCAACCCCAATTTCAATTTTTTTAATATTTATTTATTTTTGAGAGAGAGGGACAGACGGTGTGAAACAGGCTCTGCACTGTCGGCGTGGAGCCCGATGTGGGGTTCAAACTCACAAACCATGAGATCATGGCCTGAGCTGAAATCAGAAGTTCAACCAACTGAGCCACCCAGGTGCCCCGACCCCCAAATTTCAACTTTGAAAACTGAGGTGACATCTTCATAGTGCAACCGGCAACCCAAGAGTTAACAGGGCAGAACAGTGCCTCTGCATCTCTTATCAAAATCTTGTTGGTTCTCAGAGTGCTGATGCCACCGTTTCTATAATATTCCTGCCTGACACCGTCATAACTGAGCATTAATTTAGTTATTCTGCAGGAACTCGAGGTTTCATCAAGCAGCCAGCCAGAACCAATTACGACCATTGACCTCCTCTTTGAACACAACAAAATGAAATTAACACGCCCCCCCCCCCCCCCCGCCTTAGCAATTTCTTTTTATCTGATTTTGAGCCTAGTAGTTCCTCTCTCCTTTACCCAGACCCTTTTTTCTTGACTTTAAAAATCCCTGACTCTCCTTGGGGGAGGTGGGGACGAAGCTGAGGCTTGCCCTTTCCTGTCCTCATCTGGCTGCCTCTCAGACTTTCCTTGCACACAGTCCATGTCTCAGTGATGGGCTTTGCTGCAACTGGGGCACATGAACTTGGGTTCAGTTACAACAAGTACCTCTGAGATTTACCAGTATATCCTTCTCCTTTTACCTTCTCTCCATTCTGGATAGACTGTCTTAACATGTATGGTCTAAGCAATTGGCAATTAGATACTTTTGCACATTAATATTTTATTTTAACACGTCCTCTGCCTACACATTTCATCAGTCCTCTAGCACCTGGCACTGAATAAGCTCCTCATAGGTCCTCAGTGTAGCCAATTGATTCTGTTGGTGCCACTAAAATGAAACAAAGCTGCTCTGCCTCAATTCTAACTGTTCCAGAACATCAGGGTCTGACTCAGCAAAACCATGGAATAGTAGGATTTAAGAGAACTGGCAGACTTGGTGAATATTAGTCACAAAGGAGGATTGTATCCAAGCATGATGTTTATGACTTGCTAAATAGGGAGTACAGATTCAAAATATTAAGATAATTTTTTTAAGTTAATCATTTGAATTTTTTTTTAAGTTTACTGAGCAATTTTACTCAGTTCATTCGAAAAAACTGAGCGATTGAAACTTACTTTGTTGGTATTATGGATACCTTGCCTTATTTTATGCTGAATATTTTTAGTAAACAAGTATTTCAGACAGGGTCATACTAAGCAGCAATGAGCATCCTAGATGAACACTGGCTTGCTTAAGAAGTAAAAAGTGGGGCGCCTGCATGGCTCAGTTGGTTAAGCATCTGACTCTTCATTTCAGCTCAGGTTGTGGGATCAAGTCCCTTGTCATGCTCTGTGCTGGGCGTGGAACCTGCTTGAGATTCTCTCTCTCCCTCTCCCTTTGCCCCTCCCCCCACCCACATACACTTTCTTTCTCTCTCAAAAAAAGAAAAGACACAGAGAGAAAGAGAAGTAAAAAGTGATGGGGAGAAATGTTGAAAGGCTAGTGATTTCTTTTATTGCACAGAAATTTCTGAATTGAGCAAAGGGCCAAAACATCACAACGATCCACAATTTAATCTCCTGGAACCATTAAACCAATTATTGATGGTGCCATAAAGACTTCCAAAATGAGAGTTAATTTCTTGTCCTCCACATCAAAATCATGAATGCATATAAAAAGCAAGCAGTACATTTTCCCTAAGCAATAAATTTTCCTTTCCCTAAGTTTCATGTAAATTACAACAACCCAGATTAATATTTTTTAGGACATTTTGAAAAAGTAGATTTCTTTGGTCAGTATACGATGCCTCTCTGAACACATATATTTAATCTTCTGGTATATTTTTCAGGATATTCTTAGTTATCCTTTCACTGTGAGTTTTAAAGATCTTCATAGAAAAATACCCTCTACTGTAGAGTGAAGCACGCAGAGCATACAAGATTCTAATATAAGTATTACAATTAACCAACTTTGAAATAAAAATCAATAAGCAAACTAAAAATTTTGTAGTTTAAGCTATTTGGTATGATCCTATCTGAAATACTTATTTACTGAAAATATTATTTCAGCATAAAATAAAGCAAAACATCCATAATACCAACAAAATAGGTTTCAGTAACTCAGTGTATCAGAAAAATGTTAAGGGGGACTCCCTTTTTCCACTGCTTTGCAAGTTGAGAAGCTGTACCACACAACAGAATGCGACTCCCTAACACAAAGTCTGACTCATGCTTAGTAACTGAGAGACTCTGGGCATGTTACTTAACCTCTCACGTGGTCTCAGTTTGCTATGCTGAAAAATGGCATAATTAATAATATAAGAGCCTGTCTCACAGGGTTGATGTGAGATAGTTATCTGTAACCTACTATAAACAGAGCTTAAAACATAGAAAATGTTGGATATTAGCCATTAGGCGTATGTTGTTTTGTCTGGGTTCTACATCATTTGCTACGACTTAACCTCACAAATGACAAACAAGAGACTATTATGTAGAGCTGCATAGAAAGGAAAATTGAGGTTGAGCAGTTTGGACAGGAGAAACACACCAGACAGAGCACAACTCAATGGATATGATACAGCTGTGTGCTTCTTGTGAAGTCAGTGGCTGCCAGGTGGGTCCCCTGCACTACAGGCACGATGCTGAAGCAACATCTTTGGCCAACCACATCAAGTAGATCAGAAACCCAAAAAGCAAAAGTACATCCAGTGACAGATTCTGTGGTTAACAACTATAAATCAAATATAGAAAGAGTGTCTGTGTGCACACAAACTCAAATATGGGCATGATATTAAAAGGTTCCTGTTTTACCTTTTCAGTCCCTTCACCATCAGTGCCTTAGATTTAACATGAAGACTTGCCCACTGTGTTTTTCACAAAGCAACGTTTCAGAAATAAAGTTCCAGAACACTTAACCTAAGTCTCAGACCATGCAAAATCGGGAGTTCGCCAAACCGTCGTCAGCCTGAGGAAATGCACACATGCTACCAGACGCTTGAAGCTTTAGCCCACTGAATCTTATTAAAAAAGAAAGGGAAGATGTATTTTACTGCGAATTGCATTTTAAAGCAAAGGCAATATAATGGTACTTCTGGAATCTCATAAACTTTGAATAAAAATGGAGCAGTTCACACTTAATGCTTTGTTTTATAAAGCTCTTCCAGATACCTGAAGTGTGAAAGCTGCTACTTTACATAAAACAACATTCTATTCCATACAGCTGTGTTCTAAATATATAACACTTGGGTACATTTCATGGCATTTTAAAATGCCTTGTTTTGTATTCTGGAGCTGCATTTATTTTATTGATGTCAGAACCAAAGAATTATAAAATGGTGTCACAATTTAAAACGTGGAAACATTAGGATTTCAACACAGAATCTTCTTTTTAAAATAGTATTTTTATCTTCTAAATATAATTAAGAAACAACTTAATCTCACACATATAATGGGTTTTTCTAGATCACAGCAGCAGTTAGTAATTAACCCACTTATTTCAGAATTTTGAAAATGCCTGTAACAGAAGGGAACCTCCTCTCCATCTAATTTTCCACATACAATTTAGTCAAATTACTACAATGGTAACTATAGGTATTTCCACATTCAGTTACCATGGGCATTAATTCCAAACTTCACAGCAGAATTAAACTCATCCAAGATGATTATGTGTTCTGCAGGTTACAATTACTATGCTGCCACCATTTCAATGGCAAACTAGGAAGATTGAAAGAAAATGATTTCAAGTGACTATATCTAAATAATCTGTAGTAATAGAGATCAACAGCTATCTAAAGAAAAATGAGCAATCTAATTATATTTTAAATTGTATTTTTCAAACTGCAGGTTGTGACCTATTAGTATGCCTCCAAATAAGTTAGTGGTTTACAACCTGCATTGTTTTAGCTAAATGACAGAACAGAATAAAACAAAAACATGAGAAATATTAAAGTATATCGTAAGACTATCTTTTCATGAAACATTTTTTTAATTATGTATTTCTGTGCATGTTGAATTGCGGTTACAACCTATTATTATAAGTCACTGTCAAAAACCTTTAAAAGAGAGAACTATTACACATAAATAGAAATATAAAAGTAAAATGTAAAACTCTTGACTACTGCTTACAATTGATCTATGTAGTTCACTTCCCACGCAAATCCAAGAAAGCAATATATACTTACACAATATCTGAAGTTCTAACAAATACAGTAAAATGATTCTCTGCATTAAAGACCATATTTTCATTCCTGATGTTATGACTTCTAAAAACTGGAAATACAACTTTTCTCTTTTTATTGCTCCATCCACCTCTTCTAACTCCTTTTTTGGGAGAGTGAGGGTGGGGGAGATATATGAAGTTGAGTACCACAAAACCAACTACACAGTGGTTAGTTGCTAGCTTTCCGGAAGCTTAAAACATTCTCTCTTAGAAAGTAATTAAATTATGTTATTCTGAAAAAAAGAAAAATCTCTTCTTCAGCTCAGCAATATGCTATTGTAGTAGCTGATACTCCCTCTAATTTTCACAAATGTGTATAGGTATCATGCTACAAACATAACTGACCACAATGTCTGAATCTAACTTAGAAAAGTTAACCTGATATATATAAACAGCAGCGTGGCATATAATAATTAATAAATTAGTAGTAGCAGTAGGAGCATGTGGCCTAACCAGTCACTGAAAGGGTATCAGCAGAAAACAGTTGTCCTGAACTTCCCAGAACCTGGGTTTTGTGGGCCACAGGCTCCCCTACCTAACTCCCTTCCCTCATGACACACGCACTCTCCTAGAGCTCTATCAGCACTCTGGAACTTTCTCAGGCTGACTGGACCTTTGTCTGCTCTGATACAGATCTTAATTCCCCAGGAATGAACACACCCTTTAGCCAGGATCTCCCAAGAACACTGAGGTCACAAGATGGGCCATGCAGAGAAAATGAAAATCAAGAACTATGTCAGAGACACTAACTCCTGCATTCCCTAGCAAGCTAAACAGGTGGTACTGGCCTTGAATAGTAACCCAACACAAGAAAAGTAAGGCAGTGAGGGGAGGGGTGCCTGGGTGGCTCAATGGGTTAAGTGACCACCTTCGGCCCAGGTCGTGATCTCACAGTTAACGAGTACAAGCTCTGTATGGGCCCCGCTGTCAGCACAGAGCCTGCTTTAGATCCTCTGTCCTCCTGTCTCTCTGCCCCTCCCCCCATGGTTCTCTGTTTCAAAATAAATAAATAAACTTAAAATACTGTCCTTTTCTGATTTTGATGGCACGACTGTGCTGTACCTTCCATCGCTATTCTCTGTAAAAGTTTAAGGTGGAAGATTGGAATTAGTTGTTCCTTGAATATCGGGATGAACGTACCTCTAAGGCCATGGGAACCTGGCATTTTATTTGTGGGCAGATTTCTACTAACTGATTTAATTTCTTCAATGCTTATAAAAATTTTCAGGTTTTCTATTTCTATTTGAGTTTGGGTGAAAAGTAATTTTCTAAAAATTTTTTGCCACTTTGGGCTAAGTTTTCAATTTTATTACCATTCCATTACTCACAATGTCTTTCTGATCATGTTAATTTCTCAACTGTGCCCCTTTTTTATTCTTAATTTTTTACACTTGCTTTTTCTTTCACTTGACCAATCTTTTTTAGGTATTTGCTAATTAAGTCTTTCCAAAAAAACAGATTTTGACTCTGTTGCTCCTATCTCTTAAAAGTGTGTTTTCTACTGAGAACAAACTGAGGGTTGATGGGGGGTGGGAGGGAGGGGAGGGTGGGTGATGGGTATTGAGGAGGGCACCTTTTGGGATGAGCACTGGGTGTTGTATGGAAACCAATTTGACAATAAATTTCATATATTAAAAAAAAGTGTGTTTTCTTTCTAAATTATGATTGTATTTGGATTTATTCCTACTATGTTATATTCTGTTTTCTATTTTTCTCTCATTTCTATGTTTTATTCCTTTCTTGCCTATTTTAAATTATTTTCTTCCTCGTTCCTTTTTTATTTAACTAATTTGAAAATTATGTATTCTTTCCCTTTTCTTTGAGTCCTACCCTTGAAATTTTATTATGCATACTTACTTAAAAATGCAAAGCCTAGGGGTGCTTGGGTGGCTCAGTTGGTTCAATGTCCGAATTCGGCTCAGGTCATGATCTCATGGCTTGTGGGTTTGAGCCCCACGTCAGGCTCTGTGCTGACAGCTCAGAGTGTGGAGCCTGCTTCTGATTCTATGTATCCCTCTGTCTGCCCCTCCCTGCTCACACTCTGTCTCTGTCTCTCTCTCAAAAATAAACATTTAATTTTTTTTCAAAAATGTAAAGTCTAATATTCATCAGTATCACCCTCCTTTCAAAAAATGTTTACATACCTGAACTTGTCATATGCCATCGTTCCACTGGGAATTATATACCACTGTCAAATATCTTAGTTCTATCACTTTAAGCACACTAATCAGTTATTATTGTTACTGATTCATGCAGTGAGTAACCACAAGCTTCCGATTTTCTTTGGTCATCATTCTTTCTTGCATTCAGATCTCCTTTAAGGAATCACTCTTAAGTATATGCTTTAGAATTTCCTTTAGTGAAGAGTATATTGATGGGAAGCTCTCTCTTAATTGCCTGAAAATCTCTTTGGTTCACCCTTCCTCTTGAAAGACTGGTTTGCTGAATATAAAATTATAGTGAGATAGTTGTTTTCTTTTCGTCATTTATCATGGCACCATCCTCTGGCTCCCTTTCTTGCTATTCAAAAGGCAACTCTGCATCTGCCTGTGTAGGAAATCTGTCTTTCCACTGAGCTGATTATAAGATCTTCGCGCTGGAGGGGAGAGGAGACCACACAAGGCTGTGAATATCAGGGAATAGGGATGAGGGCCCACGCTAGAGTCTGTCCGCACTGATTCTGTTTGTGGTTCAGCTGCCTCTCTCACATCAGGCTTTGTTTCAACTTGAAAGTCCTTGTCTTTGTTAATTTTTTTTTTTTTTAATTCTTGGAGGCATAGATACAAGAAAGCCTCCTCTGGAGAAGATTTAGCTCTGCTTCTACCGATAAGGAAAAAGGAAAAAGGAAATCGAGAACATGATAAAAGAGCTTCTAGTTTCAGGTTTCTTATGGGCCGCAAAAGCAACAAGAATTCAAATTTCAACTCAAGCAAGAGCCATATTGTTTTTACAAATTCTCAAGGGTGATTTTTTTTCCCCCTTTAAAACCCAACAACATCAAGACAAGTATATTTTCTTGCCTCATCTTTCTGTATGATGGGTTTTCACAGGTTTACTCTTTCACAAAGATCTAACTGTTTGGTCTCTAAAACTGTTTGGGTGGGCCTTAGGTTTTGTCCCCTGTCCTCTGTCCAGAGCAGCCATCAAATAGAAGTAGGCAGGTGCCTCCAGGGATGTTACAAGTATTAAATATATACTACAGTGAGGGCAGTGGGGTGAAAGGGCAGTCACAAGATGTGAGGGAGAAAATAAAAATGTTCCATTTTTAGTGTAACCTTTAAATATAATTAAACCTGATGGCCATTAGGAGATTACCCACATTATGAGGTAGAGAAACTAATTTTGAAAACTGGGGGCATCACAGGAATATGGAAAGCTATCAGGTGCCAAAGAAAGTAAGAAGTCTTCATTCATTCATTCATTCATTCATTTGACAAATATTTATTGAGCACCTACAAGGTAACAGATTAGACTTTTCTCCAGCTTTTGGAAATACATGAGTGTCATAAGTGTCAAAACTCCTTGCCCACAGGAGACTGACATTCTAGAAAGCATGAGGACATTAACCTATTTATTGTAAGGGTGAGAAAGACATGGCATTAAGAAGTCCAGAGGAAGCTCAGAAAAAAAGAAACGTAAAATACAAAACTCTCCTCCTTGGCCATTTTACTTAGAATCGGATCCAACCCTTCATTTTCAAGATCTCATCTATTATCTTAGAATGCTCACTAAGTCTGTAAACAACATGCTCTGAATTATAGGAGAAACTCAAGTTTCTTGCATCTGGATGGGGAGCATTAGAAGATAAAATTAAAATAATATTGGAGGTGCCTGGGAGGCTCAGTCAGTTGAGTGTCTGACTTCAGCTCAGGTCATGATCTTACAGATCATTGGTTTGAGCCCCAGGTCGGGCCTTGCACTGACAGCACAGAGCCTGCTTCAGATGCTGTCTCCCTCTCTCTCTGCCCGTCTCCCACTCACACGCACACTCTCTCTCTCACTCTCTCAAAAATAAATGAACATTAAAAATAATAATAATATTGTATGGTGATAGATGGTAGCTACACTTGTGGTGAGCACACTATAATGTATAAATTTGTGGAAACACTATGTGTACAACATAGCTAATGTAACATTACATGTCAAGTAAATAAATAAATAAGCAAGCAAGCTAGCTAGCTATTAAAAAAAAAAAAATTAGAAGGACAGGGGTTTTCAGGGTGACCTGACATTACAGGTCTTTTCTTCTGTATATGGAGTATCTCTTTAATACTTTGAATTCCTTTTTGTTGTTGTTGTTTTGTTTTTTAAGAATATGCTCTCTTGACTCAGCCTTATTGTGAAGGCTACCATGCAGGAGGTATGGAAAGACCATCCTCAGACTGTCTAGCCAGGGAGGATCTCTCCCCACCTGCTCTCAGGACATCTTCGAGTGGATCAATTAGGCCATCTCTGCTCTAAATCTCAGGGGAAAGGGGCACCTGGGTGGCTCAGTCAGTTAAGCGACCAACTTTGGCTCAGGTCATGATCTCACAGTTCACGAGTTCAAGCCCCACGTTGGGGTCTGTGCTGACAGCTCAGAGCCTGGAGCCTGCTTCGGATTCTGTATCTCCCTCTCTCTCTGCCCCTCCCCTGCTCATGCTCTGTCTCTCTCAATAATAATAAACGATAAAAAAAAAACTTTTTTTTAAGTTTATAAATCTCAGGGAAAAAATGTGATGCCTTTTTCCCTTGGGTTCACCTTTCCCTGCTCATCTTACCATGTTAGGAGGAGGACAGCAAGTGTCAAGTTCAAAATATTGAACCTGGGGAGAAGGGCCAAGAAGTACAATGGGATTGTTTTTAGTCTGGTCCTTCCTTGAGAAAGATGAAGGATGCTGGAGGTCCATGCACAGTCGCATCCAACTTATAAAGGCCAGAGATTTGGAGCGAAAATGTATAATGACAAAAAGAGTTATTACATCAAAGAATCTCGCTCTGCAATTTTCCCGATAATACTACAGTTGTGGTCAAGAGCTAGTCAAGGACCTAGCAATAAAGGTCGCAGGCCTACTCAGCCTCCTTCTACCCTGAAGTTACATCTAAAAAGATCCAACACTATTAAACAGAGAATATTATCATACCTCTTTACAAGTAAAGAAATCAAGACTTGGAACTCAAATGACTTGCCCAAAGCCACACAGCTAGTAAGGATTAAAACCAGGTTATGGTAAAGATTCTCTGCTCAACTGTACTGATCTGTTACAAGACCTGGCTATTTTCCATTGGTGTTTGCAATGGTTTTCATACATGGTCCTCAAAATCATCGAGCAACATGTTAGAGCAAGTGTTATTATTCCATTTTACAGAAAAGAAAAAATCCAACTCCACTGCCCCCTTATCTTTATCTGCCGAAATGAAGTGCAGAGGTGATCCCACCTCTATTAGTTTTCTGTTGTTATCCTAACAGATTACACAAACAAAGTGGTTTACAACAGCAAAAATTTATTTTCTTACAGTTCTGTGGCTCATCACCCTAAATTCAAGGTGCTGGCAGGCTGCATTCCTTTCTGCAGGCTCTTAATGATATTCCATTTCTTGCTTGTTGACAAATTCAGTTCCTCATAGTTGTTAAACCAAGGTCTCCATTTTCTTGGTGGCTATCAGCTAATGGCCTTTCCCAGTTAGTAAAGGCCAGTGACTTTCTTGGCTCATGGACTCCCCTTCTCTACTTTCGAAGCCAGCAACAGTGGGTGGAGTATCTCTCACACTTGAAATCTTTCCTCCTCCCTCTCAGCTCTCTGAGCCAGCAGGAAAGATCCACTCTTAAGGACCCATGCAATAGGCTGGACCCACTTACATAATCCAGTAAAATCCCCCGTTTCAGTGTCCTTACCTTTGATCACATCTTTAAAGCCTTTTCCCCACCATTACAGACTAAATGTTTGTGTTCCCAAAATTCTTATATTGAAATCTTAACCTCCAATATCATGATATTAGGAGGTGGGGCTTCTGAGAGGTACTTAGGTCACGAGCCAGACTACTGCTCTTATAAAAGAGGCCCCAGAAAGCACTCTTTTATGACCTCTGTCATCTACAGATAACAAGGGCAAAACAGTCTTCCACAAACCAGAATAGGACTCTCACCAGAATCCAGTCTGCACCCTAACTGCAGACCTCCATCCCCCAGAACTGTGAGAAATAAATTTCTGCTGTTTATTAGCCCCCTCATTTATGATGTTCTGTTACAGCAGCCCAAAACAAGACAACCATGTAAGGTAACACATTCAGTTTCTGAGTATTAGGACTCAGACATCTTTGGAAGGAGAAGACGTTATTCTGTCCACCATACTTGACTCCCTGGTGGACTTCAAGCAAAGAATTTGTACTTCTTTACAAACAGAGGCTGGTTTCGGAAGAAGAAGAAAAGTGTTTTATTAATGGCCTCTGCACAGCACAAAAGGGGAGATTTCCTTTTTTTATTTTTTTCCATGATTTTTTTTTATGAAAGTTATTGACAAATTGGTTTCCATACAACACCCAGTGCTCATCCCAAAAGGTGCCCTCCTCAATATCCATCACCCACCCTCTCCTCCCTCCCACCCCCCATCAACCCTCAGTTTGTTCTCAGTTTTTAACAGTCTCTTATGCTTTGGCTCTCTCCCATTCTAACCTCTTTTTTTTTTTTCCTTCCCCTCCCCCATGGGTTCCTGTTAAGTTTCTCAGGATCCACATAAGAGTGAAACCATATGGTATCTGTCTTTCTCTGTATGGCTTATTTCACTTAGCATCACACTCTCCAGTTCCATCCACGTTGCTACAAAAGGCCATATTTCATTTTTTCTCATTGCCACGTAATATTCCATTGTGTATATAAACCACAATTTCTTTATCCATTCATCAGTTGATGGACATTTAGGCTCTTTCCATAATTTGGCTATTGTTGAGAGTGCTGCTATGGACATTGGGGTACAAGTGGCCCTATGCATCAGTACTCCTGTATCCCTTGGATAAATTCCTAGCAGTGCTATTGCTGGGTCATAGGGTAGGTCTATTTTTAATTTTCTGAGGAATCTCCACACTGCTTTCCAGAGCGGCTGCACCAATTTGCATTCCCACCAACAGTGCAAGAGGGTTCCCGTTTCTCCACATCCTCTCCAGCATCTATAGTCTCCTGAGTTGTTCATTTTGGCCACTCTGACTGGCGTGAGGTGATACCTGAGTGTGGTTTTGATTTGTATTTCCCTGATAAGGAGCGACGCTGAACATCTTTTCATGTGCCTGTTGGCCATCCGGATGTCTTCTTTAGAGAAGTGTCTATTCATGTTTTCTGCCCATTTCTTCACTGGGTTATTTGTTTTTCGGGTGTGGAGTTTGGTGAGCTCTTTATAGATTTTGGATACTAGCCCTTTGTCCGACAGGTCATTTGCGAATATCTTTTCCCATTCCGTTGGTTGCCTTTTAGTTTTGTTGGTTGTTTCCTTTGCTGTGCAGAAGCTTTTTATCTTCATAAGGTCCCAGTAATTCACTTTTGCTTTTAATTCCCTTGCCTTTGGGGATGTGTCGAGTAAGAGATTGCTCCGGCTGAGGTCAGACAGGTCTTTTCCTGCTTTCTCCTCTAGGGTTTTGATGGTTTCCTGTCTCACATTTAGGTCCTTTATCCATTTTGAGTTTATTTTTGTGAATGGTGTGAGAAAGTGGTCTAGTTTCAACCTTCTGCATGTTGCTGTCCAGTTCTCCCAGCACCATTTGTTAAAGAGGCTGTCTTTTTTCCATTGGATGTTCTTTCCTGCTTTGTCAAAGATGAGTTGGCCATACGTTTGTGAGTCTAGTTCTGGGGTTTCTATTCTATTCCATTGGTCTATGTGTCTGTTTTTGTGCCAAAAAGGGGAGATTTCCAATAATCATTATAATTAAATTACTATTCTCTAAGTGCTTTTAGAAAGTTTCAAAAGAGGACATCAACTTCCTAAATAAAATTAGAACAGAACTTTTTTTTATTGGGGTACACTTACTTTGTGATACAGAATAACTTTGCAAGATATGTATTATTAAGTTCCTATTACATATCATTAAGATGCTTTATGAAACAATAATATTCCAAATCTATAGTACCAAACCATGTCACCATAGGGAAGTATTTGTTTCCATAAAAACTTTGGTAATGACAATGCGTTAGGGTTGTTTTCTCTGTCTCTAGGTTTATGCTTACAGTACTTTATCACTTCAGGATAATTCTCTTTTTCAGTGATGCAAGTGTTTTCCCATTAATTCAACCCGAAATGGCAAATTTTAAAATGTTCTTTGTGATTTCAGAGTACATTTACTTTGCTCCATTAGAAGATTAGTTTCTTCGTGAGTATTATTTAGTCGTTTTAGTCTTATAAATGAGAGATGCTTTGTAGAAGACAAAATTGGTTATAATCTTACTATTAATGTTTTCCCCAAATCTTAACATGAAATAGTTCTGCAATTTCCAGTGCCAATCTAAGCCAATAGAGATAATAACTGGGCTATTTATGTATCTACACCGTGTTATGAATAAATCCAAGAACACATCTTACCATAAAATGCTTATTCACTTATCTGCTAAAGTTTATCTGAGCAAACAGAAATGTGTATTCCATATATTGTTTGGGTTAACCTTTACTCAGTACGCTTGGGATATTTCTAAAGCAATGAAATTCATTCAGTATGCAGCCCTAGAAAAGGCACCTTTGATAGAAAGGCAGATACAGAGGCAATGAAGTGTTCAACTTAATGGTTACCCAAATCATATTTTTCTATCTATTTGCCCAATGAATGCTATTCTCATAGCAAATTCTTCGTTACCCAAATGGAATAAGTTGTTTTGATATATCATTTACTACGATTAATAGAGGTATGAGACCTGTAGATTTCTTCTAATCAAAAAACTTGAAGGATAAAAAGTAAGCATCATTAACAATACAGATATCCCAAAATGAATCCAAATACAAAGGCCAAAGTTTTTTTTTTGTCATCACACTTAGGAAAGATGGCTAGGCTCACAAAGAAAATAGATCAGATGATCCTAATGTTTAAAGACAAGAACAGAGAAGCAACTCTGGAGAAAAACAATATAATAAGAGTTATTTACTGTCCCCTTTTCTATTTCTGAGACAGTGCCAAGTGTATAATATATATTAATACATTCCTAACAGGAGCTGTGTAATTTATGTGGCATGCACATTTCAGAGATGGGGAAACTAAGGCTCAAAGACAATTTTTAAAACTTGCTTAAAGGCAATTAGCTAGCAAGTGTCAGAAGTGTAATTGTTTCACTGTTTATTTTTGAGAGAGAGAGAGAGAGAGACAGGGAGGGAGGGAGGAAGGGGCAGAGAGAAAGGACGACACAGAATCCCAAGCAGGCTCCAGGCTCTGAGCTGTCAGCGTAGAGTCCTATGAAGGCTTGAACTCACAAATGGCAAGATCATGACCTGAGCTCAAGTTGGATGCTTAACTGACCAAGCCACCCAGGTACCCCTCAGAGTTGTAATTTTTAAACCTGAGTCTGGGCATAAATTTCATCATCTTTCTAAAATATACTGAAAGCTTTACCTAACAGTCATAAACACTGTTATTTTTTAAATTCTAGGGGAAAACTTAGTTTTGTTAATTTATATAATATAAAATATATAAATTACATTTTATGTATTTATATAGAGACAATTTTGGCATGTTTTACCATTGCACACTGACAACATAATTAGGTCAATTTAAAAAATTATAGTTGTGGGGGCGCCTGGGTGGCTCAGTCGGTTGAGCGTCCAACTTTGGCTCAGGTCACGATCTCACGGTCCGTGAGTTCGAGCCCCGCGTCGGGCTCTGGGCTGATGGCTCAGAGCCTGGAGCCTGCTTCTGATTCTGTGTCTCCCTCTCTCTCTGACCCTCCCCCGTTCATGCTCTGTCTCTGTCCCAAAAATAAATAAACGTTAAAAAAAATTAAAAAAAAAAATTATAGTTGTCAGACAGCAAACTTACAATGCTTTCTTTTTTTTTTTTAATTTATTTTTTATTTTTTTTAAGTGGGCTCCAGCATGGAGCCCAGTGTGGGGCTTGAACTCACGACCCTGAGATCAAGATCCGAGCTGCAAGCAAGAGTTGGATGCTTAACTAACTGAGCTACCCAAATGCTCCAGCCTATGCTTTCTTAGTAACAAATTGCCAGTACAACATTATGAGGGAACCCAGGTTTGGCTTGGGAGCCAAAGCAATAAAAAGAAATAAAACAAAAAACATACATCACCCAAATATGTTGAATTTGGTTTTCAAATTTGCCTCTCCAGTGGATTCCACAACAATGCAAAATCTTAAAATAATTACCCAAATATAAGATATGTTTCCATTCAATATAATCATTAAGTTTTCCATTTGTTTCACATAAAGTATAGTGCTGGGAAAAAATAACTTATTTAACTGAATGTGATCTCTAATAAATGATATTAAGATACATATCAGTTTGCTATATACATATCCATCTGCAAACCTAAAACAAAATGGTGGTCAATAACAAGTTTCAAGTGCACATGGTTCCCATGTAATCCAAAGAATTTACAAAACTATTGCTGTAGGAATACCACTGACGATCCTCACAGTGATTCTTTTGAATTTGCATCATCTAATGAACTACAAAGTCCAGCTTTTGCTGTCTACATTCCCTAAGTTGTCAATATTAATTGTGCTATTTTAACTAATGATACAAGGTCTTGAACATACATAACTGAATGCCATATATTTTAACATTATACCTTAAAGCAGTGTCTCAAGATTAGCAAATCACACGGCCTTGTTTTTCCTCCAAAGAGTTCAGTTCCAAAAACCAGTCATGGTACAAGCATTTTCTGCAAGTTATTTTCATAATGAATACAAGCTTTGCATGAAATCAGAATGTACTACACAACACATGTATTTTACTGAGAAAGGGCTCATTAAGAGGATACACCTTACTTCCAGAAAAATCTGAGCCATGTGACTCACTTCCAGGAAAAAACATACAGCAGTCAAAACATCAACAGTTTCTGTATGCAGAGTAAACAGGAATAGGAATTTCCAAATTACATAAATCAAATATTCAGCAACCTGTTTGAAACTAAAGTCCTGTGAAGAAACAATCACTGAACATAATATAAGAGGCTTTTGTTTTCCTACCTAATTATACCAATAAAACACTGTAACCATGTTGGAAAATGTGCAGTTGAAAACTCAAAATCATACTGAGACTTGTAAAATTAGTTTTCAGACTAAAAGTGTGTCATAGTATTTGAGCACAGGCCCAGAACATAATTTATTATAAACTTTTTTGTCTTCATTCTTAGTTGGCCTCTAGTTTACAAAAGGTCTTCAGCGCTAATCAATTTTTAAAAATCACAAAATCTGACTATCCAAGAAGTGTTATGTATGCCAATGAAAAATTTAACTTGTCTGTGTTAATGATTAATGAAGGTAGAAGTACAACTTTGATTTTCATCTCAAAAGTAATATTTACATCTGGCTCAGCCTTATCATCCACAAAATGATAAAAGAAACAACAAGTTTTCTCTTGCATGTCAGTTATGAAAACAGCAACAACCTCCAGAACCACACCACTTTATAAAACAGCAGGTTATAATTATTAATGTCAGTGTAATCCAGAGAGTACCAGTGCACGTAGGAAAATCTGGAGATAAACCCTGTCATTTCTGTGTGACCAGGAACAGGAATTTTTTTTTTTTTCACAGAGAAAGGAAACTGTGAATTAGTAACATAAAAGTAAAGACAGGAGAATTCCCCATACAAATAAAAGTCTGATAAGCCTTTTTTTAAATAGTCCAACTTAAAAAAAACATGCAAGTATCAGACAAAATTCTAGTCTTCTTAGAGTCTCAAAATGAACTCTTGAGAACTAAGTATCTTCTCAATATCCAAGTATCATTCAGAAGGCAAATAAAACACTAGACTTCACAATAAGATTTGCATTTTTATGTCACTTAATGACTTTGATTTGACTCTGTGTCTCTTTATTACAGTCCTTTTTGAAAGATTTTATTCTTAAGTAATCTCTACACCCAACATGGGGCTTGAACCCACAACCCCGAGATCAAGAGTCACATGCTCCACTGACAGAGCCAGCCAGGCACCCCTATCACTTTCCATTTTAGTAATTCTTGGTTTTACTTTTTGATTTGTTCAGGTTCTTCTGCATAGAAAGGATGATTATTAGTATCAGATCTTCAATGCAACAAACTCCTTTTTGTCGTTCCACAGTGGCCCCATTCTCCAGTCACTGGACTATAATTCCTTTTCCTTTGGCTTCCCCAAAAATAAAAATAATAAGACTTCTTTATCATCCTCACTTTGAAAATATCAACACTGATGCAACTCAGAACAGATTTCTCTAATTTTATTTGTTTTTAATGCAGGAAACATTGTGATGAGCATCCTTACAAAGACAACC
This sequence comes from Prionailurus viverrinus, assembly GCF_022837055.1. Lineage (NCBI taxonomy): Eukaryota > Metazoa > Chordata > Mammalia > Carnivora > Felidae > Prionailurus > Prionailurus viverrinus. The sequence continues at coordinate 84,974,437 of NC_062567.1, forward strand.
GAAAGAAGGACACTAAACTACCAAGTGAACTTTCAAGAAATGTTAAATTACAAATGCCCCAATGTGAGCAGACCTGTGGCCACTCTTAAGTTCCAAAGGCACATCCTCGGCCACCTGGGAAAATCCACCACAAAGACATCTCAGCACTGACAAAGTTGTGGGACGGAGATGCCTGAGAAAGAGATAAGATGGGATTCTCTTTTTATAACCTTACTTCTGCTCTCTTTTGAGAAGCTGAAACGTATCAAAGCTATTTTTCCTGCTGGCAGCCTAAGAGCAATTATCTTGTCTTCCACCTGCCTCCTTGGAATAGGTCTTACAACAGTCAAGCAAGAGGCTCATATATCACGCCAAATTATCAGATGAGCCCACTTTCCGTGAGAATATAGAATGGAAAAATGCACGGACTTCAAATATTGCTCAAAATTTTTAATTTAGAGGATTTCTCCTTCACCAAGTTAAATGTTATCTTTGGTTTCATATAGAGGACGGGGGATGTTTGATACTACTCCACCATTATTACGAATCACTGGAAAATGTGAACCTGCAGTCTGCAACATGGCATCCGTCAGAAATAGTGATGATCATAAGCAATCATTTAAACATAGAAATGACGAATTCCTACTCATTGAATGTATCAGTGCTACCAGCATCAATGCTCCAACAGGAGGAGGTTACTCAGAAACTGGGTGCCTGAGTGTCACCAATTTTCTTCATGTTTTCAAAGTTTCTTGTGTAGGGACATCACAAAGCATGTACTCTCTGGAAATGAACAAAGTCAGCTTGAAAACCTCAATCACAAAAGAAACACAGGGATTCCATATCACAATTTCCACAGAGAAGATTAGTTTATGGAATCTAAGGGAACCACCAATAAATGGCGTCTGGGCTCCATACTGGTCTCTTGCTCTCCGGAGCCTGTTAACTCTGACCTTCAGATACACTTTAGTTTATCTTTGACCATAACAGAAAATCCATAATGGCATAGGGGCAGGAAAGAATTAAGACAGATTTCTTTAACGTCTTGTGTTGTTTATTTTCTGGAAGTGACCAATCGGTGCTCTGAGTCCAAGGAGCAGAGACAGATCTAATTCTTTAGTCTGTATACAAATAGTGCATTACCAAAATTAAGAATATGCTGAACTACAGTTTTTCCTGGGGTAAAACTTCCTCAGAAGCTTCAGAAGCTACATGCCCTAGGAGTTCACCCAAACTGTACTTTAATAGTAAAAACTTCCAGGGGATCGTGAACAACAGACAAGAAATGCATTAAACCGTGTAAAGACACTAGCTAACATGTGTTGAGCAGTTCCTAAGTGCCAAGTAAATCTGTAAATACGTTCCTCACTTACATTGAGTCCAAGTACTTGTTTCTTATACTTAAAAAAAGGAAACTGATAATATATCACTATTCATGACTCAATCGCCAATGTTGGATGTTTGAATTTTAGCACTTCCATGTGGTAAGAACAACACAATACTAACCATGCACATCACTACGGCCTCAACGTGCAAGTCCATTGCATTCTTCCTTAACATTGTAAAGATTTACGACAACATTTTAAAATAAGAACAATTTTATTTGAATTAAGTAGCATGCTTATTATGGCCAATGCATATATGTTGAGTTTCTTCTAGTACTTATAATGTTGTAAGGTAGCCTTACTTCAGGTAGACATTTAGACACCTGCTTGCTAGTCTGGGGAGTAACATTAATTTGTTCATTCATTCATTCTTTCATGAGCCATCTGAGACAAGCTCTCAGCATGGAACTAGAGGAAATTCCAAAGATAGAGGTCAGTTTCCTTTTTAAGGTATTTATTGCCTCTGTTGCTTTATTTTTGGAACATTATTAGGGAATTTGAGTTTAAAAGGTGTATTGAATGACATAAAAATAGCAATGGACTGCTGAGACTTTCTTAATCTCTAACACTGATACAACCGGTAACTTTTTTCAAGCCATCCTCAAGGGATATAATTCTTCCCATAAGGACAGGAAAATCTGTATGTGTGTGCGTATCAGAGAGACAGAAATAATGTGACAAAACTCACCAAACATTGAAAAATAGGCTTTAAAATATACCAGCCAGGAGCAACAACCAGAAAAGGAAATATGGTCAACAATCTGATCTTTCCCTTGATTAAATTGACACCCCAAGAATTTTGGTGGCAACTCTCTGTCTAGGGAGCTAATGTTAATGATGTTCTTGTTCTTCAAGGGAGCCAATGAGATCTTGACAATTTCTCCCACCAGAAGAGCACAGAGGATAGGGCAAGGACTAAAACAAACTAATCCAAAACATTGCTTTTGATACCAGATATGCCACATCCCACTTAGAGTGTTATAAAATAAGCAATGAAGATCAGTGGACAGAAGCAATCAAAAAACAGGGACCGAAAAAATACTACAAATATCTTGCCCTAAACACTCTTGCCTCAAGATTTTCACTATTACTCTATTTTTCATTTCTGTGTACTAGACATTTTTCATAGTTTGTCTTCTTCCATTTAATCCTTACATCACTCCTTTGAGATAGGTATTACTATATAAACAGGAAAATGCATGTTCAGAAAAGGTAACTTGCATAGCATTGCATAGTTAGTAAGGGATTTAGCCAGGCTGTGGCTTTAGGTCTGTTGAACTTTAAAATCCCTGATTGTGCCTCCCTATTTTTTATAATTTGCTAGATACATTTCTTTTTTGTTGTTTTGCATTTTTATTTATTTATTTTTAATGTTTTTATTTATTTTTGAGACAGAGAGAGACAAAGCATGAGTGGGTGAGGGGCAGAGAGAAGGAGAGACACAGAATCTGAAACGGGCTTCAGGCTCCGAGCTGTCAGCACAGAGCCCGACGCGGGGCTCAAACTCATGGACTGTGAGATCATGACCTGAGCTGAAGTTGGACGCTCAACCAACTGAGCCACCCAGGACCCCCTATTTTTTTTTTAACTTACATGTAAGTTAGTTAGCATATAGTTCAATAATGATTTCAGGAGTAGATTCCATTTAGCCCATCCCCCCTCCCACAACCCCTCCAAGTAACCTTTTGTTTGTTCTCCATATTTAAGAGTCTCTTATGTTTTGTCCCCCTCCCTGTGTTTATATTATTTTTGCTTCCCTTCCCTTATGTTCATCGGTTTTTTTGCTAGACACATTTCTAGTTACACCATAGGTATAAATAGGTATACACCATACGTATAATATGTACATAGGCAGTACATGTTCAGTTTTCTTCCATTATGAAGTGACAGGAGGGCTCAGGTGACACAGAGATCCTCCTATAGCTGTGGCTCTCCAGACAAGAGTGAATCCTTCCACAGGATGGCCAGAGTGCATGGACTGTTCCTGAGAGGATGAACCAACCATCACACCTGCACACTGCTGGAGCAAATTGGGTCTCTATCTTGAGTACCTTACGGGTTTATGAAAGAAATATTCTTAAAGTTATGAGTGCTGAATCTGAGGCTGGGTTGGTGAGTGCAAACTTGCTTTCATTTGATTGACTTTGCCAGCAAGGCACTTTGTAGTAACATCTATTTTTCATTAAATGTACAGTAACTAACAGACACAAGAGTGACTGAAGTTTATTTATTGTTACCCTTTACTTTCCAGAGCTAAAACACACACACACACACACACACACACACACACACACACACACACACGAGAAGATAATGTATGTCAAAGACACGATGTGCTTTAGACTTCTTGTGCCTAGGCAGAATATAGCCCAGCAGGAACCACAACATTCCAGCCAACACTACAGCAGAGGCACAGAGGTTCCCCAGCATATATCACTAAGTATACTTTTTTCACTATAAAATTTCCCATACTTAATTCTGAAATTGAAGGATTCATTTAAAAGGAAGGATTTTTTTTAAACCCTTCAAATTCGAGTCTCTAATGCAATTTGTTTGGAGTCATGTGTCTTATGAGCTAATTCTTAATTCATGGTAATCAATTTGTTAATTTGGAAGCATTTTCAGTAAAGCATTATATATTTCCATTTTTTTCACAACAAATCCATAGTTATCGAGCACTTTGAAAATAAGAAATTCTATTTCTCTCTTGCTTCTGAAGCCACATCTGTCAATCACCAATTTATTTTCACAACAAATAGCTTTCAGCAAGCTTGTCTGTGCAATATTCACATTCAGAATCCTTTCTCTACCTGATTTTTAAATATGTAATGACTACAGGAAATTCATCACACATGAAAGACAGACATGTGTTGTATTTTCAGATTCCAATCACTGCACAAAGAAACAACATTCTCCTTCACTGTTAATAAATGAAGCATTAGTAATAATAACTATCACTTGAGGACTTACTGTATACCAGACACAAACATACTATTTAGGTGGTATTTAATATGCAAACCATTCGACATTCTAGGTATTCTTAAAAACATTTTTTTAATGTTGATTTTTTTAAAGAGAGAGACCAAGTCCAGGTGGGAGAAGGGCAGAGAGTGAGGGAGATACAGAATCCAAAGCAGGCTCCAGGCTCTGAGCTGTTAGCACAGAGCCCCACACGGAGCTCATACCCATGAACCACGAGATCATGACTTGAGCCTAAGTCGGACACTTAACCGACTGAGCCACCCAGGCGCCCCAACATTCTAGGTGTTCTATTAAAAGGGTAATAAAGAAAAAGCAGTGTCCATCATGGCTGACAGCATAGCTATCCATTGTTCTTCTGGAAACAATGAAGTTCTAGGTGGGATGTGAATGCCACCCTAGGCATTATTTATCCCCTGGCTCCCTTGCACTTAAATGCAGCAACATACACAGGCTCTTGCCAGTGGCCTGGGTAGAAGCAATGTGTGCAAAGTCCACCTTATTTGCCTGAGTGGAAATCAGTGGACCCGGATTAGATGCTCTCCTCCTTCTCATAGCTCCAATGGTCATTTCAAGTCTGTTCCCAATTAACTGTAAGAAGAAAAGCTGCCAGTTAGATGACAACAATCAACTTAGAAACTTTTCTTTAACCATTATTTTGACGTCTGTTTATTGTAGCAGGCTAGCCTACCCTAATAAATTTTGCACACACGTGTGTATGTATACACGCGTGTGTGTGTGTGTGTGTGTGTGTGCTATAGTCAATAACCAAGAGGGGCTTTTGTCTTTACTTCTGCAGGTTTATTAATCCATTAAGTTCTTTAAGAAGTACGGACCAAAACATCAAGAACACCCAATAAGCTATAAATGAAACTATTGCTTTTTGATATTATATTGCTAATGACAATCAACATTTTAATTGAATAGTTGTGAACTTAAATTTTATGGTTTACAAAACGTTTCCAAAAACATTCTCACTTTTTCCTCATTATACATCTTCTATTTTGTAGATCCCAAACTGAAATTCAGAGTGGTTAAGTGACTTGCCAAACAGAAACAACTATCAACTGGCCTAGGAGGTACTATACCAAAATCTGTACGTTCAAAACTACATTGTACCAGCAATTTGTGATGATATCTCTAATGTCTGACTTGGCAAATTCAGCTAACTTGAGCTGCATATTCAAAAGGGAAGTTAATTTTGCCTGTCGGTATGTTAAAAATTAGCTAAGGGACACCTGGGTGGCTCAGTCAGTTTAAGCGTCTGACTTCAGCTCAGGTCATGATCTCATGGTCCATGAGTTCAAGCCCCACGTCATGCTCTGTGCTGACAGCTCAGATCCTGGAGCCTGCTTCAGATTCTGTGTCTCCCTCTCTCTGTCTCTTTCTCTGCCCCTCCCCTGCTCACATTTTGTCTCCCTCTCAAAAATAAATAAAAATGGTAAAAAAAAATTTTTTTAAACATACTAAAAAATTAGCTATGATCAGACGTTCCTACTTCTATATATTGAGGCATGTCTGGTATAATCTATATTATTCTGAAAAAATCCAATAGACCTATGTGGAGAAATAGGAAAAGAAAAATGAAGAATTTTAAAGTTTAAAGTCTCTGAGGAGAAAGCCTCCAAATTATCTTTACATTTTGTTAGCAGGGTAACTCAGTGAGATTTAAGGCATTAGAAATAGAAATTGATTTTTTTTAATAAATAAATATTTCCAGGGCAAAAATCTGTATAACTTTTTTCAAAAATCACTTTTCTGTACTGGATTTCAGCAAAGTCTTATTATTGACATGACAGTTGGGATAGTTATGTATTTTTTTTCTGCTTCCTAAGCTTTCCTTAAAGCTTTCCAGGGATCTCCCTCAGTAAAATCTAATATTCTCCTCACAACTCTTCCAATTCTTCTTTTGCTAAGGTTAGACACCAAACAAAAGTCCATGGATATTCGCCAGGAACCTTCCCAATCCCGCACCCAATTTTGTGTCACATTTAAATAGTGTTTCTCCTACACCCTTAAAAGAAGGTAATCAAACAAGGACTTGTATCAATTCTTTTTTCCAGAAAATTAGCCGGCAGTTCTGTTACACAACACACAAAGCAGAAGGGATAGAGATATAATTTATTTTTTATCCCCATAACTATCCTCACAGGCTAGTATTCAGATAAGACCATTCTTTTGAAGGCCCTGAGGATGTAAAAAAGCTGTTCAAGGCAGCATCAAAGTCAGGTAGGGAAGGGGGGGGGACATCGACATGAAACTGAAACCTGTCAAGAAAAGAACTCAGAGGTAGAATTCCAATAGAAATAAAGTCTCAAAGTTTCTCCTGGGTGGCTCAGTCGATTAAGCATCCAATTTTGGCTTAGGTCATGATCTCGTGGTTTGTGAGTTCAAGCCCAGCATCGGGCTCTATGCTGACAGCTCAGAACCTGGACCCTGCTTCGGATTCTGTGTCTCCCTCCCTCTCTGCTCCTCCCCTGCTCATACTCTGTGTCTTTCTCTATTAAAAATAAATAAACCTTAAAAATTTTTTTAAAAACAAAGAAAGAAAGAAAGCCTCAATGAATTTTAGATTCCTCTGGTATATTAGTCTAGTTTCAGTGATTAGCTTTCTGAGATATTTAATATAAATGAAAATAATGCATATTCTTCAAATCCTAGATAATTATTTATGAATCTATCAACCATAAAAGGAATTATTCAACACGAGATAAATTATTAAATTCATTAATTATCAACCTAGAAAATTATTGTTGACTGATTTGATTAGGTTTCTCCTTAAAACCAACAGTTTAAAGATACCTCTTTCAATTAAATTGACACTGGTGATTTCAGATGCTGCAAAATATATGAATGTGGTTTAATGAGATGCTTTTACTTGGTGTTCTGTTTTCATTAACTGACAAAGAAATATTCACTGAGAGTTTGGCTCCAAGTCATTATACAAGATATCTTTTATATGAGACAAAATTAAACACTAAAGTTCCTTCTTAAATTAGCAAGTAATGATTATTTAATTACAAAAGAGGAAACGCTTGGTAACTTCTTCTGGATTGTTAAAAGGAAAGTGATATTGTTGGTAAAGAAATGAGGATCATATCGAGCATGGCTGATTTCCAAGAAGAAATTTCTTTTAGTGACTAGATCATTAAATCCCTCTAAAGCTATTCAACAGGTATCACCAAGGGTGGAAGAAATTTTATAAAGACGTGAAATCCCGTTTCTCCCTTAGCTGCTAGGATATATCACTTTCCAATTCTCTTCCAAACTCATCAGTATTATCCAGTATTGCCTGTCTGTCCTGAGAGCGTTTTCTTATTATCCCACATACTCCTCCACATGATCTAATTCACATTCATGAATTCAACTTGCACCAATACACTGATTGTCAAAATCTACATTTTCAATACCAACCTCATTCTAAGTTCCCAGTCCATATTTTAAAACCTCTTCTCTAACACAAGGACCTCAAAATCAACATGCTCCAAATTTACTACCTCTACTTCCTACCCCATAGGCAAATAATGTTAGCTCTACTGCATTTCCTCTTTCCATGAATGGTGTCCATCTTTTCCTTCAGAACTTGGTCAGTGTTCCTCTGGGTATATCCACGAGTATCTATGGTCTTCATATCGCCAGAGGCAATACCAAGCCTCACAAGAAGAGGGGAAAACATGAAAATCTCCCTCTCTAGTTTACTTTGGCCCTTGGAGATCCATGCAACCCAGCTCATGTGCATGTTTCACAATTTTTTCTTGGAAACAACTCAAGTTCTGGCTATAGTCTTTCTCTGTGTAGGGTCCTATGTAGCCCATGGAGACATAATGGATTCCCAATGTTGTATCATCTGCAGATACCATTGTCTTAACCTCAGTTCTCCAGCAAGATACACCAACATCTCTTTTGCAAGCCCCTTTCCTACAAATAAGCCTACAAACAGAAGCCTAGGCAAATTGTGGGCCTCATATACATTTGAATCTGTTTAACCTCAATTCTCTCTCTCCCTCTCCCTCTTCCTTCCCCCTGCGCCTCTCTCTCTCTCTCTCTCTCTCTCTCTCTCTCTCACACACACACACACACACACACACACACACACACACACACACACACTTATGTTCCCAAATCTGCAAATTAAGGCTGCATTTCTCATCATTATCACTCACCAGCATCTCTGCCAGAGGGCAGGGAGTAAAATGACATAAGAAAACAGAGCATGAATTTAAAATGTAGATGTTTATAAAAAAACGTATTTTATCAATTACATTCAAATTATTCAATATTTCTGATAGGTCTTGGGGTTGGAGTCAACAATGTGACTTGATAAAGGTTTAACAACACGTTGTGACTGAATCCATGATCTCAAATTAGTATTTCTGTCTAAAATAATTCTAGGATATTCAAGTTAATGTGGTTCAACCTACTCTTTGTTTTTTTTTTCAGAAGCTGCTCACAAGAAGTAAATCAAGAAACACATGAATGGAATAGCTAATCCCTAATCTCCCTGTATTAATTCTCTATAGCTGCGTCACAAATTACCACAAACTGGACACTTTCAAACAAGACAAATTTGTTAGCTCCCAGTTCGACAGGCCGGAAGTCTAAGAGCAAAGACACAGGTTTCACTGCTCAGGTCTCACAGGCTGAAATCATAATGTGAGCCAAGAGGTGTTGTCATCCGGAGCTCCTCTCCTCTTCCAAGGCAATGTCATTGTGGCGGAATTCCGTTTCTTGCAGTGGGAGGACCATGGTGCCGAATTCCCTGTGGACTATCAGCAGGAGGTTCTTTTCAACTCCTAGAGGTGAGCCAAACCTCTCGACATGCGGCCCCCTCTCCATCTTCAAGGCAAGCAACACGGATTGTCCCTTGTGTCAATACAAATTCCCATTCATTCCAAATCTCATTTTCCAGGAAGAGAGCAGTCCCTTTTAAAGAGGTACCTGATGAGACTATAGATGCTGGAGAGGATGTGGAGAAACGGGAACCCTCTTGCACTGTTGGTGGGAATGCAAAGTGGTGCAGCCGCTCTGGAAAGCAGTGTGGAGGTTCCTCAGAAAATTAAAAATAGACCTACCCTATAACCCAGCAATAGCACTGCTAGGAATTTATCCAAGGGATACAGGAGTACTGATGCATAGGGCCACTTGTACCCCAATGTTCATAGCAGCACTCTCAACAATAGCCAAATTATGGAAAGAGCCTAAATGTCCATCAACTGATGAATGGATAAAGAAATTGTGGTTTATATACACAATGGAATATTATGTGGCAATGAGAAAAAATGAAATATGGCCTTTTGTAGCAACGTGGATGGAACTGGAGAGTGTGATGCTAAGTGAAATAAGCCATACAGAGAAAGACAGATACCATATGGTTTCACTCTTATGTGGATCCTGAGAAACTTAACAGGAACCCATGGGGGAGGGGAAGGAAAAAAAAAAAAAAGAGGTTAGAATGGGAGAGAGCCAAAGCATAAGAGACTGTTAAAAACTGAGAACAAACTGAGGGTTGATGGGGGGTGGGAGGGAGGAGAGGGTGGGTGATGGGTATTGAGGAGGGCACCTTTTGGGATGAGCACTGGGTGTTGTATGGAAACCAATTTGTCAATAAATTTCATTAAAAAAAAATAAAAAAAAAATAAAGAGGTACCTGATGAGGTCAGGCTCGACAAGGATAATCTCCTTTTCCTAAAGCCCCATTATAGTCACAGTTAAGGCCCACATTCAAAGGGAGACAATGTATACCAAGGGTTGTAATCTTGCGGACCATCTTAAAATTCTGCCTACTAATTATAGTTCTCTCTACTACATAATCAGACACTAGACCACATTATCCCCTGAGCAGAGAGAGGAAGGACCAATGGAAGGAGCAACAGACACAAGGAAGAAGAATGTGTAATACTGTTGTGGCGTCTTTGATTTACCACATGTACAAACTTCACAAAATTCTAAAATCTATAATTTATTTAGTGTGGCTCTATTAAATCTCTGAATTTCTCTGGCCTTCAGTTTCATAATTTATGAAACAATGATTTCCATTTTGCATGCCATACATTCATACGTAACATGTTTATATTAAAAAATGTACAAGGTTACAGAAAAGGGAAGATGGTGTCAACTTTAATGCCATAAAGAGTAGTCTATGCAACAAGTTCATGAAAAAGCAGCCTCCTGATCCTTTGACGCATGGTCTATTTTCTCTTGGCCTTAAAACCTCCTTCTAGGAGCACCTGGGTGGCTCAGTCGCATAAGTGTCTGACTTGGGCTCAGGTCACAACCTCACGGTTCATGAGTTCGAGCCCCGTATCAGGCTCTGCGCTGACAGCTCAGAACCTGAAGCCTGCTTTGGATTCTATGTCTCCCCCTCTCTCTGCCCCTCCCCTGCTCATGCTCTGTCTCTCTCAAAAATAAACAAACAACAACAAAAAGAAACCTCCTCCTAAATATTACTTCTACCTATAGAATTATAATAATATCTTTGCATTCATTTTAACTTTATTTTTTTTTTTCTTCTGGAACATAATGTTAATTTTATTTTTTTATTTTTTTTTTATTTTTTTTTCTGAAATTTATTGACAAATTGGTTTCCATACAACACCCAGTGCTCATCCCAAAAGGTGCCCTCCTCAATACCCATCACCCACCCTCTCCTCCCTCCCACCCCCCATCAACCCTCAGTTTGTTCTCAGTTTTTAACAGTCTCTTATGCTTTGGCTCTCTCCCATTCTAACCTCTTTTTTTTTTTTTTTCCTTCCCCTCCCCCATGGGTTCCTGTTAAGTTTCTCAGGATCCACATAAGAGTGAAACCATATGGTATCTGTCTTTCTCTGTATGGCTTATTTCACTTAGCATCACACTCTCCAGTTCCATCCACGTTGCTACAAAAGGCCATATTTCATTTTTTCTCATTGCCACGTAATATTCCATTGTGTATATAAACCACAATTTCTTTATCCATTCATCAGTTGATGGACAGCATTCATTTTAACTTTAAATCAGCCTACATTTTCAAGTAACTTCACAATTATTGTCCCATTAATTTTATAATTAAAAAAATCCATGTACAATAGATAGGTACAGCATGTGTTACTCCTCTCATTTCACAGGTGAAAAAAAAAATCTGAGTCTGGGGAAAGGTTTAATGATTTTTTCCTTAGCAAGTTAGGAACAGAACCAAGAGCAGATTCCAATTTTCTTCTCATTTGGCCTGAGGCACTTCCTATTCCACTGGCACTCCCTGTCATCTTTATTAATAAGCAACTGAGGGTTGGTTTTTTTTTTTTTTTTTGGTTGTTTTTTGTTGTTGTTGTTTTCTTTTGTTTTTCAGTGTACAAACATCACATCTTGTTTATCTTGCTTTGTACAGGGCATAGCACACAGTCAGTACTTGTTCATGCGATAGATATTGAACACTGCTGTGTGCCACATAAGGTTCCAGGCTGGGGTGCTGAGGGTGCGTCAACACAAGGCATAGTCCTGCATTTATAAAGCTTATCCAATTCGGAAATTACTTCCAAGGAGAGTGGTTTCTGACTGTCTCCAGGGAGCACCTGGATGCACATCGAGTCTTTTGATGGGGCTATGGAGTCAAGCAAAGACTCCATCATGTATCAAAAAAGTAACTAATCATAAACTCATCACAGTGGAACATTTCCATCCAATTCTAAAGAATATCCACCCTAAGTTGCAAAACACAGCCTCTGAGAATAGTTTGTGCCATTTACTCACTTACTAAAGACAATTAACACACAATAGTAACTATGGGTCCACCATGTTCTACAGTAATTTTTTTTCCATTTAATCCTTGCAACAACCCTTTTAGAGTAGGTGCTGTTATTATTCTCATTTTACAGTTAAGGAAACTAAAGCAAAAAAAGGAACTTGCCCAAACTCCTGCACAGTAGATCATAGAGCTGAAATTTAAACTCTCAGAATCTGGTTCTAGAATCAAGGCTCTTTACTAGTAGACTCTGTTGCCTCAATGAACATTTTTTTGTTTCCCTTAAATTCCAGGCACAGGGAATTTATCTTTTATGTTAAAGTTCTCTTTTGTTAATCAAGATTGTAAACCAAGGAAACAATCTCATCTCATGTGAACTTGTTAGGCTCTGATAGGACTAGGGTAAGGTCTGATCTGAATCATCTCTTTGGGTGGAAAATGCACTGCTTCACTGTCCACAGCTTTCTCAATGGTAGTTATCTCTTCTTCCTTCTAACTCTCTTCTTATCAGGGGAGAGTTTTCATTTGTAAAGGAATTTCAGAAAGTACAAAAATGCTTACTGGACACGCCCCAAAGTCCAATTAAATATTTCTCTGGGGTATGTACCAAAGATAGCAGGTTTTATATTTTTAATTACCTCTAACTTTTAATAATCTGCTCTCCTCCCCACCATCAACAAAATTAAATATGGCTGAGCTTTTGTTTATCTGAGTCTGACCAATATTTTTAAAGCTGCAAACCCAAATCACATTTGACTACAAAGGCTTGTACATTATTTACAAACACAACTTTACCATCAAGAACTCTGGTTTGGGGGCACCTGGGTGGCTCAGTCAGTTAAGCATCCAATTCTGGATTTTGGCTCAAGTCATGATCTCACAGTTCACAGGTTTGAGCCCCACATCAGGCTCAGGGTTGACAGCATGGAGGCTGCTTCAGATTCTGTCTCCTTCTCTCTCTGCCCCTCCCCTACTTGCTCTCTGTATCTTTCTCAAAATAAATAAAAATAAACTTAAAAAAGAACTTTGGTTTGTCTTGCGAAGTTTTAGCATGAGAGAGTAATAGGCCTTTTATGTTTAAATGTTATTTTCATTAGCAATGGCCAGATAGTAGAAAAACTAGTGTAGGAGTATCTAGTGTGCTAGAGTATCAACAGATTACCTGTCATCGAAATATCTAGAACATTTAAATTATGTTAATAGCATTAGCATTTCTGTGACATTTTTATTTTTTTACCATCTAATTTAAATTCTGCCCACACTGCTGTTACTCAGAGAATATTTTATAATCACGGTGTGTGTGCTTGAGCGTGTGTGTGTTTCTAAAGATACATTCAAAAGGAAATGTGTCAGTATTCCCAGGGTGTTTTAAATTGAACTCCAAATTCAAGAGATTTATGGCTTAAGTATGAGTATACAGTACATTTTCAAAGAAGCCAACCTTTCATCAAAATCTGTACTAGGTATGCAAAGAGACAAAATCATCTGGCAACTGCACTACATGTTTCTAATATTTTCTTCACCTGTTATATTCCTTTTCCTCCTACAATTTTCAAATCCAAGTTTACATGGAAGCTTTTTAAGAGCACAAAACCACTTCCCAATTATATGCTTAATACTTAAACACCTAATAGCTTATCTAATACTTGTTTAAATAATGAATCCAATTATGACAGTCATTAGCATTTTTCCATTTGCTCTTCTCTAATTATAAAAGCATAGTATAAAGGTAGAGGCATAATACAAATGCTGAACTGACTCGTGCACAGTCATATTCACAAGAAGTGGGGAAGGTCTCTTGGCATATTTACCAATGCACAGTTGTAAATGTTTGCCAAAACCTGAGAGCCATGTTTGGATATGAGTCTGCAATAATTTTTATGAGAGGAGAAATACTGCTCCCCCAAAAAAAGGGAAAAGAGAGTAGCAAAGGCAAGTTCTCCCTCCAGTGGTTTATTTATTTCATCTGAAATTGTCCTTTCTAAGTAGCAGGCCTCATGCTTAGACTATCATAAACACTCATGACTAGAAATAAAGACTGGACAAAGTAGTAATAGAGATAGCAAACACTTATCTGAATGATAGAACCCTTTAGAAACACTCTAAAACCCACCCAGAGAATTTATTTTGTTTTCTTTTCCTCATAATCAGTAGAGTTAAAAAATAAAACTTACATTTCAAAAAAAAAAACAATCAGTGAGACAGAAAGGTTATAGCAAGACAGGTTGACATCAGTTAAAACATTTCAGGCTCTCCTGATATAGGAACTGTTTCCCTATGCCACATGAGCTAGAGAGTATGCTCAAAATTCAGTTCTTTCAGTGACTGAATTAAAAGAATATCCAAGTTTCTTTCTTTCTTAAAAAAGAAGAAGAAGAAGAAGAAGAAGAACAACAACAACAACAACAACAGCAACAACAACAACGACCTGTTTGAGTTGCCCCAGAAGCCACTGTATTCATCACACATAACCTCAAACTTTAGGATCCATGAGGAAATCACCAGTTGCTACTCCCACTAAGAACTAAAAATCCCAATGATGTTGACCTTGACTGACCCCTCTCAGTCAGGCTTCTCCAAGACAAATGCTTCCTCACTATCTGTTCAGGCCCTCATGCCCCACTCCACATGCAATCAGAGGGATGGATTACCCCACCCCAGACTGAGATGAGACTGTTTCCCACTGTCCTGGTAAACCCATCCCTATAGCACATCTATCATCAATAAGTTATGATTTGTCTTCCTTTCATCAGACCTCCCTATCTCTAGCAGCAGATTCTTGCACAAATAGTTTAAGCAGATTTTCTTGAGGTAAGAGGAGGGATTATGAAGAGTTTTCTCTACCCTCCAATCAATTAAGAAAAGCAATGCTGAAGTTTCCAAGCCTGCTTTCTCATTTATTGTCCACATAACATGCTAAGAATTATAAACAAGACTATACTTTCCCAGGTAAAAGAAAGAAACTAGACAAAGTTACAGCATCTTTAACATGAAACTTATATGAAACTTCAAAATACTAAAATGAAGATCTATTCTGAAGTTCATTGCCCCCATTTCTTCTACAGAAGAAAGAGGACTTTTCAGTGTTATGTTTGTTATGTTACATTACCTTACACTACTTATGTTATGTTTAATCCCACTCTTAGCAGATGGAGATAAATTGAACGTGATAAACCACATTTCCAGGAACATAATTTCTAGGCTGGATGACCAAAGAAATAAGAGCTAGAAGAAAGCAGACCTAGAAAGTGATTAACACAAATTGAATAAGCTCTCATGTTGGCACAAGATTCTATGATTCTGAGAAGTGAATGTTTATTTACCTTAAACACTTCACTTGAATATCTCCTTTTGTTCATTCATTTCACATTTTACTATATGCCAAGCCCTAATGGAAGGGCTGGAATACAATGTAGAGCAAAACAAGCATGATGCATTTTCTCATTAAGCTTATATTTTATGGGATTCACAGAAATAAAAAAGAGCAGGTACAATATACCATATGCAAAAATCTATTTTAAATGAATCAAAGACCTGGGGCGCCTGGGTGGCTCAGTCGGTTGAGCATCCAACTTCAGCTCAGGTCATGATCTCACAGTTGATGAGTTCGAGCCCCACGTCGGGCTCTGTGCTGACAGCCCAGAGCCTGGAGCCTGCTTCTGAGTCTCCCTCTCTCTCTGCCTCTCCCCCACTCATGCTCTGTCTCTGTCTCAAAAATAAATATAAACATTTAAAAAAAATTTAAATGAATCAACGACCTAAAAAGAGCTAAAACTATAAAACTCTTAGAAGAAAACATAGAGAGAAACCTTAATAACATTGGATTTGGCAATTATTTCCTGGATGTATTATCAAAAGCACAAGTAACAAAAAAAAATTGATAATTTGGACTTCCTCCAAATTAAAAATTTTTGTGCATCAAAGGAGTAAAAAAGCAACTCAGAGAACAGGAACAAATATTTGTAAGCCATATATCTTATATGGAAAGTATCCATAATATATAAAGAACTCCTATAACTCAACAACAAACTCATTTTAAAAGTGAGCAAAGGACTTGAATACATATTGCTCCAAAAAAAGATACACAGTCAATAAGCATATGAAAAGATGGTTCAACATCACTAATCATTAGCGAAATGGAAATGAAACTATATTGATACCACTTTACATTTATTACAATGACATATTAAAAAAAACCCACCCAGAAAATAAATGGGGGTGAAGATATGGAGAAATTAAAACCCTATTCACTGTGATGGGAATGGTGCAGCCAGGATGAACAACAGCACAGTAGTTCATGAAAAACTTTAAAACGTAATCCAGCAATCCAACTTCAAACTTCTGAGTGTGTACCCAAAAGATCTCAAAGCAAGGTCTCAAAAATGTAACTGTACGGGGGCGTCTGGGTAGTTCAGTTGATTAAGAGTCCAACTCTTAATCTCGGCTCAGGTCATGATCTCATGGGTTTATGAGTTCGAGCCCTGCCTCGGGCTATGAGCTGTCAGAGAGGAGCTTCCTTGGGATTCTCTTCTCCCTGTCCCTCCCTCACTTGGGCTCTCTCTCTCTCTCTCTGTCTCTCTGTCTCTCTGTCTCTCTCTCTCAGACTTTTAAAAAAAATTTAAAAAGGTATCTGTATGCCCATGTTCATAGAAGTATTACTCATAGTAGCCAAAAGGATCCATCAATGAACAAATAAACAAAATGTGGTTTATAGACACACAATGAAATACTGAACCTTAAAAGAAACTCTGACATATGCTACAACACAGATAAACCTTGAGGGTACTATGCTAAGTGAAATTACACTTACATGAAGTACTTCGAATAGTCAAACTTAAACCGAGACAGAAAGTAGAACAGGGGTCCCAGGGCTTTGGAGAAACAAAACAAGACACGTTGTTTAATAAGTGTGGAGTTTCACCTTGGGGAGATGAAAAACATGCTGGAGAGAGTTGCACAACAAGGTCGATGGACTTAATGCCACTGAACTGTACATTCAAAAGTGGTTACCCTGGTGGATTTTATGACATGCGTATTTTACCACGGTTTTGAACAACAGAGTAATTTCAGATACTGGGAGGTGCTATAAAGAAACATAACAAGATGCAATGACTGGAGAAAGGGTAAAGATGGCATTAGAATGAGTTAGAGTACTTGGAGGAGGTGACATTTTCTGAGATCTGAATGACGAGAAAGAATCAGAAAGGTAGACCTGGTGGGCGAGCATTTCAGGCAAGAAGAAGAGCAAGTGCAATGTCTCTGTGGCAGACCTGGGCCTTGCACGTGAAGAACTACAGAGAAGGCCCAGCAGAGATGAGGCCTAGGAATGTTGCTATGGGATGACCTACAAGAGATAGGTAAGGCATTACAGGCCAGGGGAGCATATGAATTTTCTTCTAAGGACTTGGAACTTTGGGAGATTTTGGAACAAGGGAATTATGTGCTCTAATTTGTTTGAAAAGATTATTTTGGCTGCTGTGTAGAAAATGAAACCTGTGAAGGCAAGAATCAAAGCAGATCCACTAGGAGTTGTTGTAACAGCACACGTTGATGGCTTGGAGATCATAGCAGTGGGGATGGAGACAAATGAATTCATTCAATGTATGTTTTGAAGGCAAAGCTAACAAATCTTATGTATTTACTCACGGACAGGGTAATCGTTCATTCCCTGTTCACCTGTGACAAAACTGATTTCTGTCTATGGTTGCAGTGCCCCATATAGGGCACTTTCATTCTCAACATCACCCCAGTTTGGACAATAAACCACAGTTACCCCAGCTATGGGGGAATAAAGGAAAAAGAAGAATCAAGCATGACTCTTCAGCTTGAGCAACCAGAAGTTTGTGGTATTGATGTTTCAATGATAGTCTATTAATAGCATCATCAAATAAGGAAAGAACAGTTAGAACTCCACATCCCATTCGTTTTTATTCAATCCTTTTTGTCCATGATCATTCAAAAATCCCATGTTTCTCTTTTCATTCCAATTTAGCAGATAAGTATGCATCTTAAAACTTCGGCAGAAAAAAATAATAATAATAATAGAAAATAAAGAAAAAAAAAGCAATTTCCAGAAGGGAGCAGCATACAGAAGAATAGCTCCCATGGTGCCCCCAGTCCCATGTACAGACAAAGATCACAGATGTGGCTCTCTGGCCTGGCAAGACTATGGTAGGATGAGCTTTATTCTTGAGCTGGGAACAACAATGGGTCTGTAGCACTAACTGAGTAGAAGGAAAGACTCTCAAGGATCATCTCTGGGAAAGGAGCCCTATAGAGACACTGCTTGCTCCCCAGAAAATGGCACTGGTGATGAGCTAGAAAACACATTAAAAGTGAGGAAGGCTATGGAAGATGCTTCCTTAGGAAGACAAAGGCATAGGAATACCTTGCATCTAAGTAATTACAAGTGATGGAGACAGCACTATGTAAAATTCAAGTTAAGAAATATGTTCGTATATTGAAGTTGTCAGTTCCTGAGGTACTCACAAGGGGTGTCAGATTTATTATGATTTTGCATTCTGAGAGAAAAATCTAGATTGATGTACACTGAAAAAACACGTGCTATCTATATGTCTGTGCCTTTCTCTCTCTCTCTCTCTCTCTCTCTCACACACACACACACACACCAAACCTCATGAAACAGTATTCTTTCTTTCCCTTTATCCAAAAGAGAAGTAGTAGCAACAACAACAAAAAATGCTCTAAAGTTTTCTTCTTAATTCTCAAGGTCAACAGATTTCCTCAAGGACAAAATAGGATTTCAAACCAACTCTGAGATAATGGTAAAACAAAGTAACACCAAAGCTATACTAACACTAGTCTCTTTTATGAATATTTGAAGTCCAGTTAGTTAACATTAAAACCTCTTATGACAAAATAAACCAATATACTTTTTTTGCACACATATTTATTCTCATGTTGTTTTTACAACCTTGCTGTGATATTAAGATTTACTCACATATTTCTAATGGTGTTATTTTTTTTCAAATTTTTATTTAAATTCTAGTTAGCCTACAGTGCAATATTGGTGTCAGGAGAACAATTCAGTGACTCATCACATACATACAACACCCAGTGACCTGGTGCTCATCACAAGTGCCCTCCTTAATACCCATCACCCATCTAGCCCATCCATCACCCACCTCCCTCCATCAACCGTCACTTTATTCTCTACTCTTAAAAGTCTCTCATGGTTTGCTTCTCTCTCCCTTTTTCCCCCCTCTCCCATATGTTCATCTGTTTTGTTTCTTAAATTCCACATATGAGTGAAATCATATGGTAGATGAAATTGACTGGGGACTATCAGTGAATGTGATCAGAGTCAAGCAGCAAATGCAAAGATTAGTTTTGTTTCAAAGGGAACCACCACACTTCACCTGCTACCCATCATTTCCAGGCTATTTTAAGCCTCAGTTTTGTGAACCATCTACATACTATGATTTCCAGTATTACCCTAAATGAAAGAACCCTAGCAGTGCCCAAGGTCTTAAGTGATGAGTTTTTAATTTCAGTCATTGGTTTTGTCAATTGATAGTTTTAAGGTGAGCCAAACAGGATATGAAAAGCAGCAGGACTTAACCAGAATCTATATTGAGCTGTAACATTAGCGGGGGGGAAGGGGGAGTACCAATCCCTTGAGGCCAATTGAATCTATTCTATATTCCTGTTGACCTGGCCCAAGCTTTTAGATATATGTGGCCCACAGAAATAGCTGGATGATCTTTGAAAAACCACAGTGCTGAAACAAATAACTGCTAATGAGTCATGGGAACTGAAGATGAAGTCCATGTTTTATGAGGTTTTGAAGATCAATGGCTACAGGTAACATACCTGATTAGGCTTTCACCTATGCAAGCATCCTTCGTCCTGCCACTTGCCATTTGCTTTATCCCCCAACAGAGTTCTTTAATCACACTATAGATCCATCAAACCTCACACATCATTGTATCCTGCACTGTGAATTAAGCTGGATATCATTTGGATATTATCCTTTATGAGTTATGTGCTACCTAAATAGTAGCAATCCTCTCAAGACTGCCTGGATATTGTGTTCCACACACAGTTACCTTCAGGCTCTGGCAGCGACTCCCCATTTTACTTAACGTTAGGGTCTCCCCCTTTGGTTTCCTTTCACATTCAGATCCTGACTTTTCAGTGGATAAAATTTCCACATGATTGCAAACTAGTCTCTAACCTCTAGTCCAGTAGAGTCAAACTCTTGGGGAATTTATTCAAGAATTTCAATTAATGGACTGAATTGAAAGCTTTTTCTACAAATAAGTGAGGAGCTACAGGAAATTGGACCCTGAACAAAATCTCCTGGCAGTCATTTACACATCCATTATCTAACAGGAAAATTTTCCAACTTTACCACAAAGCTATCAAAATTATACTGCAAAATCAAATAAAATACGTTTCTACTTTGGAAAATAGAAGCATGCTTTTACAGTCTGAAGAACAGCGAGGTTTCTAAACAAAACAGTTGGCATTACTTTAAGCAAGCTGCTGATTTAGAAAGAGAAAGGGCTTGCCTCAAGACTGTGAATAAGAAGTTTTCCTTTGGCAATTGAGTAATAATTGAAGGCTGAAATAGAGTCACTATCAATCCTAGTGCCGGAGCCTCAAGGTCAACTGAAAAGCTAGTCTCTTCTCTCTTTTCCACATTTAGTTATGCCCTTTTCTTCCCTGTTGAACATGACAAATATTTTTTTCTAAAGAATAGATAATCCCAATTGCAACCTTCACATTCCAGGGAAAATATTCCCAGTTAGATCAAGACAAATAAGCAAATCTATCTCTTCTTTGGTTGTTCGGTCACTTCCAGATATCTGCCACTTTTGTTAGGACAGTTCATAAATCTTTAGAGGATAGCCAATTTGGGCCTACACTAGATTTCCAGTAATTTAGATTTGATAAAGCTGGCAAAGCTGAATTCTTTTCCTACATACATACAGTTATTTATGCCTATTATCTATTGCTTTGCCACTTTCAGGAAATCTGAACAAAAGATTTGAATATTCACATATGTAATATAGCAAAAGTAACCAAACAGGTATTGTTAACTACTTATTACGTGCCAAACATTTTGCTAGGTGTAGATACATCCTTTTCTTATCTCAGGTGCCAAGACAAAGACATGGCTGGAAGTCCCACTGCAAACTCCACATTTTTATCCAACTTTTCTATGACTATTCCAGTTCACATTTGTTCTGTAAGCAACTACAGCATTTATATTTATATTTCTCATTTTAATTCAAGGCAGTGAATGCCCATATGACATTAAACAACATTACAGAGCTCAGCACATGCTTAGCATATAATAGATATATATTAAGTATTTGTCTCTCTCTTAAGCATAATGTATATACTTACATAAACACATAGACATCCATTATGTAATGTCTCTCTAGGTACTGGCCTTGCCTTTTACGCCCTGTACGTTACAACCTTCTGATCACAGGGGGGTGGAGAAGAGGAGGATCACCAAAGCACCCATGTGGAACTAAGTGACAGATCAACTGGTACTCTGAGCAGGTAATTCAGATCTCATACAGCTATTTGCCATCTTGTCTAATTACTCAGATTTCCAAAGAAATCATTTGAAGGTCCCAAATTAACAGCCACAACTAGGTGATCCCAGTCCCTATATATTCATTCAAATATTTGTCAAATTGAGGACAAAGTATAAGTTCAGTCACAATACTGTTCCAAAACCACCTCATACCTGGCTCTAGGAAAGAGATTCCAAATCGCTTTTTGAAGGTTGCTATTAAGTATTTTTCATTCTCATACTAGTTGACACAAATAAGCAGCCCAGTTTCCTTGAAATATCTTCCTCACTTAACTTGCAGAACATCACACTCACCTAGTTTTCCTTTCTACTCCTTCTCAGCCTCTTTTACTGATTCCTGCTCAACTCCCCTATGTCTAGGTAGCCCAATATCTAGAACAGTGCCTGTAACACTGTACATGTCCCATATATGTCACTTGAGTGAATCAATCCATCTCATTAACAAATGTATTGAAAACCTACTAAAAAGTAGGTTAAGACATGGCTCCAAGGACAAAGGTATCTTTTTTATTTTTTGTCACATCTGCCTGTTTGTGGGAATATTCTATTAAGAGAGAAAAGGCACAATGTTTACATTTTTTTTAATTTTTTTTTTTAACATTTATTCATTTTCTGAGAGACAGAGGGAGACAGAGCATGAGCGGGAAAGGGCCAGAGAGAGGGAGACACAGAATCTGAAGCAGGCTCCAGGCTCTGAGCTGTCAGCACAGAGCCCGACGCGGGGCTTGAACTCACAACCGCGAGATCATGACCTGAGCCGAAGTCAGACGCTCAACTGACTGAGCCACCCAGGCGCCCCTACATTTCTTTAGACAGTTTCAGAGACATCAGTCCTGTAAATCATCTCTCTCCAAATCCCATACAATTTTTAAAACCATTATAATTAAATGAATAATAACCATTTACTATTGGTCAGTTTTCAGTCAGATTTATACATCAATATTTTCTTTGCAATATGGAAACTTTATAGTCCATTTATATCTTCTTTATAATCAATATGTTCAGTATATTTATGGATATTTTATATGACTTAGTATACTACTTTAGTATTTTAGACTATTATAAAGGGCTTGACTGTTATAATTTTGCATTTTTAATACATTTTAATACATTTAATACATTTTAATACATTAAATCTCTGATTTATTTGATTTTTTTGTCATTTATTAGGAACACAATCTCCAACAGTAGTTCCTTTGGGAAGACATTATCTCCTTTATAGAACCATTTTCAGGAATGTGTTGTGATGGAAAGCAATGAGAGAATGCATTTATATGTTTCTAATATAAACCACTCCCATGTATATGTTATGGATTTATCAAGGTAGTATTAATGATGGAAGTGAAGATTTCAAATATGTGTGATTAGAATGACAAATATTTAATGATAAAATGCAGCCATGACAAAAAAGGATCGCAAATTGACATTGCTAGAGTTTTGTTGTTTTATTTATTTATTTTTTTGACTAATAGAATTCACACATTCAAATGAATTTTGGCTTCAAAGTTGTTATGTACCTTGAAAGCAAAGAATCAAAAAGACCCTCCGGGGAGTTCAAATTTTAGCTATAAAACTAATAACTGCTAGAACTTCTACATCCAAATACATGTTGTTCTCAAAGTGGTAACCTTATAAGGCAACACCAGATTCCAATGATGGTGCCATATGTTCACGACGTTTTGAGAACTCCACCTTCGAAAACATTCCCAAAGCACAAATTGCACTCTTGATTATCCTCAGAGAGCCGTACGTGTTCATTCACTGAGGGTGGATTAAAGAACCAAAACCATTTTGTGTCAAGTCCAATAAATCAGGTGAATGATAAAATTAAGCAATACTCAAAACAAGATTTAACTACAAAATAAAAAGGCAGATGTCCTTGGAAAGAGTGTAAATTTGCTCTGAAGGCGAATCCAAAAGAGAAGATTTTAACATGTATTGAGTAATTGCAGCAGGGTTGAAATGTGTGTAGCCTCCAGGGGAAAATATTTTCAAAGATATCAATCATGTTTATTATACATTCAGGAACTTTTGTGTTTTAAAAATTCCTTGCTATGGGTATTTGTAAATTTAGGCACCTAGGAGACAACTGTCCCCATCTTTCTCAGGGTTATGTCTCCCAACTTGAAAAATACCCATGACTGGCATTACCACAAAAGAATTTTAGAAAGAAATTCGTTTACCTTTCAAAATTTCAAATGGCTACATAACATAGGAAAGAAAGAGAACAAATTTAAACTTGAATTTTAACCCTGATTTATCAATTTATTTTGACTAACACTGAATGTTTACTCTCTTCTAGAGACTGCTCTGAACACATTGAACCTATTAAAAAATTGCATCTTGGGGCCTGGGTGGCTCAGTCGGTTAAGCATCCAACTTCAGCTCAGGTCATGATCTCATGGTTCATGAGTTCAAGTCCCATGTCAGGCTCTGTGCTGATAGCTCAGAGCCTGGAGCCTGCTTCAGATTTTGTGTCTCCCTCTCTCTGCCCCTCCCCCGTTCATGCTCTGTTTCTCTTCCTCTCCCAAAAATAAACATTAAAAAAATTTTTAATAAAAAAATTTCATCTTTACAAGACTACTGTAAAATACATCCTCTGGTTAGCTTCATTTTTAAAATGAAGAAACTCAAAGCATAGAGATTTAGAAACCATGCATACTTGTGTTTAATGCAGTATTATTTACAATAGCCAAGATACAGAAGCAGCCCAAGCGTGCATCAACTGATGAATGCATAAATAAGATATGGTATATACATGCAATGGAATATTACTCAGCCAGAAAAAATAATGAAATCTTGCCATTTGCAATGACATGGTTGGATCTACAGTGTATAATGCTAAGTGAAATAAGTCAGAGAATGACAAATACCATATAAATTTATTCATAAGTGGCATTTAAGAAACAAATGACCAAAGAGGAAAAAATAAGAGAGAGCACTGAATCAAGAAAGAGCCTCTTAATTATAGAGAACGGATAGTTACCAGAAGGAGGTGGGTGGGGGTGAGGGGATGGATAAAACAGGTGATGGGGATGAAGGAGTGCACTTGTGATGAGCACAGGGTGATGTATGGAAGTGCTGAATAACTGACTATACCACACCCCTGAAACTAATATAACACCGTATGCTAACTAACTTGAATTAAGATAAAAGTTAAAAAAGAAAAAAAAAAAAACACTAAAAATCACACAGATCAAAAGAGGTAGAGCCGGGACAGGAACACAGGCAATTCAATCTAGATCCTGTTCTCTGAACTACGGTGATATAATTGCTTAGAATATTGGCCAAATTACTACAACAAATTAGAAGAACATGTGTTTCAAAAGTATTAAAATTTGCAGGAATGAGGAGAAATAACAATAAAAAAAAAAAACAGCCATTGACAGGTTTTTCTCAATTGCCCAGGTTTCCAAATGCTGTGGATGGTTTTAAAGGTACCATTTATACATGCCTACCTACCCCCGGATCCCAGGCCCCAGACCTTGTAGGCCAGACTTTGCTAAGGTATCTCAGGGGCATACTGAAAGTGTGCGGCTTGCACACATGTAGAAAACATTCTTACCTAATGATACCTACAACCACAAGAGTGTCATATGCATGATTCTACGAGAGGAAGAAATACAAGGTATTTAGGTATCGGGCACTGGGTTAGGCACGGGACTGCACCTGAGAGATGGAATTACAACTGCCAGCCTACTGGAGCTCACATCTTGAGGGGTAGATGGTCATGAAACAGGCAAACAAATTAAATGCTATTTGACTTATGAGGGAAATAAACATGGCACTGTAGTAGAGAATAAAGGGAACGGCTAGGAAAGGTCTAGAAGACCAGGGTCAGGCTCTTTAAGGCCAAATATCACAGCAGTAAATCAAATGTCATGGCACAGCAAGAAATTACGGACCTAGCATCCACATGTGAGTGGCACAGCTCAAATGAATTTTTTTAATGTTTATTTATTTTTGAGAAAGAGTATGAGCAGGAGAGGGGGAGAGAGAGAGAGAGAGAGATAGAGAGAGAGGGAGAGAGAGAGATACACAGAATCAGAAGCAGGATCCAGGCTCTGAGCTGTCAGCACAAAGCCCAATGTAGGGCTTGAATCCCCGATCCGTGAGATCATGACCTGAGCCGAACTGGCACACTTACCAACTGAGCCACCCAGGCGCCCCCAAATGAAGTTCTTTTAATAAGGCAGAACCTCACCCTAAGTTGGTATGTCCAACTCTCACACTAGCCTAAAAATGGTTAAAAGGCAAAAAACCCTTCTGCCCTGTAGGATCCGTCACAGCTGATTCTACTAAATTTTGGGTGTGCCTCTGAAAAACACAGGAGGTTGAGGAATCTGTTCCCTCCTTGCCATTGTGTTGCTAAACTCACATGTACCCTTGCACTGTTTATTTTCCGATTCATAGTAATATACAAGAACACTGACAGTACTCAAAGATCAAGAATTCTTTTTTGCAAATCCTCAAGCATGAACCAGTCTTTGCAAACTGGCTTACCCCAGAAAGCCTCTCTAAGGATGTGATGTTAAAAATGACATCTAAAAGGTGAGAAGGAACCCGTTATGCAAAGCCCCAAGAAAAAGAGCCTGACAGATCTGGTTCAAAGAGCAAACTTTACAAAGACTGGTATTAAGAAAATATCTCCCTGTATTGCCATTGCCATATCTTTCTTAATACCTTTGTACATGATCATTCCCCACCACCATTAAACCAGCATCCCATGATAAGTTGTGGAAGCTATTATCAAAAAAAGCAGAGTGTGACTTTGGATTCCCTTCTTTGGGGATCTTATCTGTTCTTTGTACCTTTAGGTACAGCCCAACATCACAGATAGGTCCAGGGACTCCTATCTGGATGCCAAAGATGTTGCTCAGACAGAGATGTGCTCCTTCAAAAGTCAAGCATCCACGTATCACTGAAATTGCAAACACTAAAATCATGCAAGTATCATCGAGAAAACAGGGGAAAGTGAAGAAGGCCTGCTTAACTATACCTGAACGCAAAGGAAAGGGGTTTTGAGGGGGAGGGGTTCGTTAAAGCTAAGATAAAAAGACATGTAGGTCATCACAATGTGATCAACTCATGGAAAAGAAAATGTAAAATATTACCTTTAAAAAACAGGGAATAAAGTTCATTTAAAAAGAGTAAACTGTATTTGGTACAAAGGATTATAATCCCAACTACAACTGTCCCCCCTTTTTGTATGTATTCCCAGAAGAAGGTAAATGATCTTTAAATTATTTTTAAGGAAAATACTTCCCAAGTGTACAATGCAATTTACAGTATTTCAATAATGATAACTCAGTGTTACAAATGAAGCCAAGTCTGCCAGTGGAGCAAGTGTTGAAACACAGGCAGAAATGGCTTAGCTTGTCATTCACAGGCAGTGTGCAAAGCTTTCCCCAGGCTGCTAAGCGGTCCTGATTGCCAGGCCTCCCCAGCGTCACACCGATTCGCTCAGGGGCGGTTGAGCAGGAGGCACGCGTGCCTATGCGTGTCCTCAAGGGACACGTGCCTGCAATCACAGAGCCCCACGCCCCAGGCGGCAATGCTGTTCAGTGTGCGTTTTGCATGTGTATCTCTCTCTGGCTCCACCATCGGAGTATCTGCTATAGTTTATCACTCCCTTGCTCCTTCTGTGCTCTGCACTCAGCTGCTGCAGCTGCTTGGTAGCATCACTACTCTCTTCCCGTTTCTTCGCTGATTATTTAAAAAAGCATTCATTAAAAATTACGTCCCAAGCACTGTGTTGGGCACCAAGTGAACAAAACAGACATGATACCTGACCGCACAGGGCTTATAATGTAAAAAGGAGATAGACATTAAACCAACAAATCCATCCTCACAACTTGCACCGATACAATACTACTGAGGGAATACCACAAAGTCCAAATATACTTAGGTTCCAGAAGGCCTTTCTGAAGAAGTAATAATTAAATCAAGGTCTATAGGACAAATAGGAGAGAGCTACGGGGGAAAAAAGCAAAAGTGAAGACGTTTAAGGAATAAATCGCAACGTGGGGAAAGACTAAGAAACACAAGAGCTTGGCGCATGTGCAGAATAGAAACTCCAGTCGGGGTGAAACTGGCATATGACCACGTGGGGAAAGGAGGCGGAGCCAGACCACAGCTTATAGATCATGTTAAATATTTTTACCACAGGGATTGGTCAATGACCAGTTCTCACAAATCTGCTTGGTTACATGTTGAATGATCGCTCCGTCTGTTCTGTGGTAATACTTAAAAAAAAAAAATGAAAAAAAAATAAAAAAAAAATGGGGTGGAAGAGGTGTGGCACCTGGGTGGCTCAGTTGGTTAAGCTTCCGACTTTCGCTCAGGTCATGATCTCACAGTTCCTGAGCTGGAGCCCCATGTCGGGCTCTGTGCTGACAGCTCAGAACCTGGAGCCTGCTTCAGATTCTGTGCCTCCCTCTCTCTCTCTGCCCCTTGCCGGCTCACACTCTGTCCCCTTTCTCTCTCAAAAATAAACATTAAAAACTTAAAAAAAAAAAAAAAAACAACTAAGATGGCAAGAGTGGAAGACAGGAGGCTGGTTTCAAGGGCATTGCAATAATCCAGGTGGACTCCATCTCTTTCAATTAGGTGAGTTTCTTCCTTCTCCACCAGTCACTTATACCCTATTCTGATTTTCGTGGAAAAGCTTGAGTTATTAAAGGCCCAGATCCCTCTTTTCCTCTGTGTGGTAAATCCAATAACTAGCATGAGAAAAGTTCTGGCCCTTCCCTTCTCAGCTGTGTTCACTCTTCATGGAAGCTGCTTTGTCGTTAAAGCTTAAAGATGTTTTAAGCTTGGGAAGTCAATCCCCCAATAATAAAATCTTTACATTTCCCCATATTACAAGGAGATATTACCTTGAATTCTATCAAAGATACACTCTTGGGGCGCCTGGGTGGCGCAGTCGGTTAAGCGTCCGACTTCAGCCAGGTCACGATCTCGCGGTCCGGGAGTTCGAGCCCCGCGTCGGCTCTGGGCTGATGGCTCAGAGCCTGGAGCCTGTTTCCGATTCTGTGTCTCCCTCTCTCTCTGCCCCTCCCCCGTTCATGCTCTGTCTCTCTCTGTCCCAAAAATAAATAAACGTTGAAAAAAAAAAAAATTAAAAAAAAAAAAAAAAGATACACTCTTTTCTCTCTAATAAAAAGAATTTAGTATTTTAGAAGTAAAAATTCGATGGGGTGCCTGGGTGGCTCAGTTGGTTGGGCATCCGATTTCAGCTCTGGTCACTATCTCATACTCCGTGAGTTCGAGCCCCGCATTGGGCTCTGGGCTGACAGCTCAGAGCCTAGAGCCTGCTTCAGATTCTGTGTCTCCACCTCTCTCTGACCCTCCCCCGCTCATGCTCTGTCTTTGTCTCAAAAATAAATAAAAACACTAAAAAAAATTTTTTTTAAGAAGTAAAAATTTGATTTCACATTTGATTTCCAATTTGCCAACATTTGATTTCAACAATGAATTGCATTATCTTAACATTTTATCACAGGGGCCTTAATTTGAAGTCCAAACTTCTAAGACACCATGAAGCTGCTCCCTGAAAGAATTACACTTAGAGCCATTGGTACTTAGCAATTTTCCTGCAGAAGTCTATAACACTTGCCAGATTTGCAGTAGGGTTCAAGAGTGAATGACTGAGGTTAACCTACCTGTGCCTAGCAAACCTTCCCATCACCACCATCTGATCAGCCTGGCCAATGGAAATCTTCCCCCAAACTGACAAATGTATAAGAAGAGAGTGAAGTTGTTTTTCCATTGGCATTGCTAAGCTTGGGCTGCAATGGCCTTGTGTCCTGCCATATGGAAAAATCCTTTCGAAACAGAATATTTAAATAAATAGACACATGACTAAAAAATAGAGATAGACTTCTGCCATCATTGAGTCCCTGGTTCTACTCATTAAAGTCCTACTTCTTGCATCACTTCCTCTGGATCTGAGATCTACTGCCAATATTTATTGAAGCTACTTAGCCAATCAATTCTTTTTAAGCAAGTTTGAGTTGGGGTTCTCTGTCACTTGCAACAGAGTTAGTCCTGGCTTAAAAAATATCCCCCCAAACCTTAAGAATCATCTCTTTCATGTAGTGGTCTGATATCAGAATTCAACAGAGACTTAAAGATATTAAAATTGACCCAAAATACAAATTCCTGTTTGATCAGTTAACATTATGAAGTATTACTAGGACTTAGAGACCTAAGTATATTTTAGTGGATTTAATTCTAGTGGCAGAAATTAAAGCCTAATTAGAAAGCTGTGGGAATCTTATTAAATTATATTTACACATTAAATGTTTGCTTAATAAATGTAATAAACCATAAGATCACTTGAGGTTACAAAGCAGATGGTGTATCTTAGATAAATTTAAAGGAATTAGGCAGCTCTCATAAAATTATTTCATCCAGTACATGTCATAAAAGACTAAAACTTCTATGAGAGAAAAGGATCTGTATGTCTTTTCAATTTGATTCTACTGGTAATGATGATACAAGGAACAAAAACTGGTAAATCACAAAATATAGAAACACTCTGCCTAATCAATAGTATAAGTCTCTAGAACATCCTCCAAATCAATAAGATATATAATAAGGACAAGAACCACCTAAGAGTAAATGAAAAAAAAAAAGTGAATTGTAACACAGCCCAGAAACATTATCCAAACTATATTAAAAGTGCATTTAACACAAGAACGTTATCAGTCTTCTTAACTTCAGTAGCACTGGCAACAAATAAAATTTGTCTTTCCTTCTTCATACTAGAGAGTCATAACATTCCCAAAACCTCACCAAACTACAAAACAAATAGTTTCAAAGTATTCAGACCGCCTTACCACTTTGCTAGAGACTCCCCATCTGCAGGCTTTTTGCAGTATCAAGACCAAAGGTTATAATTACTAAAGTCAATGAACGGTTATTGTCAGAGATGTGCATTATGAATTTAATTTCTAGTCAGAGAAAAAGCAATGTAGGGAAACCTCATTGAGAATGGGGTGTTTTATTTTTTTTTTCAATGTTTTTTATTTATTTTTGGGACAGAGAGAGACAGAGCATGAACGGGGGAGGGGCAGAGAGAGAGGGAGACACAGAATCGGAAACAGGCTCCAGGCTCTGAGCCGTCAGCCCAGAGCCGACGCGGGGCTTGAACTCGACCGCGAGATCGTAACCTGGCTGAAGTCGGATGCTTAACCGACTGCGCCACCCAGGCGCGCCAGAGAATGGGGTGTTTTAGATAAATAAATTTTAGGGGGCGCTGGATGGCTCAGTCAGTTAAGCAGCAAGGCCATTTGAGGTTACAAGATCAGCTTGATTTCAGCTCAGGCCATTATCTCAAGATGGTGAGGTCAAGCCCAGCATGGTACCCCATGTGCTGAGTGTGGAGCCTGCTTATGATTCTCTCCCCCGCCTCCTCCCCTCCCCCCACTTTGTGTCTGTCTCTCTCTATCTCTCAAAATAAAACATAAAAAAAATAGGTAAATTTTGCCAAATTGGTAAGAAGGAGGCAAATAATATATTGAGCCGCACGTGCCAGGCCCTTGCTGGCTGTACTTCAATCACAAATATGATGTCATCCGAGCCTCACAGCACCCCTGCATGGTGGGAACTATCATCTCTGCCTTATACAGAAGAAAGCAAGCTGAAACTCACAGCATTAAGTACACTTAAGCATAAGTGGCAAATGTGGAATGAATCCAGTCCAATGCCAAGTCCTATGTTTTTACCGTGTCATACTGTCTTCTCTTAGCTACCCAAGTTTTTCTTTTTTTTAACATACTTTTATTAATGTTTTTATTTGAGAGAGAGACAGAGCATGAGCAGGGGAGGGGCAGAGAGAAAGGGAGACACAGAATCTGAAGCAGGCTTCATGAGTCAGCACAGAACCTGACATGGGGCCCAAACTCACAGACCATGAGAGATCATGACCTGAGCCAAAATCAAGAATTAGCCGCTTAACCCACTAAGCCACCCAGACACCCAAAGTTTTTTCATTTAGACCATGTTTTAGATAATAAATGATCATAAAATGGGAATGAATTTTAGAGGTAAATTTTCCTTTTAGCACAAAAAAATTGAACATATTTTCTTAATGTCTCAGAGATAATCATCAAAATGGAGATTTTGTTTTGTTTTCTTTATTAGCCCTCTAGGTCAAACTTTTGATTATTCCACTTACGTCATTGTGTATCCCACTAACACCTCATAATAGTAGCTTTACACACACACCCACAGCCCTTCAAGTTTGGTCTTCCAGTCCGCTGTGGATGGGTAAACAACATAACCAGGTTGTTTAAGAACTGTAGGTTTATTAAGAGTCATTAAAATTCCAGTAGAACTCAGAAAGTCAATTCCGTGTCTGTGTAGGAAGCTCTTTGAAATCACTGTTTCAGAGGCCTCCTCACTTTATTTCCTTACTTCTAGTAAAAGTTATATCCTAAAAAACTGACATTTCAGAAAGCAGGACTGCAGATAGAAAACCACCTTCAGATACATGAAATGTCGATATAATTATACATTTATACAGTTTGGTCTGGCGTTTCTCGCCAACAATCTGACTTCTAAATATAGACTCTAGCAATGATTTATGGAGATGACAATTGAATCCTTTACTTGCCCATTAGCATCACTTTAAAATATTGTTTGTTGTAACGATACTATACCTCATCCTATCCAGTCTTCTTAAGGGAACAGTGTGAACCTTCCTGTAACAATGAAGGTTATCACTTGCGCACATCCTGAGTGCCAAGCATTCTATGTGCAGTGACTTTTTAATTCTCATAACCAAACAGGTATTCAGGTAGTGGCTGTACACATTCTGCTCTTTCAACTTTGGGGTGCTAGTCATATACATCATAACATGAATAATGCTCTTTAGGGATGGAACCCAATTATGAGTGGCCTAAAGGTCAGTACTATTTTGACTCCCCTATCATAGGAACTAAGGAATATAAGGTTTAGAAAGTTACACAAATGATGGAGATACTTCAGAAAAAGAGGTCTTAATCACTGTGACAAGCCGCATCCTACAATTTCCTACAGATACTAATTAACTGGGATGCAATAAGACATGCCGATTGTGCTAAATATCAATGTCCCCCCAAAATTCCTATGTTGAAATCCTAACCCCCAATGTGATAGTATTCAAAGGTGAGGCCTTTAAGAGCTTATTAGGACCTGAAGGTGGAGCCCTAACAAATAGGTTTAGTACCCTGATGAGAAGAAACAAAAGAGCTTGCTCTCTCTCTGTTCTCTGCCATAAGAGGATACCACCAGAAGGTGGATTCTTATTAAGAACCAGACCATGCTAGAAACCCCATCTCAGCCTTCCAGGCCCCAGAGCTGTGAGGAATAAATGTATGCTGCTGAAGCCAGCCAGTATATGATATTTTGTTATGGAAGCCCCAACTGACAAAGACCATATTCATAGATGCAGACACTTAGATACACACGCACCAAACACTCACAATGTAGAAATGGCCTAGGTTAGCTTCAGATTATCCAACAATAGCTATGAATCAAAGTCTGTTTTTCAACAGTGCTCTAGAATAAACCAAGATCCAGGAAAGCCCTGAGGACTGTAAGAGCTCCCTCAAACCTAAGGGCAGCTTGAGGAGCCAGCGCGCCACAGACTAGGTTCTTTGACAATAACGCTGCTCGTCTGAGATTCGTAGGAGTCAAAACATACTTAACTAATGGACTTGGCTGATACAGTGCTGTGGCTGATGCCAAATTACCAGCCATAAAAATAAACTCCAAAGGTGAGAAGTGACCTATTTCAAATCTATAATCATGCCTATCATAAATTTATACTTACACTTGAAGGTTTTTGCATTTACCTGGAGATGCATATTCATCATGAAATATTTGGTTATCAAATTTCCTTAGATTGAGTTAGTTCTTCTATAAACCCAGACCTGTCTTTTATCCTGAAAGACAAAGTGCTGCAAAATGCAAGTGACTTCCAAGGGAGATCTACAGCTAATGGTTTGAAGGACCCCATGTGCAACTTCTACAAGAACAATCTATCAGAGGACAGGCACCATCACCACCCTACATAGAGAGTTCTACTTCAACACAGTGAGGATCAACCATTTCTGAAGTCTAATTAAGAGCCCATTCATTTTTTTCATTTTTCACCAAGTATTTATTGAGTGCCTACTCTAGGTCTAACACTAGGGTTAGCATTAGACACTGAGATGAGTAAGGAATAGTCCTTGTCCTCAAGGAACACACAGGCAAGTGAAGGAGGAAAATATAAAAATAAATGATAGAACACCCAGCAGTGCTAACAAAATTTGAACCAAGTGCTAAGAGAGTCATCAGCTCTGCAGAAGCTTAAGAAAAAATTCACACACATACAAAGCAACATTTCTAGTGATTTGTGAAGGACAACTAGGAGTTTGCCTAGTTAAGAAGCTGAAGAAGACTGCTGGAATCAAGTTTCTTCTTGCTGTATCACTAACTGTAAGCATGTGAGAGAAAAATGTTCTTCCGGCTCTCATTATACAAGTGCTTTGTCCTCCTCTCGATTATATTTTCTCTGACTTCAAAGTGGGTAATCAGGGAAGATTTACTAGGTTGTTATTTGGATTGAAACAAAATATGCTGGAGTCAGGGAGAAACTACTATTGTTTTTAAAATATTTTTCTGGGTCCATTTAAAATATCTGCCACAGTATCTTGACTTTTCAACAGCTCGTGTTGTGAAAACATGAGACATTTTTCTTTAAAAAGTATAACTAAAGGTCACAATTAAATTAAACATCAAAATCTATTAAGATCAAGTTAATATCCCTGAAAAATAGATGACTCTTCCAAGTGTGTATTTAAATTGGCAGCTGGTGACTAGTATAACGTGTTCCACATTGTTACACCACAGCAACATGCAAGCTATTATGTGAATGCGAAAATTGCTGATGTGATGATCCCTGAGATCGTTTCCAGTAGGCTCCAAGAGCTAAGCTACCTATGAAACAATAGTATCAGATCAGTTCTACGATTACCATGACTTTACAGAACTCCAGAGCTACCTCCAAAATCTGAGCAATTCCTTCATTATGGGACAATAATATACCCTGAACCCAACTGCCTCCTCAACTTAAAGATCAAATATATTCTGGTGGAGAAAAACTAAGGTAAGAACTCATGATATTTTGGCAGACCTATAGCTCCCATGTGTAATCTTCACAGTTTGTCATTAAAGAAGTCTCTGAGGGTGTCTTGAGCAGGGTTGCTCCATCTCCTTGTCTCTTTCTATCAACAGTCCACCCCAGTTCATCCAATGAGGAAAGAAAAAGTACCCAATTCCTACACTGCTCATATATATATTCGGAATGGTACTAGCCTTGATTTCTCTGCCTACAGCACATCCTTATGCACATGCAACCTCTAGTCCTGTCGACAACAGATGTGCAAAAACTCTGTTACATGACTTCCACTAATCTGATCAGAGTTCCTACTCAGAAAGGTTGAAGACAAGCATCTGTCAACACTGCCGTCTCACACTCGATTACAGCTGAAATCAGAGGCATCAAACCAGGGGAGACATTGACCAAAATATTTGCCATTCCTTGAGAAATGCTGCTTGCCCAGAACCGCTGGCATTCACCTTGCTAACAGAAATACCTTCTTGGAATCTGTGGTATTTGTTTTATGTCCAGCTGGTCACTTTCATTTCTGATCTCATGCTAAGGTCAGAGTTGTACACTTACCCCATCAGAACCTAGCAGCAATGGTCTGTTATTGTCCGGTCCAATTTATGAAGGAGATTTTCAAATTAGGACAGCGACCAGAGATGTGCAGAATGGCTATTTACAGACCACGTGCTTCCTCGGAAGCACCTGGGAGCTGGCAGGGCACGATGGTATGCACTGATAGGAAATGATACAAATGACAAATGAGCAATGTCTAATTATTCCAGTGCTGCTCAGACACAGAGACAAAGACAAGAAAACTGAGAGTTAGGGATGAAACTCCATCCTCCTCTAACCCTATTGTGTGTACTGCACTACATATTAATGTAACATCAAGCCCTATTTTTAGATCTCTGCAATCCACAGGCATAAATCATTCCGGTGCCACAAGTCACCTCTGAGTTAGCAATGCCAAGTTTAACATTTTGCAGGATCCTACTAACAATATAATTGAAAGCAAGTGATATTTAAAATGAATAGTGGTAACTGTAATAGAATAGCATTATCCTATAAATAGATTTTTTGTGAGAATTTATTAAGTAATAATTAAAAGAAAAAGTGACAAACGTGCCACTTAGCTAATTCTATCTTCAAAATAGCTCTCAGGGTTGAATTTGGAATGCCGTTCTTCTGCAAAAAAAATGCAAATGGAACAGTCTTGTTTTCTTTTTACATAATACTGATTAATCCACAGTGGTTTCAGCCAAGAGGGTTGTCTCTGAATTGAACATCTGATTAAAGAAGGAAAGACACAGCACAACTAAAGGCATGAGCTGGTCAAAGTGTTACTTTCTATGATAGTCCATGACCATTTTTGGTGAAACAGAATTTAAAGCTAAATCTTCCCTCAACTCAGAAATCCTCCTCCCAAAGTTAGTAGAGGAAAAAAAAACTTTTACTTTTAAATTAATATTAAACCAGAATGTAATGTGCTTCACATGAAATCCACTAAGAAATGGCAAGAATGGAAGGGGATCTCACCGTTTTATATAGCCAAGCAGATACAATTCACTACATATTTTCAAGATAAACAATAACCAGTCCTCAGGTAAGAGGACACGATAGCACCATTTGTCACACATAGTTCATCTTAAATTTACCTGGTATTTGAGGTGACCATGTGTGTTAGATAACTGGCTTTATCCAGAAGAGGAGAAACTCCTCCTATCTTTATGACCAGAGGCAGTTTTGCAGCAAGGTTCCCAATAAAGTGAGATTCCCACCCTCCCACAGGTAACAGGAGTGAGGAACACTTTTTTCCTTAATGTTTACATTGCAGAGGGATGGCTCCTGGGTCCTTAAGGAAGATATTCCTGGGTCATAGAGGTGAGGAAACATCCATAAGGTTTTCAGAAGGATTTATATACTTTTCAAAGGCAGGAAAAAGTACTTACAAGTTTGCTAAAGGAAGTGTTCTAGGAAAAAGGGAAAAAACAAGTCTCTTCCCTTATTTTCAACAGGGAAAATTAAACCTCTTAATTTTTATTTGACCTTACACCATATAGGTTCAGTATGATAATCATAATGCAAACTCATTTACGGAAGATATGTGATTACTGCAAGTCCCCAGAAGAGAAAATCAACAAAATGGGTAAAACAAAAATGCTTTCTAGACCATTAAATCAGCACAAATTAATACAGCATGCCAAACCACATGCATTATGGACTGCAATGATTATTGATAATATATTTCACCAAGGGAAAAGCAGACTCTTAATAACCCTTTGTCTTCCTGTCCATTTCTGACAAGGATGATGATTTCATTTTTAATTAGTTCAGAAGTAAATGTATAATGATAACCAAAGGGAAACATTTTTGCCCCTCTGCATGAGATTATCTATACAATCGTTAGCCATTAAAAATGTATTATACTGAGTACAAAGGGTAGCTTTGCATTCTTTTAAATAATGCATGTTACCCTACAAATGACAAAAAGTATAGCAGAGATTAGGTAAATGAATCAACTTAGCAAAATTCCCAATCAGTCCTATAGTCAGAACAGGTATTTGGCTGATATGATGTATCCCAGACACGTAGTTCAAACTACTTAATGAACTTTCTACCTTTATGTAGTAATTTTCCACTAAGTGCTCTTATACAGCATCATCTAATGTTAGCATTAAGAGGGATGTGTAATACCAATCAATAGCCAAATAAAACAAAACCACCAGAAGTTAGAAGGGGATAATGCAGAGAGTAATGCTTTCTGATGAGACCTTTAGAGGGCAACATCAAAAGGAATCATCCAGAGGCTGCAGCCATTAGTAGATCACATGCACCATTGAAGATGTTGCTAACACAGCTCCTATTTGATGAAAAATGGGTGCAATCTTAGTTCTTGCTACATGTGCCTCAATTCCTCTAGAGAAATGCTTCAATAAAAAGGAATATCATAAAGAAAAGAATAAAGGTTTAACGAAAACACTAAGCAGAATCCTAAAATCAGACATCATCCAAAAAGTTTTCTGGTTTTTGGTGTTCGGGAAGGTGGAGAAAGGGGCAAAAAGGAAGGAATGCTCAGTGCTGTCAAATCTAAAATCTGCCCTCAGATCTGATGTGTTCGGCAAATTAAAAGGAAGCCTAAGAGAATCACTAAAGAGGACATCCTGGCCTGCTAGCCAAGAGAGACTCTGTAAAGCAACAGCTAACTTTTCTTTAGTCTGTTCTCCTTTAATTTACATGAAAAGAGACGCTGTTTCTCCAACACTCACCCCGAACTTCCTACTGTGAAGACAGCTGCCTTATTTGCCTTTCAGCAAATTAAAAGTTAAAATAGCCTCACTGTCAGGAGTAGCAGCAGCAATGGAGATGCTTGAAAAAGCTTCCTTTTACTGCAGTGTATTCCATTTCTCAGAGACCACCTCTACCTTTTGACTCCAAGAGAAATCTCTCAAAAAAGGATACCCTTCCTTTACGAACTCAGGATCACACCCTGTGCTTCTCCCCTCATTGACAAAGATCAAGATAAAATCCCTAACAAGGAGGATTCTGCTTTCTTAATGCTCCTCGTGCACTGATTTTTGCTTTCGTATTCACCCTCTATCCATCACTGCTAATAAAAGTTATTAATAACATTAAAAGCCAAACAAAAGTTTCGGTCATGCTGCAGTTTGGGCAAAAGTGTAAAAATATCTCTAGTATTTTCTTTACAAAAATGTTGAGAATGAGGAGCAATGAGAGCTCATAAAGCCAGTAGGAAAAAAAGAACAAGAAACAAAGACACCATTTCTTCCAAGCAGCAAAAGGGAACATCAAATAAATGCCATCTGAGTCCTAAGTTTGGTTTGCACGTGATTTTTCCAGACAAACCAAATTCTGTGTCTAAAATGAAAATCAAGTAGTGACTTCTGAAGAATCTTCAAAGCCATGTTTTCTTAATTTCAGTCTAGGGACCTCAACATTTTCAAGATTCTGACTCAATGAACTACAATTATTTTCTTAAGCAAGGCTTGCATCCACAGAGGAAATGGAAACAGGAGGCCTGGAAGAAGAATTAGTTCATTAGGATCATATTACTGGACATCTTAACTCTTCTGCATTTATATTTTCCTTGGTGTAAATTCATAACAACAACCTCTTCTTTCCTCATTTATCATACACAAGCTCACTGTTTCATTTTGTTAAAATCCCCTGGATGACTGAAATAAAAATGCTACTAAATAGAATATAAATTACTATAGTATCTATTACAATAATATTATCATTACTATCAACCAGAGGCCATTAAAATTTTTTTTAATTTTGCCTAAGCCACAAAGAATATTGTCTAAAAAATAATTTTTTCATTCATAATCTTTTCATAACTTTTTTTTTTGGCCATACATTAGGAAAAGCTACATGGAAGTTTTTGTCAAGTATCATTTTTAATGAATAACAATTATTTAGATAATGCAAAACTCATAAAGTCTCACTAATTAAAGATATGTTGTTAAACCAACAAAGAATATATTGGGTCAGTCTGCTAAACCTCCAAGTAGTAAACTTTTAATAACAGTATAAATTATTACCATTACCAGGCCCATTAAATATGTGTTCAGATTTAATATCGATAATAATACTATGGAATTGAGCTTATATTCCCATTTTATAGAAAGGCAAAGTGCATTGCCCAGGCTGATACAGATACTAAGTTGTAGAGCCAGCCTTTGAATCAGAATCTACTTGAATCTAAAGTCCAGGATTTTAACCACTACTTAATATTACGGGCTATATTTATATCAATTATCACTGTTGTAAATATATGGGTTGTTTTATTGGTATGATTCATAACTCTAACAGTCCCAAAAGATTCCTCCAAGAATTTTATTTTTATTAACAATTTTGGTCATAGTTCTTATTTGGGACATATTCTAATTCAAGGGCCTCACTCAACTGAACATGGGCTGATAATTATGGATTAGTTGAAGTGCAGTGTGATTTTGGTCATTTAGGCAAGGTCAATTTTTAAAACTATCAATTCCTTTCTTTTTAAATTTTTTTTTTGGAATATTGACCTCCTTTTGAGTAATTCCTCACCTATAATTTGGCTAGCTTCCATTTTTATTTTAATCTCAAGCCTAAAAGAGAAAGTAATGAATTCATCCAGATTAGACATCATCAAGCTAAAAACTAACAAGAGTTACCTTCTTACTGCACCAAGACTGTGTATGCCTCCCTCCCCAGGCCCCCATTTTCCAAGTTTATATAACAGATCATCTTTATGCTGTTGCAGAAGATCAGTATTTCACATTGTACTGATTTTTTTTTCAATTTATGACAGCATATTACAAGAGCTGTGTATGATTTTTACAGTTCATGAGTCTCTAGCCTTGGATCAAGCCACGCTGCAGCTCAATCTTCTTCAGTCCTTGTTAGCAGAGGCCATTGTAACAAAACCAAAATATATGGAATACACAGTGTCAGCTCCAAATCCTAGACCATAAACTCAGGTGGGCAAGTAATACAACTTTTTTAATATTGATGTTTCTGTAACAGTGTGACAGAAACAGCTCAGTAAATTTAAAGATGTAGCCCCTCATCTACACCCTCACCTGCCCTCCCCAAAGTCCTGGTTTCCCAAGGTTATATCCAATTTCCATCCTGAGGAGGAAGCTTAACTGTACCACATTCTAGAGTAGGGGGTGAATCTGACCCTCAAATGCCATTGATCTGCAGTGGTATTTTCTCAGATATCCAGCTTCCTTCCTTGTCCTTGGTCACTGGCCCAAGGAGGTTACTGCCCAGTGTTCCCTCATGCTCAGCCACAGTAGCCCCCTCACTTCTAGATGCCTCAACATTAAAATCATTTGACTCTGTTCCTCTCAGCATCCCTCTGTGGTCTAACCTCCCAAATAAAGGGAAGTCAAAGGAATAACAAAAATAGAATGGAGAGAGAAAGGCTATATTAGCTAATCTTGGAAAGTAATATCCAACCGCATTTTAAAGTAAAAGTAAATATGAGTTCTTTTTTCTGTGTATGAAAACAAATAAAAATAATTGATCGGACTTTCACAATACTTAGAGGGTATCCCAAATGGAATTTTTCAAAGAAATATAACAAACAATCCTAAAATATGTATGGAACCACAAAAGACCATTTCTTTCTTAAGAAAGAACAAAGCTGAAAGCATCACATCCCTGATTTCAAATGATATTACAAAGCTATGTAATTAAAGCATTATTTAGTATTGTGTTGGCATAAAATACAAACACATAGATCAATGCAACAGAATGCATAGCCCAGAAATAAACCTACTCATATATGGTCAATTAATTTATGACAAAGGAGACAAGAATATAAAATGGGGAAAAGACAGTCTCATCAAGAAATGGTGATGGAAAAACTGGAAAGTAACCTGCACAAGAATGAAGGTGGACCACTAACCTACACCATAGACAGAAATTAAATCAAAATGGATTAAAGACTTGAATGTAATACCTAAAAACCATAAAACTCCCTGAAGAAAACCCAGGTGGTAAACTTCTTGACATAGGTCTTGGCAATGATTTTTGTGTGTCTGACACCAAAAGCAAAAGCAACATTAATTCAGAAATATATATGCACTCCTCTATTTATTGGATTCTTTACGATAGCCAAGATATGGAAGTAACCTAAGAATCTACTGATAGATGAATGAATAAAAATGTGGTGTATAAACAGACAAATATTACTCGGCCACAAAAAGGAATGGGATCTTATTATTTGTGACAACATGGATGGTCCTACGGAGTATTAGGCTAAGTGAAAGAAGTCAGACAAGACAAATACCATGTGATTTCACTTACATGTGGAATCTAATAAAAACCCACCAGAAACTGGTGGTTGCCAGATGGGAAGCAGGTAGGGAAGAGCCGAAATAGGCGGAAGCTATTAAGAGGTATAAACTTCCAGTTATAAAATAAATAAGTCATTAGAGTTCGGAGTTGAGGCCCTGGCTGGCCAATGAACTCACAAGTGTAGGGAGTATGCTACATTAGGGGCAAGTCTTTCACTAACACCACAAGGGTCCCGGCTTAATGACTGGAGTTTGATAGTAATTCTTGCTGCAAGCATAAAAAATTAAAATAAATTAAGTCATGGAATTGCAAAGTACGGCATAGGAAATATAGTCAAAAATATTTTAATAACATTGTTTGGTGACGGATGGTAACTACACTTATGGTGAGCATTGTGTAAAACACAGGATTGTCAAATCACTATGTTGTATACCATAAACTCAGAAACCACTGTATGTCAACCCTACTTCCATAAAATGTTTTACTTAAAAATAGGACTACCATATGATCTGGCAATCCCATTTCTGCATATTTATCCAAAGGAAATGAAAACACTAACTTGAAAAGATACATGCAACCCCATGTTCACTGTAACATTATAAACAAGCTCAAAGATACAGAGAACAGATTGGTGACTGCCAGATGTGGAGGGTGGCAGATGGGAGAAACGGGTGAACTATTTTTGGTTTTTGTTTTTAGTTAAAATAATCTGATTTTTTTTAAAGCTGCAAGAAGAAGTTTTCTAAGGGGCTTCTAGGAAACTTTTGTTCTGAAAAGAAAAAGAGAAAAAAGAGGAAAGAAAGACACAAAAAGAAAAGGTCCCCCTCCCTCCTCTCCTGCCTCCCTGTTTGTGGCAGTGATGTGAGGATATGATGTCTGGGACCATTTTTTAAACATAAATTGACAAGCTCAAGGATGAAACATTGATGTGATGAAGAAGGCCAAAGTAGAGTTGGGGTGGGGGGAAGTGGGGGGAAGAGCCAGGATTCTTTATGACCTCACAGATGCTGCCCCAACTCTGCCTATTCTTGGCAAAGGAGTCATTAAATATTTTGCTGAATGGCTTGGGCCATTTCAACCAAGCACTTGCAGCCCAGAATGAACCTTACTGATTGTGTTGGCCAAGGATGGGATTTATATCTAGGCTTCTGTGATGCTGAAAACTGTTCCCTTGGTTTTCTGGGGGCAATGACAGGGGGTAGCAGGGTAGGGATAGGGGGAGAAGACTGCTCCCAGGGGCCTTCTGCTGAGGACCACCTTGCCAACCCTAGACTGCTGACACCTATTAGGTTTTGAGAAAAAAAAATCCTATCTTGTCTAAGTCATTTGTCTCCATTTCTGCAACATCATCTATTCCCTGCCTTAAAGCCACCTGTGTTGTCAAACAAGCACAATAAGGTATCAGTTTTTGGAATGTGACACAATACCACTAACGTTCATCTTTTACAAAAACGGGAACCTATTCTTGGGACTTGAAATGTGTGCTATGTGACTTCCCTAAACTTCTCTTTGAGGGACTGAGGAGTACCTCAAAAGAGATAGGTAGCCATCCCCTAGAGCAACTAACACTAGGGCGCAAGAGGCCCAGATGACCACATTTAGAGATGACACACCTAAAGCATGAAGCAAGATCTTGTCGGCACAGAAAACACAGTCTTCCAAATATGAGTCCACAACCAATTGCACAGTGACAGAAGCTTCTAATTATTGGTGTTCTTTAAGCTGTTATCCTGTGCTCAAATACAAACGGCATGCCTAGACTCTAGAGTCAGTAGCGACAGGGATTTCTTTATTGAAGTGGCTAATTCTTCCAAACAATTAAGGGGGGAGCCTACAGCCCTTGGTAAAAAATGACAGGGATGTGGGGATAATGGCATTTGCAAATTTAATATCATAAAAATTTTTCCTCTAATTTGGGGTCCTTACTGCTTTTTCATGTCCACTGTGAGACATAAGTTATAAGCTTTATTGTTGTACTCCAATGCCTAGAACAGGGTCTGGCAAAGAGCAGGCAGTCTCTGGAACAATCACAGTCACAGAAGAGGATGTTGCTGGGGCGCCTGGGTGGCTCAGTCAGTTAAGCAGTTGACTTCGGCTCAGGTCATGATCTCTCGGTCCGTGAGTTCGAGCCCCACGTCGGGCTCTGTGCTGACAGCTTGGAGCCTGGAGCCTGTTTCAGATTCTGTGTCGCCCTCTCTCTGACCCTCCCCTGTTCATGCTCTGTCTCTCCCTGTCTCAAAAATTAATTTAAAAAAAGTTAAAAAATTTTTAAAAAAAAGAAAAGGATGTTGCTATGGGTTGAGCTGTGTTCCCCCAAAATC
This sequence comes from Prionailurus viverrinus, assembly GCF_022837055.1. Classification (NCBI taxonomy): domain Eukaryota; kingdom Metazoa; phylum Chordata; class Mammalia; order Carnivora; family Felidae; genus Prionailurus; species Prionailurus viverrinus. Next base: position 85,018,346 of record NC_062567.1, read on the forward strand.
CGTATGTTCAAATCTCGACTTCCAATACCTTGCAAGGTAACCACATTTGGAGATAACTTCTTTGAAGTGGTGATGAAGTTTAACTGTGGCTGATAAGGTGGGGTCCTACTCTAATATGACAGGTGTCCTTATAAGAAAAAGAGATGCCTATGACCAGAGAAGAAGACCATATGAGGATATAGCAAGAAGGTTGGTCATCAAGCCAAGGAGAGAGGCTTCGAAACCAAACCTCCCAACATCTTGATCTTGGACTTCTGACCTCCAGAACTGTGGGAAAAGATTTATTCCCATTGTTTATGCAACCAGTATATGGTATTTTGCTATGGTAGCTCTAGCAGCTAATATAGATGGGAATATATATATGTTTCACTACAAAATAGTATTGCCAAATTCTAAAAACTGCCCAATATTTTTGTAAGCTGAAATTCCTTTCCCTTTTATTGATCAGTTCTTGTGTTTTGGATGTGGTATACACTACATGATATTTGTATTGTATTTTTATTTACAATAATTCACAATAGATTTAATTTTGCTATTCTAAGATGCTTCCAATTTTGTTTTCTAAATATAACCAAATGTGAATTATAGGAAGTGTATTTTTAGGAAAGCAGACATTTAGATCTCAAGTTCCACATACTGACCCAGCAAATTCAATCCAGGTCCCCGTATCTTTTTTTTTTTTATTACCGCAAAGCCTGATGTGAGGCTCAAACCCACAAACTGTGAGATCATGATCTAGCCAAGATCAAGAGCCAGACACTTAATGGATTGAGCCACCCAGGTGCCCCCCGCCCCACATCTAACAGATATATTTAGGTTGATGATTTAATGCTTACCATTCAAGTGTCTAATCTCATTGAGATTAGTACAATGATACACTAAAATATGGTTAAATACTAAATTTCCGTAATATTCATATATTTGGGGTACTATTTCCTTTTTTTTCTCTTTGTACCTCTGGTGCACAAAGTTGCATTACTCAATTACTCATAATCTCTGGCTTATAACATATTCTTATTATTCATAATTGTATGACCCACTTTTATTCATTTATTTAGCCATTTTTCATAATATAAGTAGGAACCATGAATCTCCTCACCTGAAACAAACAACAACACTCTAATCATAGCCCATGTTCAGCTATGTGGTCACCTCATATGACATCCCTTTCGATTCCTGAGACAATAACCATACTGCATTCCATATTCATAATTCCCTTGACATCCTTGTTATACAGAACTACTACGTCTCCCAGTATTTAAGAGATATTTTAGTTGTTAACTTTATAAAAACAGTATGTTGTAAATGATTTTTTAGAACTTGAGTTTTTTAACTATTATATTGCTAAGATTCATTCATATTTATAAACGCTGTACTTCATTCAACTGCTGTATATTATATTGTGAATATACATCACAATTTATTTATCTACTCTCCTACTGATATGCACTTGGATTATTTCCAGGTTATACCCTAAATAGCACTGACATGAACATCCTTGTACGTGTTTTCTGTTATACATGTAAACAAGTTTCACTTGATACCTAGTAGTGGAATTTCTGGAATAAAGGATGTGTGAATCTGCAATTTTTCCTAAAATGTCAGTATTTTCCAAAATGATTGCACCAATTAGCTCCCTGACGAGCAATGAACATCTACCAGATCTATATTCTCTCCAACAATTGATATTATTAGGCTTTTAAATTTTTTGCGAAGAGTATAAAATAATACTGTATACTTGTCTCTATTTGCATTTCCATCATCACTAAGGGATATGAGGTGATGTAATGAACATCTCTACACATGTTTGTTAGGCATAAGAGTTTCTCTTCTATGAAATACCTATTAAGAGCTTTTGCCCATGAGGCCCCTGGGTGGTTCAGTTGGTTGAGCATCTGACTCTTGACTTCAGCTCAGGTCATGGTCTCACAAACATGAGATAAAGCCCCATGTCCAGCTCTGTGTTGGGTGCAGAGCATGGTTAAGATTCTCTCTTTCAACCCCTCCACCCGTCCCCCACATGCAAGCATATCTCCCAAAAATTTTTTTTAAAAAAAGATCTTTGCCCATTTTTCTAATTCATTTGCAGGAGATGTTTCTGTGCTCTTGACGCCATTCTTTAGACAGTTGTGTATATTGTGAATAACTCCCCTTAGTTTGTTATAGGACTTTCAATTTAATGATCTCTTGAACTCAAGTTTCTACTCTTAATATAGTAAAAATTACGTTTTTTATAATGAACATGTTATATGCATTATTTAAGCAATATTTTCCTACCGCTAGGTCTAAAACACATTCACCTACATTTTCTACTAAATGTTTAAAGATTTGTTTTTGGTATTGAAATCTTCATCTGAAGTCGATCTTTTTATATAGTGTGGGATAAGTATCTAATTTCATTTTTCTTGACCCTTAATGAAATTTTCAGGCTTTGATATCCAGTTTTAGAAAACTATTACACAATTCTAAAATAAGCTATCCCAAAATTCTGATATTACTTACATAATACTTTCCTAAATGAAAGAAAATCTTGCATGGTATAAATATACGTTGGTAATTCCTTCATATACACTAAAATGATAGCAAAAAAAGAGAAACAGGAAGGTGATTTTCCTAACAACTAAGCATTCCCATTCCCTTCCTTAAGACATAGTTATAAATCTATCATGACTAACTGAAACACACATATAAACATACACAAACCACACACAGAAAGCCACAGGAATGTGGAAGAGGCAAAAACACTCATAGCTTCATAACGGCTTCCATTTCCACTTTTGCATTCATACTATGATTTGTTTTACAGTCATTTTATATCAGTTATTTTTAAATCTGCTCTAAAATTCAATTGAGTAAACCTGCTCTATGTATAAAATTAATTCACAAATAAAGAAATGGCATGCTAAATAGTAAATCAATTGCCAAATATCAACTATCTCAGAGGAGCTCTTGTTTCTCCATTTCTCCACCAATTTACTCCGTAAAAGTAAAAGGGTTTAACTTTTAATCCATTTAACAAACATCTATGATGAGCAAAGCAGTGCACTAGAGAGTAAAAACAACACAAATTTGCTCCATGATATAATCAGGGAGCCATAAATAAATTTAAAATGGGACCAATTATAAGTTATATAATAGAAATGCCCACAAATGTTGATTGAGTTCAATTATGTTTGTATTTACTAAGCACCTAAGGATATGTCATTGTATGTTTCAACAATCTCATTGAATAGGCATTTTTTAAAATTTCTTTTTCAAGAAGCTACTTCATAATTTCATGATGTTGGAAATTCAGAATAGAAGTAATCAACAGGAGTGTAATTTGTTAGGCAAAATCTATTGGCAGGCACGTCTCGGACCATAAGATAAACACTGGCACAGAAGATGATAAATGTTACCAACATCTGATAAAGGCTTTTCTCCAAGCCCAAGAGAGAAGACGAAGAACTGAAGAATAAAGTCTTTTCAAACTCTCACCTCCTACAGTGTTTATAGTCAGACAGTTACAGGCAACTCAGTTACTTGGCTTTAGGTTTCCACCTGATCCAAGCACCAGACAAGTTCTACATAAAGTTATTAGGCTTTTTAATGCCTAGTCCAGGTCCTCTATTTTCCAGTCTTCCCTATCTTGACCTTTGCTACACTCCCACTGCTTTTATTCAAAACCTCTACCAGAGCATCCCATCCGGGACTTCCAGTTGCAATGGACTTATGATTTCTGTGACCTATCCAAGTGGAAATCTAATTCTGCCCTCTACTTCTCCTACCTCAAGGTTCTGTTTCGTATCACATCCCCTTTGGGCATGTTCCATGGCAATCCCAGCCTAATCTCACAAATTATGTACATAGATATGAGAAATTTGTCGAGGCTCCATCATTCCCTAGGGAATGAAGATAATCATGAAGCTCTCAATTCAGGTTTCACACACATCTAAAGAAAACCCTCTGCACTTGTAGTCCAAGGACTTGATCAAGTCCAAAGTCCACAGTAATTCATATATAAGATTGAATCAGTCATTTAACTCTCCTGAGACTAGGTCAATTTATTAAATGGAAGAAACAATGAATTCACCTGAATGCTGTAGGAAATTACATGAAGAAAGCACTGTAAACTATAAAGTGATCTAAACTATAAGTGATGTTCCCTTCATGGCAATGATAAACCACCAGGAGAGATATTTAATTAGCCTTCCCCCAAGACATCCTGTCGTGATGCTTACTTCACCTATACTAGGAATAAGACTGCCAAAAATTTTGTAATAGGGGAGAGGTTTCATTTTTAAAATCATGCCTTCATTTAATCATTGACCCATTCATTTTAAAAAAAAGAAAAGTGAAGGCCAGGCACTGGAGATAGAACAGTGACCAAGGTACACAATTCCTGCTCTCATGGAGTTTATATTCTGTGCGTGGTTCAAAGCAACTGCAAAGTGTGGAGACATTGCAGGCACAAAGGGGACCACCAAATTCCCAGGTGAGGACACTTACTGAAATGAGTGTCATCTTTGTTTTTCATTGAAACAAGGGAGGCCATGCTGGTATACATCCACCAAGCAGCCTGCAAAACCAGCGTAATCTTGAACCACATGATATGCTCCTTGATTCTCAACCAGCAAAAGACAAAGTAGTCTAGGTGAAACCCATAAATTTCTTAACAGAAAGTCTAATGAAACAGTTCTGCACTTGAGAAAGGACATTTGCTTTCTGTTCCAATAACACATTAATTCTTTGATAATAACAGCAAATACTCAGGGATCACTAGACTCTAGGTACTGTTTTAAGCAGATGACATTCTATCCCATTTAACCATTACAACTTGACGCCGTGGGCACTATTATTACCATGACATTTTATAGAAGAGGGGGAAATAAGGCATAGAAAAGTTAAGAAATTTATCCTAGGTCACACATCTCTTTTTATTCAAATCCAGGCTGTCTGATTACACAGTCTAATCTATACCCACCATGTTATAGATTCCTCTCATTAGAGTTACTGATGATTATAATATACAAAGGGCAAAGAACCAGTGTTTAATGTAACCTGTCACTCCAGAACTCATTCATAAGAGACAGGATACCTCCAAGAACACCATTCCCTCAGGCTTGATGTGAATAGTACCCCATAGGAGTACACAATATACAAACAACATCACCTCACACAATGAACCTGTATCTCCATCATAAACCATTCTTTCTCAAGTTGCTTCTCTACCAAAGAAGGCCTGGTCCCCTCTTTTCTTTCCAGGCACAAAGTCAGTTATCATTCAGGCCTGGCCATATCCTCCCTGAAGCCTTTCTGGGCTCTTCCACCTACCTCAAAGATCTGTTGATCTCTTCTACACACACTTTATGTCCAGTTTACTTTATGTACACTTTGAACTACTGCTTAACATTTGGTTATGTAATGTTTTGCAGTTTACCGAACATGTATTTACTCAGCTACATGTAAGTCTGTTGAGAACAGAAAAAGGTTTTGATTCCCTCTCCTGGTTGCACGGCACCCCCTCATGCCCACAGACACACACCTTCCATACCTCATATTGTACTAAAAGTTCAACAAATGCTGTTTGGACAGTTGGCAGACTAATTGATTAATCTATTGAATAAATATTCAGCTAAACTTAAACAGCCTCCATGATTTTCTGTACTCAGACATGGATACACACACAATGTGTGGGTCAGTGAGCTGATGAAATGAAGAAGGAAATAAATAAAGCGTTCATTGGGAAATTACCCTAAATATAAAAATCACAAGAAATGGGAATGTATTAGGATTCAATCTAACAAGTTTTAAGGGGAAAACCGGCTAAATGAAAAAGAAAAAGAAGTAGTTTTATACATTTAGCATTAAAGTAGCTTCTCAGGATCTGAAAATCAAATGCTTTAGTCCATCAAGTTTGCCATTTTCCTGCTAGAGATGTAATACATCAACCACATTTCACGTACATCTTAAAATTCACTTGACTTGCACCTTCTATTTTATTTCTTTCTTCTACTCTCTACCCACAGGCCCACACACGCGCACACATGTACTCTGTATCCTAACCCCCTTGCCTTAAAAAAAAAAAAAAATCACCATCTGACTATGAATTACTAGTTCTGAGTCATCAAAACTGCACCAGAGAAAGTTTTGTTCATTACCTTGGGCTCCCTCTGCTGGGTCTGCAGGAGTAAAACATACAATTCTGTAGAATTGGAGGTTATGGAACTCCATTCCCCCACAGAATTTCTCCTGTTTTACCTAAAATTAAATTAACTATCTAACAAAACACAATCACTTGAAAACAGAAGAGATTTAGGACCTGGATAAACTAGTAACGATATATCAAGACAAGTGGCTTTTAAGAAACTACTACACAAATCAGGGTTCCTTGTCTGTGTTTATCTTCATTGGTAGTAGAATGGTGGAATTCAGCAGGGGAGCTCAGATATTAAAGAGACAGGGATATAAAACTGTACCAATGAAAATAATCACAAAAAAAAAGATCTGGACTACACATGGGTTTGTTAGAAGCAAACGCAGATGAAGAGGACAAAGGCCAATTTAAAGCCTCTCAGTAAGGTTTCTAAGAAAGAAAAGACAGCATTGGCCAGGCAGTATCCCTAAAGCACTACAGATCAAAGCTGTTGTTAACATTCCCGAAATATAGTAGCAAATCCAATAGTAAAGAATATATTGAGCCTACGGTCACACCGCCTCCCCCAAACATCCTAAAATCGCAAAGTACATTTGCATTTACTAAAGATAATAGCAGGGCGCCTGGGTGGCTCAGTCAGTTGAGCATCCGACTTCGGCTCAGGTCATGATCTCACTCACAGTCTGTGAGTTCGAGCCCTGGGTTGGGCTCTGTGCTGACAGCTCAGAGCCTGGAGCCTGTTTCGGATTCTGTGTCTCCCTCTCTCTGACCCTCCCCCATTCATGCTCTGTCTCTGTCTCAAAAAAATAAAGGTTAAAAAAATTTTTTTAAATAAATAAAGATAATAGCAATGTAATTTATGCATCAAAATGGAAATGGTAGATATTGATTTCTGTCAGAAGGAAGTATTATTTCTCATTTAATTGATTTGGTGCTAATTGTAAAAGAGAGTGGTTAAGTTGTACTAAAACAAACCATCATACCAGGAAAAAGAATGAAACTAGACCTAAGATCTCTAAAACTCTGGAAAATATGGTCTATAATATTTTTTCCCTTTAGACTGATTTTCTGCAATGAAGATCTTAAACCAGTTCCAGGGTGATATTATAAAATAATCAAGTACTCAGAGAATTGTATACTCCACAGCCTTGAAATCTAGGACCTGAGCTTTTCTCTACAGAGTCCAGCACGGATCCTGGCATAACCTCAGGTTACTAAAGACCTTTGCCAGTAGCTCTTCTGATGTTGCCAGTCTATCTCCTGTCTCCACTGTCCTATCATGAGCTGCCAGAAAGGGTTAACCAAGACTCCAGCCCATGAGTAGCTACAAAATTTGAGACGCCCAGTGCAAAATGAAAATGCAGGGCCCCTTTTTCAAAAAGTATTAAGAACTTCAAGACAGTGACAGCAGAGCAGGAAGTCAACCAAGGAAACCCTTCTAGGCACAGCCTGTAAATATGGAATCCTATGCAACTGACTACAGGGGTCACAAGCCCATGAAGCTGGCCTTGCTGGAGCCCTAGGTTAGTTTAAGGTTAGCAATAACAGTGTCTTCATGGATCCTTCATCCCCAACATTAGACAAAGATGCCAACCTCATCTTATCATCCTCAAAGCATTACCTTTGCAAAAGAGACATCCTTGCTAAAACAAACACGGTTCAGTTTATTTCCCCAAATGCATGCTGGAACCTGTTAATAGGGCATGTTTTTTATTCTGTCCAAGTTTGGTTTGGGAAACAGAGCATCTGTTGAAAGAACCTAATTCATGCACATCTCTTTTTTTCCTTTCTTGTGAGGGGCTGTTCAATTTAAGTGCTTAAAAGCACAACCTCCAGGGTCAAACCACCAGGGTTCAAATCCCACCTTCACCACTGACCACCTATGCAAGTTTGAACAAGTCACATTACTTTGCTGAATCTGTTTCCACTAGCAACCAATATTAGAACTGCTTCATTGGGTTGCTTACCAGGATATAGTGAGGCATAATTTATAAAGAGTTTAACTCAATGCTTGGCACACAATAGTGATAGACTCGGCATTATCATTACATAATAATTACTTTTAAATGTATTGGAATACGGGTCATAGAAACCCAGCTGGTTGTCTACGAGCCACCTGGTATTTAAATTTCAGTTGTTCTCAGTGTGGTTTAAAGGACTGTCTTAAATAAAACTTTTGTTAGAGCCCCAAGTTCTCCAGATTTTTAAAGGTCTTTTTTATTCATTTACTTCATAAACATATATTGATTCTCTAATCTGTCATAAGCACTATGCTGGATATTAGGGATATAAAGATTGACACGATTAAATCTCTGCTTTAAATGGACTCACTAACCAGACACGTAAATGGATAATTTTAATGTAATGTGCCAAGCACAACAATTGCTGGAAGAAAACTCTCCAAGAATGGCTCTTATTTCTACACTTTCTTCAAAGGCATTAACCAATATTTTGTTTCAGACTAGCTGCTCTAGAATGTTTGCATACCACACACCCTTGGAAGACACAGTGTCTCCCTCTCCAGGGCAGAGGGCAGATTTGTTTTCAGAACAGAATAATTAAGATAATGTGTCCTTCCAGGGTAAAGTTTGGGCAGATTTTCTAGCCACCGCCTTTAAAGGACTGGGGTTTCCAAAGTTTCCTCAATTGTGCCACAAATACACTGTGTGTGCGTAGAAGGGGATACTCCATGCGGAGGAAACAGAGGTATGGGACACCATCATATGGATGCATAACTATAAACAACACAGTCGTGTCGACAGGTATGAGATACAAAGTGGGGAAAATGAGGCCGGGAAGCAATGCAATGGCGGAATCTTAGGGAACTTCGTGTGCCAACTGTAAACTTATTTCATAATGACTTTGGGTAATGACCTCTATAGCTGTTGAAAAGTTATGCATTTTTAAATCAATTTTTTTTAATTTTTTTTCAACGTTTATTTATTTTTAGGACAGAGAGAGACAGAGCATGAACGGGGGAGGGGCAGAGAGAGAGGGAGACACAGAATCGGAAACAGGCTCCAGGCTCTGAGCCATCAGCCCAGAGCCTGACGCGGGGCTCGAACTCCCGGACCGCGAGATCGTGACCTGGCTGAAGTCGGACGCTTAACCGACTGCGCCACTCAGGCGCCCCAAATCAATTTTTTAATACAGCAACATTTTTCCCAATAATCTGCTAAATAAATACACGGTAAGACATGATATACTGAAGTTACGGTTTTAGGGAAACACACTCACCAACTTACTTGACTTACTAGTTTTTAGTCAAAGTATCTTAGGGAATTCATTTTAAAAAATTTTTTAATGTTTATTTATTTTTGACACTGAGAGAGAGACAGAGCATGAGTGGGGGAGGGGGCAGAGAGAGAGAGGGAAACACAAAATCAGAAGCAGGCTCCAGGCTCTGAGCTGTCAGCACAGAGCCCGATGCAGGGCTCGAACTCACAGACTGCGATATCATGACCTGAGCTGAAGTCCAACGCTCAACCAACTGAGCCACCCAGGCGCCCCAGGGAAGTCATTTTAATTAAGTACCACATTTGGATGAACCCAAAACATTTTTTGAAAGAGAGAGAAAGAGAAAATACAGGTGTGCGTGCACACATCGTTTGTATTACGTGTACTCTTGTGTTTAACTTTTATTTTGCCCTGAAGGTGTTTCCCTGTGTGATCACTTATAAAGTGAAGCTTGAGTGTAGGATAATCTTAAACCCAAAGAAGGGCCATGAATTGGTAAAGAAAAAAAAAAAAGAATTGGTTAAAAAAAGAAAGGGGATCGTGTTTTCCAAAGAGGGTTTCCACTGTACTCTATTTCTAACATTTACTACCTGCTCCCAACAATCTTCTTCCTCCTTTCACAAGTAAAATAAACCTTCATTCCATGTAGATTCTTTATTGTTTACATAAACCTGCTTTTAGTGTTGAATTGCTATCTTTTTCTACCTGTGAAACCTGTTTAGTTATCTTGAGGTGGAATTAACTATAATTTTTAATTTGGGGTTAAAATTACTGGATTTTTCTTTCTTACTTTTAGTTTTTCATTTAGCAACAGGTTTTGCAAAAAATGAATTAAAAGTCATTAAATGAGAAGTGTGTTTGATTTTCTTGGTAGGCTCTGAGGGGACATTGATAATCTTAAGTAGAAGAGCATAGCATGGCTGTTGTGACCCATTGATCCCAAATCAGAACACCAGATAAAAATCTGGCTTTGCCACATACTAGATATGCCACTTATAGAAAGTTCTTCTTGTACCTAAGACTTATCATCTATACGATAAAGATAAGAATAGTTCTGATATTATACTGTTGTGAAAACCTGAAGGATTTACTAGACACTGAATACTTAGAAGAACACCAAAGTACAGAGTAAGCACTCCATTAAATGTTATCTGCTAATATTGAACTGGAAGACATATTACAATTTATATGGCACCACAAAAGACCTCGAATACCCAAAGTAATCTTGAAAGAGAAGAACAAAACTGGAGGCATCACAATCCTAGATTTCAAGATATACTACACAACTGTAGGAAACAAAACGCTATGGTACTGGCACAGAAAACAGACACATAGATGAATGGAAAAGAATAGAAAGTCTACAAGTAAACCCACAATTATATGGTCAATTACTCCCCGACAAAGGAGGCAAGAATATGCAATGGGGAAAAAACAGTGTCTTCAACAAATGGTACTGGGAAAACTGGACAGCTACATGCAAAAGAATGAAACTTTCTTACACCATACACAAAAAATAAACTCAAAACAGAATAGAGACCTAAATGTGAGACCGGAAACCATAAAACTCCTAAAAGAAAACACAGGCAGTAATTTCTCTGACATCAGCCATAACAACATCATTCTAGATAGGTCTCCTGAGGCGAGGGAAACAAAAGCAAATAAACCTTTGGGACTACAAGATAAAAAGCTTCTGCATAGCAAAGGAAATAGTCAACAAAACTAAAAGACAACCTACTGAATGGGAGAAGACATGTGCAAATGACACGTCCAATAAAAGGTTAGTATGCAAAATATATAAAGAACTTATACAACTCAACACCAAAAAAACACAATAATCCAATTAAATTGGGCAGAAGCAGGGGTGCCTGGGTGCCTCAGTCAGTTAAGCATCTGATTTCGACTCAGGTCACGGTCTTGCGGTTTGGAGTTCAAGCCCCACATAGGGCTCTCTGCTATCAGCACAGAGCCCATTTGGGATCCTCTATCCCCTTCTCTCTCTGCCCCTCCCCTGCTTGCATGCTTGCTCTCTTTCTCTGTCTCAAAAATGAATAAGCATTTTTTTAACGGGTATAAGTCATGAGCAGACATTCCTCCAAAGAAGACATACAGATAGCCAACAAACACATGAAAAGATGTTCAACATCATTCATCATCAGGAAAATGAAAATCAAAACCACAATTAGGTATTACCTCACAGCTGTCAAAATGGCTAAAATCAAAAGCACAATAAATAACAGTGTTGCTGAGGACGTGGAGAAAAAGAAACCCTCATATACTGTTGGGAAAGCAAACTGGTACAGACACTGTGGAAAACAGTATGGAGGTTTTTAAAAAATTAAAAATGGAATTACCATATGATCCAGTAACTCCACTACTGAATATTTACCCAACAAATACAAAAACACTAACTCAAAAAGATATATGCACCCCTATGTTTATTGCACAATTATTAAAATAGCCAAATTATGAAAACAGCACAAGTGTCTGTCAATTGATGAATGGATAAAGAAGATGAGGTATATATCCACAATGGAATATTATTCAGCCATAAAAAAGAATAAAATCTTGCCATTCACAACAACATGGATGGAGTTAAAAAGTAGAACACTAAGTGAAATAAGTCAAAGACAAATACCATATGCTTTCATTCATGTATGGAATTTAAGAAACAAAATTTTTTTGTAAACAGATTTTTAACACAGAGAACAAACTGATGGTTACAGGAGGGGAGGTGGGTGGGGTAAAATAGGTGAGGGGGTTTAAGAATACACGTATCATGGGGCACCTGGGTGGCGCAGTCGGTTAAGCGTCCGACTTCAGCCGGGTCACGATCTCGCGGTCCGGGAGTTCGGGCCCCGCGTCAGGCTCTGGGCTGATGGCTCAGAGCCTGGAGCCTGTTTCCGATTCTGTGTCTCCCTCTCTCTCTGCCCCTCCCCCGTTCATGCTCTGTCTCTCTCTGTCCCAAAAATAAATAAACGTTGAAAAAAAAAATTTAAAAAAAAAAAAAAGAATACACGTATCATGATGAACACTGGCTAATGTATGGAATTGCTGAATCACTATACTGTATGCTGAAACTCATAAAACACTGTATGTTAACTATACTGGCATTAAAAAAATATTATCTGTTTATATTATTCCCTTCATACTTATGGTTTCTATAGATCAGTATGACTGCTGTGGACAACAACTCTGAAGGTATCAAGACTGACATGAATGAAATCCACCGGAGCTACACTGAAGAACAGAAAAAATACAGAGTGCCTGGGTGGCTCAGTCAGGTGAGCGTCTGACTTCAGCTCAGGTCGTGATCTCACGGTTCATGGGTTCGAGCCTTGCATCAGGCTCTGTGCTGACAGCTCAGAGCCTGGAGCCTGCTTCAGATTCTGTGTATGTCTCTCTCTGCCCCTCCCCTGCTCGCTTTCTCTCTCTCTCTCTCTCTGTCTCTCTGTCTCTCTGTCTCTCTCTCTGTCTCTCAAAAATAAATAAACTTTTTTAATTAAAAAAAAGAGCAGAAAAAATGCACGGGGATTAAGAAGCACAAGGATGTTGGAAAACAATGCATTCTATTTTAGACATGTTGAGATTAAGTTGCCTGCATCACTTCTGTCTCCTCTCTCTCTCTCTCAGCAGTGTGTTCAGGTCAATTTTATATCACGAAGACAAAACAAAAAACATTTAAAAGTTGAATTAGGACTTGTTTTGAAATAGAAACTGCAGAATATATAGGCTCAAGAATTTTCATTGTTTATTCAATGTTAATCTATTCAGAGAAAAGGCCCTGAAAGCCACAGGCTTGTTATGAAGTGTCATGAAATCAATGCACGGAGTTTGTGCTTAGAGAACTCATTTCCTTGGAAACTCAGAGTCTGTGAAACAGACATAAATTATGCTTGTGTGTACCCTGCCTTTCCCAAGGCTAATTATTCAATGTAGTGGAGAGTTAAAAGTATCCAACATAAAGGGTTAAGAGTAATCAAAGCCAGGTTAAAAAAGAAAAAAAAAAAAAAAAGAGGTCAACACAGGTATAAGTGACAAATTGCTCCTTTCATGCTTTATCATCTTTTACCACTTATGACACATTACTATTCACATAACTCTATCTCCTCAGTGCTCCTATCCCACTCAACATTCTCAACACCTGTTTGTCCAACTTTCTCTTCCCTGGCCAAGTACCTCCTCCTGCAGCGTCTCAGGAAGGCAGGGACTATTCCTGATTCATGTTTCTGTCCCTTCTTGACAGAATGGCATAGTACATATCAGGTGTTTAATGTGTGCTTAGTGAAAAGGAATAATTCCATAAACCCACTTAAGGATGGTAAGTATTTAATAAACTCATATTCAGAGTGGTTCAGGGGATAAGATTAGGGTCACAAAATAGGCCGCTTCTATTATTGAAGTCTTGATAGCTGTAAGTATCATACATTATATCTGAATCCATGTGTGTAAGAAGCTACTATAGACATAAAATTAATTTCAGTTCATGCTTTAAACTTTTATTATTTTCCAAATAATTCAGTAAACGACATCATAAAAAGTTCTATTTACCACGTTAGACCCAGAATATGAATGAGACAGTCCTCAATAAATATTTAATTGAGTGACTAATAAACAGATTCCTTTGTTTTTCTACCCAGAAACACATAATTTTCATTTCCATTTTCTTGAATTGTGCACAGAAATAAACTTTATCCTACAGTAGGAGGAAAATTTTTCTTTCTTATTTTCCCTCAGTAAGCTCAAAATAAAAGCATGGGCTATTCTAACAACAGCTGTGTTGACATAAGTATTCCTCCAAGACCACATCACCTATTATTTGTAAAGTACATTTAAGAACAAATTAACAGGAGCCTGGTTGGCTCAGGTGGTTAAGCGTCCAATTTTGGCTCAGGTAATGATCTCACGGTTCATGAGTTCAAGCCCCACATCGGGCTCTGCGCTGACAGCTCAAAGCCTGGAGCCTGCCTCGGATTCTGTGTCTCCCTCTCTCTCTGCCCCTCCCCTGCTCACACTCTGTCTTCTCTGTCTCTCAAAAATAAATAAAACATTTTTTAAAAAATTTAAGAACACACTAACAAAGTTAAGTTATATTTCACTTCTGTTATAATGTGAAATGTAAATAATCCTCCCTATAAGGAAGAAGTTGCAATTCCAACTAACTATTATGACACAAGAATTAATTGAGCCTCTTCAAATAATTGTGCCACAGCATAACATCCTTATCCATCTAGCAACTGGGAAGCCTCATAAACTCTTGTACACTTCACCAATACAGGAGTAAAGACACAGAAGCACTGTAGACACTAAACTATCATCTAAATCATCGAAAATACTTGCTGCCATCTTGTACTATAGCTCAATTTTGCTGAATATAATTTGATAAAAAGTGCTCATCTGCAGAGCAGTGTTTCTCAAACTCAAAGCTACCAACATCTTGGACCACATCATTCTTTGTCGTGAGGATGGTTTTTCTGCCTGGATGTTTAGCAGCATCCCTGGACTTTACCCACTCAGTGATAGTTGGCGCTTCTTCCTCTCGCCACCCTGACAATCAGAAAGGTCTCCAGACATTGTCAAATGTCACCTAAGGAGCAAAACTGCCCCCAGTTGAGAACCACTGCTATAGAAGATGTAGTATTTGTAACAACCGTTAGAGATCCAAAGTACATAATAATCCATTTCTCAGTCATCCTGGATAAATGAGTAGTCTCTATGTTGTGCATTAGTAACATTTCATTAACCAGCATATTAAGTCAACCATAAACCCCATTCTTTGTTACAACAGATGATAAACATAAATCCAAGGTATTTATTCATTATTCAATTCTAATACTCTAGGAACTTAACCTTCTTACATTTTAGCAGCTATTTTCAACCATAAACTGGAACAGAGTTCTGATAAATTGCCTCCACTATCCCAAGTAAAAGTTGGGGAGGGAGAGAGTTGAGGGACTTTACAACCATAGATGTAGCCTTGTACGTAATGTCTCCTCAGCTTTTTCTTTTACTCCTTATAATCAAGAGTTTGCAACAGCTATCAGGAGGCCTTCAGAATTTTTCCTGCTGTTGCTGAAACTCACACAAAGGAAAAAAATTATCTTAGCTCAAAATTAAAGTGGCTGAAATGAAATACACAATTCAAAGGAATAAGGAATATATGAATATATAAACTAATAGTATAAATCCAGTAAGACCGGTTCATGACGTGTTTATTGGCTAGCCCATTCCCCAGGATGTACTGTTGCAAGAAAATGAATTAAAGTTAGAATTCTTTATTATTTAAACTTAGAAAGTGATCATTTACATGTATTCTTCATTTTGCTCCATCTGACATTTCCTGAACACCCACTAAAGGGCAGGAACTGTGCTAGGGACATTCACAGCTAAATAAAAACATTTAAAAACATTTCTGCACATAAATGTATGACATGCTCCACATAACGGTCTTCTTTGTAAGTAGCAATTGAAATCTACTGACCCATATTTGGTATGTTTTAATTGTTCAGACTTTCAAACACAATATGTTTCTTTGAGAAGGAGATACCTATTTTATAGGCAAGGTCAACAAGAGGGAAGAGAGGGGAGAGAAAATTACATGTTTGGTAACATTTTATTAAACTGCAAAAACCATTTTCTGAACAAGAAAATGACAATCATGTCAGCAGTTAGCAAACTGAAAACCTGACAAGTGATAAGCACCAATAAATCGCTTAACAAAATGTTAGCTACTGATTACAATGTTGATGTAAAACCAAAAAAGCCAGCTGACATAAAATAATACGTTAAAACTGAAAACCTCACTAAGGGACAATGCTGTATAGTTCATGGGCTTTGTGAAAAAGTGTCACATACAAAACAATGCAAAAGCATATACTGCAGTTCACTGGAGAAGCTAGAAATTTGGAGCACAAAAGCAAAAGGTCAGAGCCATTCTCTGCTAAGTAATTACAAAATAAATAGATCAACTACTACCCCTGAAACTGTAAAGACTGTGGATCGCATCCACACACAAGGAGAAAGAAAAAAAGTGGTAACATTTGCACTTTCTCTATGCACTTAAGATTATCCAAGAGCAAGTAGTTAAGTCCTGCATATTTACAGGTGGTTTGGTATATTAAAAAATTATTTTATAGGAACTTAGAAAGTCCTAGAAGTGAAAAGCTTTAGAAGTATGACCTAGGAGCACTCCATAAATCCCTCTTTAAAATTCACATGACTCTCAATTGTGCTCCTCGAACACCCTAGAGGGCTATGTGTGCACTGCACCAAATATGTATGACCAAAGGAATAGGCATACCTTTTTGGTTTGTAATTTAATTCAAGGCAGCATAGAAGATCTTCACTTGGGTGTGAATTTTATAGCAGTAGAAAAAAAAAATCTAAACTCCCACTATCTAAAATGGCGATTTTCAAATGTTTGTTTTTAAACCCTGTTTAAAAGGAACCAGATATGTTTGTATAACTCTAGTCTATGAGTTGTCTCAACTATTTAGCATATAAAATAAACCAACCATTATTCATGTTTTATACTTGCTGCCTTCCATTTCTATCCTTCTACTGATTCCCTGATGATTCTTTTAATAGAAATTAGTATTTCAGTCATTCCTTTTCATGACTTCATGGCCAGGTCAGGCTGTACATTTGAGAACCCTTGTAGATGCTGAAATTGTGCATTTAGTTCACAACAGTAAAATGGAAAATGGTGTGTTAAAACAACAAACAAATGAGAGGTAACTACGCAGAGATGAATTAAGTCAAGAGAGAATCTGAAATCTATGTTGATAAAATCTTCAATGTGAAATAAAATTTATATCACATTTAATCCCAGATGAACTTGCTTTTTAAAGCAATTGGTGTGTATCTTCAAAACGAGAAGTCACCTTAATCTGGATTTTCCCCAAGAATGCATTTAACATTAAAAATATTAAACTCCAGGGGCGCCTGGGTGGCGCAGTCGGTTAAGCGTCCGACTTCAGCCAGGTCACGATCTCGCGGTCCGGGAGTTCGAGCCCCGCGTCAGGCTCTGGGCTGATGGCTCAGAGCCTGGAGCCAGTTTCCAATTCTGTGTCTCCCTCTCTCTCTGACCCTCCCCCGTTCATGCTCTGTCTCTCTCTGTCCCAAAAATAAATAAACGTTGAAAAAAAATTTAAAAAAAAAAAATATATTAAACTCCATGGGGCACCTGGGTGGCTCAGTCGGTTGAGTGTCTGACTTTGGCTCAGGTCATGTTCTCACAGTCTGTAAGTTCGAGCCCTACAACGGGCTCTGTGCTGACAGCTCAGAGCCTGGAGCCTGCTGTGGATTCTATGTCTCCCTCTCTTTTTCTGCCTCTCCCCCGCTCACTCTCTCTCTCAAAAATAAATAAAAACATTTTTAAAAAAAATTTTTTAATTAAACTCCAGGGGCACCTGGGTGGCTCAGTCGATTAAGTGGCCTACTTCAGCTCAGGTCATGATCTCACCATCTGTGAGTTCAAGCCCTGCGTCAGGCTCTGTGTCTACAGCTCAGAGCCTGTATCCTGCTTCTGATTCTGTGTCTCCCTCTCTCTCTCTGCCCCTCCCCTGCTCAGCTCTGTCTCTCTCTCTCTCTCAAAAATAAAGGTTAAACAGTTTTTTTTAATATTAAACTCCAATTCTATCTTGCAAAAGGCTCACATTTAACAATAAAATGAGCATTTAATGGACAGTGTGGATATCTCTCCAATATCCACTTCTATGAGTGTATATTAATGAGGTTGTACAGGTATTGACCCTACCCCCAACTCCAGGCCTGGTCTCTGATGGGTCTAAACCAGTGACTTCAACATGATCAAACCTAATAATCCTTTATATAATATTTTGTGATGCCTTCATTCTATACTAAAATTAAATTCTCAAATATAATTATCTCCATACATAATTTCAAAAATCAATATAATTTTCAAAATAAAACCAAGCAGAATTTTTAAAGTAATTTATAAAACAAATGTATTCCAATATGTAAACCAGCATGAAATCAGACACCTACAAATGCAGGTGATAAGGTATACTAAACAGATTAACTCCAATACCAGGGCAACATCCCAACCATGATGAGATTTTTTCAAATGGGTCAATAAATCTTAGAAAAATTCTGAACAAAGTACAATATTCTCACAATATACCCAGTAGCTATACTTCTAGAAAACTCAGTATATACTCAATATAAACTCAGATATACTCAAACAGTACCACCAAAACTACACTTCATGTTTAAATGTGAAACAGCTAAGTTCTAGGTTCAGATAATTATACAAAATTTTTCAGGAATTCAAACTGATGCAGCAGCTCTGGGGAATAGTACGGAGGTTCCCGAAAAAACTAAAAATAGAACTACCCTACAATCCAGCAATTCCACTATTAGCTATTTACCTAAAGGATACAAAAATATAGATTTGAAGGAGTACATGCATCCCAATGTTTATAGCAGCATTATTAACAATAGCCAAACTATGGAGAGAGCCCAAATGTCCACCAATGGATGAATGAATAAAGAAGATGTGGTGTGTATGTATGTATGTATGTATGTATGTATGTATATGCGTGTGTGTATGTGTATATATATACACACATATATAATGGAATATTACTCAGCCATCAAAAAGAACAAAATCTTGCCATTTGCAATGACATGGATGGAGCTAAAATGTATCATGCTAAGAGAAATAAGTCATTCAGAGAAAGACATCCCACTCTTATATGGCATTTAAGAAACAAAACAGATGAAAATATGGGAGGGGGGTGAAGAATGAGGGAAGTAAACCATAAGAGACTCTTAAAGATAGAGAACAAACTGAAGGCTGATGGATGGAGTTGGGTGGGGGGATGGCTAGATGGGTGATGGTTGGAAGGAACTTGTGATGAGTACTGGATGTTGTATGTAAGTGAGGAATCACTGAATTCTACTCCTGAAACCAATATTGCACTGTATATTAACAAACTAAAATTTAAAATTTTTTTAAAAAGGGAAAAAAGAATACCTAAAATAAACTGAAATATTCTACTTACTAAATAAGTAATTAATAACAGGAAAAGAAAGTTCTCATTACCACTATTACTTTATATTTTTTTAATGTTTATTTACTTTTGAGAGAGACAGTGTAAGTGGGGGAGGGGCAGAGAGAGAGAGGGAGACACAGAATCCAAAGCAGGTTCCAAGTTCTGAGCTGTCAGCACAGAGCCCCACGCAGGGCTCGAACCCACGAGCCATGAGATCATGACCCAAGCTAAAGTCGGCCACTTAACTGACTTAGCCACCCAGGAGCCCATCATTATTACTATTACTTAAAGTAGCAATTCAAATTTGCCAAGTCCAGTGTCCATACCCAAGAAAGCTAAAAAGATAAACGACTACAATAAAATTCGAAAGCCAAATACATTTTAACAATGCAAATTCCTTTCCAGCTGTAGATATTTGGGGGGAAAAAAATCTGATGCATGAAAAATCATGTGATGGTATTGTACACAGTAAAGATTAAAATAAATGAAAAAAGGAACAGTCTTAATTTATTCATTAAATAAATGTTTACCAGTTTATATTATACGCCAGGCTCTTTTCTAAATATTACCTAAGGTAGGTAATAATAAAAAATAAAAATAAATAATAAAAATAAACTCAACCTCTTTGAAAATGTGTTAAGCATTTTAAAAGTCAAATAACTTGTGTATTAAATTTAATAACTCACAATTGGTAAAATTATATAAAATTGTTTACCTATATATATAGTCCAGAAGCACATCCAAAAGTTATGCAATTCTTTGTGGTGCAGACATATCCTACGCATTAAAGTACCTCTAGAATCCCTAGCCCCTGTCCACTAAATGTCAGTTTTGACTCCCCCTTCAATGTGACAACACAACACTCATCAAAAGTTTCTGCGCACACTTTTCCTTATGCTACCATGCACATACAACTTGACATCACACCCTACTAAGAATTTCTGGGAGTATTTTTATCGCGATAATTTGTTCAGGAATAAATATGGAACCTGGGGTTAAGCTGGTTCTGTCAAGATCAACTCAATCAGCACAAAGCTTAGGACTTATGATGGAAATTCTGGGACCCTTTCTCCTTTTGGACAGAGTGGTATGTGCATACGAACTCTGGAACTGGGCAAAACTGAATTACACAAGAGTAAAGAACTAAGAGAAGGACAGAAAAAATTAGAGATGGAGATTTAATCATCCTGGAAGTTTTATTCCAATTACATAAGCAAACAATTCCCCTTTAATTCCTTAGACATATTAATCTTTGTTTTCCCATTACTTACAGATATAAGTCCTTATGTCTTCCTCTTGCCCTACAAGGATGCAACATAACTCAGGGAAAAGATGGAACCCTAGCCCCATGGAGGCAAGAATCTTGTTTATCGCTTATAATATGGAGCATATAGCATGATGCCTGACTGCCAATAAATATTAATTGAGTGAGTAAACAAACATATGATTGGACAAAGATATAGTATATAGGCATGTACTATTTTCATAGCTTTACTATTTAGTACTAGAAATAACCTTGAGCAAATAGCCTCTCAGATTCCTTACCTGTAAAACTCAGAAGAGTTACCTCTTCATCTCACAATACTTTGCTCCTAGATTGATAATGCTTTAGCCACATTAGCCTCCTTGTAAAACCTCTAACATCCCCCTCTCTTTCCTGATGATTATTTGCTCTGTGGCAATGTTCTTTCTCTTACCCCTATGGTTAGCTTTTCCTGGTCCTTCATGATTCAATCTAAATGTCACTTCCTCCACTGCGTCATCCGGGACAACTCTGCAGCCATGTCCACCTTGCTATCGTGCACTGTTAATGTCTTTCACTGCACTTATCACAAATCTATGCTAATTTTGGGTTTTGTTTCCTTGCTTACCTAGTCTCTTTTTCACTAGAAAGTAAAGTTGATGGGGGCTGATATTACCAACACCTGGCGCATAACCTTCAGTACATAACTGTCAAATGAATGGTCCCTACTTCTCCAGCTCACCTCATACCACCCAAACTCTATATTCTGTTGCTACCTGGACTCATTTTAATTCCTCAGATATGCTTTGCATATGCTATTCCTTCTGCCAGAAGTCATCTTCTTCCATCCCAGCATTGCAAAACTATCTACCCTCACCCCCAATCCCATCATTCTTTACCCATCTCATTTCTACTGTTCTTTCAGGTCTTACCTTAACACCCTCCTTTTCCAGAAGGCTTTCTCTGACCCAAAATGCTATGTCCACTGCCATAATGCCTTATTATAATACCAATCA
Organism: Prionailurus viverrinus; assembly: GCF_022837055.1. NCBI lineage: Eukaryota > Metazoa > Chordata > Mammalia > Carnivora > Felidae > Prionailurus > Prionailurus viverrinus. Next base: position 85,039,994 of record NC_062567.1, read on the forward strand.
CATGTACTATCATAATTATTTAATTACTTCTTTTCCCTGGTAAACTGTAAGCTCTATGGAGGTAAGGAGTATATCTTGGTCACAGCCATAGGCACATAGTAGGGGCTCAACAGAAACTATTCCATTCCCTCTTCCAATAAGACTGGTACTTAGGTTTGAGGTTGTGAACAAGAGCTTTCTGCCCAAAAAAAAAAAAAAAAAAAAAGCCAGGGGTTTTTTTTGGTTTTGTTTTTTGTTGTTTGTTTGTTTGTTTGTTTGTTTTGCCAATGACCCAAGCAAAGCCACATTCTTAGCAAAATCTGATTCCTCTAACGTCCTATCAAGCAAAATGCCACTTCTGAAGGATTGGATAGTTCAATAAATTGCTCAGCGCTCCAGTGACAAGCATCACAAGATTGCCACCAGATTTATGATTTGGAAACTCAACTACTCAACAAAAGTAAAAATCTCTTCATCACAAGGTCAGAGAGCCAGCAGAGTGTTACTCCTACAAGGTGAGAAAGATTTGGAAATCATTACATATAGAAAGCAAAGGGTTATTTGAAAATGAGAATAAACATTAGGGAGAAAAAAAAACTAATGAAAAACAGATTTTCTATATCGTGGTAAAACAACCAAATTAAATAACAAAATAAGCTTTCCTTTCAGAAAGCAAATTTAGTGGCTGATTTACCACCTCTGAATTTTTCCACTCATGGATATCATCAGCTCAATTAAGTTAATAACAAAGCTTACATTATACAATAAAGTGAATATCATATAAAGTACTATTAGAAAAGCTTATCTTTTGACTGGTCTGTAGCTCAAGAATGAGGATTTACTTTTTCTGTGATGTGAACTGATAAACAATGTATTTCTCAGGAGAAGTCACATATACGTAGAAGGAATGCATGGCTTCTTCACCCTGATTGACTTTTCTCTGCTCTCCATGTGTCTCAGGAGAAGAATGCTCTTTTTCATGCCAGAGGCTCCATGATGAATGCTGATGGGTCATATTTGGCTCATCACTGCCTCGACCCTTATTTTGCATGCAATTTTTCAACTTTGTAAATTCAATGGCTTGCATACACAGCAGTGTTTGTGGTGTCATTCCTCATTAACAAGTGGGCATGTTTTTGTTTTTGAATTGTAGAGATTTTAATTCAGAGGAAAAGTATATTCCTTTTCATTAATTCAGAAGAGCCAAGAATCTTAAAAGTTATTTTATTTAATACAGGGATCCTAACAAATATTAGAAGTCATTTAATGGAAATATGGATACAAATGGGTTAGACAGAATCAAACCCAGAATCAGACAGGATGTGGCAGTTTTCATCTCCTTTGTGACTCTTCTGTCAACTCCGATAATTTTCAAGGAAGGGAAGTGCTTTCCCCGTCTACGAAACTCTATCATTCCAATATTCAACAAATATAATGGCAGAGGACAAACCTTTTCAGAACAGGATTCCTACCCACACAGGTTTTTGGTACAGAAGAAGTAAGAATAAATAAGCTGTCACTGTAATTCATGACAAAAAGCATAAGTTATAAAGACGTCCTAAGCTTTTTCTGTAAACAGCTATAGGCAGAGAAGTTTATAATTAGCAGTGGTTGGGGAGTCAAAGACAGAAGATATTGACAGACTGAGAAATATAAGAAACCAGGATAACATCTTCTAACCACAAAGTGTTTTGTGGTTAAATATTTGTTAACAGAATTAGCAAGAGTAGGCAACAATTTCTCTTTGGGGGGGGGGGGGGCAGTAATTTAGAACACAGCCACTGGCTAGGTAAAGTTTTATAGAACAGTGGTTGGTAACGTTTTGGGCTTTGTGGGTCTCTTTGCGAATCTTATAATCTTTGATTTCTTATTCCCAGAAAAAAAATAGGCATATGCACAAAATTTTTTTTTTAAATTGTTCTTTAACGTTTATTTTTGAGACAGAGAGAGACAGAGCATGAACAGGGGAGAGTCAGAGAGAGAGGGAGACACAGCATCTGAAATAGGCTCCAGGCTCTGAGCTGTCAGCCCAGAGCCCGATGCGGGGCTTGAACTCACAGGCCGCGAGATCATGACCTGAGCTGAAGTCAGATGCTTAACCGACTGAGCCACCCAGGCGCCCCACAAAATTTTAATAAAATCTGAGAGGATTTCCTGAGCCCCTTAAGTCTATCCTTGGAAATCCTTCTCCCTCTCCCTCCCTAAAAAAACCTCTGCTTTGAAGAGGGCCCTCACCTTAAATATGAAGGTGGGACTGAAACTTAAAGAAAAAAAAAACATCTTATTAGGAATTTGTCTTCAATACAGTTGCAGCTCTTTGGCCAGGAAAATCTCCTATATCTCACCCCTGCCACCTGAGGGTCAGATGCACTGGAAGAAGCCCTAAGCAGATACTGCCCAAAAAAGTAAAAGGAATATACTTACAGTTTAGGAGCAAATAAGCCATGATCTACTGAATTTGCATCATAAATGACCATATCTAAACTATTGAAGAATTGAAGAAAACTAATACTTATGAAGCATTTAGGTAAGCTAACCCCTCTACAAGTTGTTATTAGCGCCTACCACAGTAAATCTTCCTTAACAACCCTAGGAGTTAGTTACTATTCCATCTTAGTCCGTTCAAGCCACTATGACAAAGTACCAGACACTGGGTGGTTTATAAACAACAGAAATTTATTTCTTATAGTTCTGGATCCTAGAAGGCTGAGATCAAGGTGCCAGAACATTGAGACATTCAAATCAAGACATGTCACATCAAGACATCAAACGTGACTGTGTTCTGACGAGCGCTCTCTTCCTGTTCATAATGTCACTTGTCACTGTGGTGGAAGGGGCAAGGGATCTCTCTGGAGCCTCTTTTCTAAGGACATTAATCATACTCATGAGGGCTCCACTCTCAAGACTCAATCACCTTCCAAAAGACCCTCTTCCTAATACCCTCTCTTTAGAGGTTAAGCTTCAACATAATGAATTTGGGGGAAACACAAACATTCAGACCACAGAATTCACATTCAAACACAGTGGTTCCGTGAGAGAGGCAAACCAAGAAACAGACTCTTAACTATAGAAAACAAAGTAATAGCTACAGGGCAGTGGGAGGGAGGATGAAATAGGTGATGGGGATTAAAGAGTACACTTATCATAATAAAAACAACAACAGTGGCTCCATGAGGTAAGTAACCTGTCCAAGGTCACACTGCCATTAGCTGATGGAATTTGGATTCTAACTCTGTTAATTCCAAAGCCCACATTCTATTATATTGTATCTCCCCACAGCTGAGTGCATGGTGTGGTCATCTACAGTGCTTAGAACACAGAACCCAGGACTGCTTTCTTGAAGCACATACTTAATCTAGTCAAAAGAATCCCAGCCCTTTCTCACCACCTCTACCACAACCCCCCTGGTATGAGTCATCATTATCTCCATATGGATTCTTATAATGGCCCCTTCACCAGTTTCCCAGCTACCATCCTTGCCCCCATACATTCTATTCTCAACCCAGCAGCCAAAGGGATCCTTTTAGAGTATAAGTTAGATCACAGCATTACTCCTTTGCTCAAACCCTATGGTGGCTCCCCAAGAGAATCAGATTAAACACAACATGACTTACAAAAGCCTACAAGGTCCAACTCTGTCAGGTCCCATCCCTGCCTCTCTGACTTCACTTCAGGATCTTTGAAACGTCTCCCTATGGATTACTCCAATCTAGTTATACTGGCCTCTTTGACGTACTTCTTGACTTTTGTACTGTTCATTCCCTGTGCCTGCAATGTTCTTCCCTAGATTTCCCATCACAAACTCCCACACATCTTTTAAGACTCTGCTTCAAATACTCTCTCCTCTGTGAGGTCTTCCCTGACCATGCCATTTAAGACTGCATACCAACTCCTACCCCAACATCCCTTTTCCCCCTCCCCTTCTTTATTTTTCCCCATATACTTATCATTTGATATACCATTAACATTACTTATTTGATTATGTTCTATTTTCTGCCCCCTGTGAATGTAAGTTTCAGAAGGGCAAGAATTTTTGCCCAATAGTTTACTGTCAAAGCTCCAGATCCTAGAACAATGGCAGGCACACAGTAGGTATACAATCAACATGTGATGAATTAATTACGAAATGGTCACTGGCACTTCAAGTCTCAGTTGACAGACCAACAGAAGACACTGAATTGTAAGGTTTCCCAGAGCCTATTTGGATGATAGCCACTATAATAGGAGGGTTGCCTTGATACACTCCACTGCACGTCAATTAAAGGCAGCTTTTGAGTGCATATGCAATGCTCAGCAAAGTTTGGCTTCCCCTGGTACAACCAAATGTCTGCTTCGCGTCCTCTTTTCAGTTCAGTGCACATTTAAGACATCTAAAACAATGGAAACAGAAACATTCATTTTAATTTAAAATAACCTTTTTTCAGAAGAGGTGTGAGCTTCCCATTTTAAACAGGCTTGCCAACTGAATCCTTAATTCAATAATGAGTTCCACAAGAATTAATAGATTTCATGCTATCCAAAGACCAGCAATAGGTTAAAAAAAGTAATTTCCATCCTTTCCCACAGAGAAACTAGATATATAAAAGACAAAATCTTAAGATTTTATGAAATTGTTAAATGTGGGTAAATGGATAGAAAGACTGTCCCAAAGCTGGTTACTTTTTTTTTTTTTTTAAAGCTGGTTACTTTTAACACCAATGTAGGAAGAGGTCTTATCGGTCACTTGTTAAAAAGGGGGCTTAGGGAAAATAAAATAAATACAAGTAAGTCCACCAACGTATTTCAATACTCCTGAAGAAACTAATAGAGCATAATCATTATTGTAATTCCTTGGTACTGTCACAACTAATGCATCCAACACTGTAAAATGAGTACTCTTTGCTGGACTACAGAGTGTTATAAAATTCTTAAGTATTTCATAGAATTAATTTCCCCCTTTTAGGGACTGAGATTTCCAAAGAAGTAAGATAAACTGAAACATTCTACCCTAGAGTATCAGTGCTGTAAGTTGTTCTTACTGGAAAAGCAAAATACAGTATTATGTCCCCCTTATCTTCAGGAAATACATTCCAAGACCCCCAGTGGATTCCTGAAACTGCAAATACTACAAAACCCTGTTCTGTTTTGTGTTTTTGTTTTATTTTTTGTTTTTTTGGTTTTTTTGGGTTTTTTTTTTTGTTTTTTGCTGCATATACATATCTACGGTAAAGTCCAATTTTAAATTAGGCACAGTACAAGATTAATAATAACATAGAACAATTATAACAATATACCATAATAAAATTTATGTGAATGCGAGGCGCTTGGGTGGGTCAGTCGATTAAGCATCCAATTCTGCATTTTGGTTCAGGTCATGATCTCACGGTTCTTGAGACCAAGCCCTGTGGTCTCTGTGTGGACAGGGCAGAGCCTGCTTGAGATTCTCTTGCTCCGTCTCTCTGCGCCCCCCACCTCGTGCACACTCTCTCAGAATAAACAAACATTGAAAAAGTTATGTGAGTATGGTCTCTCTCAAAATATCTTATTGTACTGTAGTCACTCTTCTTGGAGTGATAGAAGATTAAAAAAATGCCTACATGAGGAGTCGAAGTGAAACAAATGGCACAGGCATGGTGACATGGCATTAGGCCACCACCGACCTTCTGACAATAGGTCAGAGGAGTATCATCTTCTTCCAGACCACAGTTGACCGCAGGTAAGTGATACCGCAGACAAAGGGGGGGCTACTGTACACAGTTTTATTATAGAGTATGAAGACTAGGCCTACTTTTTATAGTGTACACATTGATTTAATATAAGACTACAGCAATTCTAAGAAATCATTAATGTCTTCTCTTGCTTGGGGATGGGAGAAGGAACACATGAGTCAACATCTATACTAGAGAAACACTTTCTCCAGTTAGTAGGCTATGTGACCAATGCCATACATCTCAGTAACAAGCATTGCTTGAAACCATGCCATGTCATAAAAAGATTAAGGAGACTACACTTTGGGGACAGGCTTTCTTATCCCAAAGTCATAACATATGAGAGCTGGAAGGTATCGAGTCCAATTTCCTCATTATACCAACAAGATAACCGAGGTTTGAATTTGAAAACTGACTTGCCCAGGGTCACGCAATGACTGAGCCAAGGACTAAAATAGTCTCCTAACCCCTAATCCAATCATTTTTTCCACTATATCATGGGTACTTGATAAATCATTGTTTTCTTTTAAGCAGCAGGAGGAAAGGCAGAGGGAGAGAGGACATTCTCATTTATTATTGTTTATTTGTATTTTGTAATATAAGACTTTAGAAAGACAATACCAGAGCGGCAATGTATATCTTATTTCCCCAGAGCACGATGTGCTCTTGGGTAAATGTGTTTTATGAAGAGATTTGTCCTGGGAACTTGGCACATTTTACTGTAAATATTTTAGCAGTTTCCTTTTATTTAGTTATAGGATTAAATTTTTATCCCAGCCTCCCCAGATCAGTGTCTACAGATTATCAGTGGTCTTGTGAGGGAGTACCTGAACAGGGATGCTGTCTTTCATCATTAAAGAATGTTATGGTAGACATTCAAAGAAAGACCTTCTCAGGGTGCCTGGGTGGCTCAATCAGTTAAGTGTCTGACCTGGGCTGAGGTCATGATCTCTTGGTTCGTGAGTTTAAGCCCCACATGGTGCTCTGTGCTGACAGCTCAGAGCCTGGAGCCTGCTCTGGATGCTGTGTCTCCCTCTCTTCTCTCTGCCTCTCCCCGACTCACACTGTCTTCTCTCTCTCAAAAATAAACATTAAAAAAATTTTTTTAATCAAAGAAGGACATTCTCCCAGTCAACAAGGAAGAACAGCTTCAGATATCGGTTCCTTCAGCTTCCCATCAGCTGCAGCAAACTACCTTCCAGGAGCTCAAACCCTCTGATACCACCCAAATCTGGTGTCCAAGCAAGGTGGGAGTATAAACTTAGACAGTCTGGCTAATGCAGGGCAAATATGAGGGACAATATTTACTCCCAGTGCTCGCTGCCAAGAGGAACAAAGCTTTGTTGGACCTGCCTCCATCCACCCAATCCTGCTTCCTCCTCTCTTCCTTCACAAGCAGTCAATCCCAAATAAATATCTTCCACACTAAGCTCTGCCCCAATGTCTGCTTCCACTCAATCCAACCTACAACAAATGTCTACTGCGTTTCCTAGGCAGATACCCTAATCAGAGCTAAGAGGATGCACAGTTCACACTACAACCAACTTCCCCAGTGCTGACTATGTATCAGTGCTGTCAGAAATAGGGTATTTCCTGTAGGAACAGGACAGTTTGAGAGACTACCTGGTCGAAAACCATAGGCACTACTCCCATCAGATCAAAAAGTCAGCACATAGGGCGGACTGAAAAGAACCTGGACTGTAGAGAGAGCAGACAGGCCGCTGGTGGCAGGGATATTCGGGAAGGACCCTCTGTTCATATTTCGTGACCAGCTTGTCTGGGCCAGGAACTGTGCTGGCTGCTTTATATATGCTGTCCCTCCAAGTTCTCACAACCACCCTCTGCTCTGAGGTAGGTTTTGTTATCCCTGTTTACAGTTTCGGAAGTAGACTCAGGCTAAATAAATTGTTTGAGGTCACCAACTCAATCACAGACACCGGAGATTCCTTTGACAAGGAACAACGTTCTTCATTCCATACACAGAAGTTAGATTTAAAGCCGGTAAGGATCTCTGGAGATGGAAAAGTCAGAAAGAATGATGCCTGGGTTCTGGGGGTTGTGTGTTCCATGCTGCCTGACCAGGAACACCACAGACAAGAAGGCTTACCTCAGCTGATAGGGATGCTTTTCTCTGATGTGGTTTAAGGTGGTTGGTGCCTGCCTGGAAGGTTCCAGTTCCTGGCCCTGTTGGATGGGCTCTCGTCAGCCTCCACCTTCAGAAGCTTTACCTTAAATCGTCATTAGCTCTGCTCCTGCCTTGGGGATATACCTCACACTTGTATTCAAACAAAGAACTTTGGCCCTTTGACTGTTATTTCAATGCTTAAATCTGAATGTATGTCGCAGTTTAATGGTTTTGTCTTTTTTCGTCAGTCATCTTTTGATTTGGCTTCATACTGTTATTTGCTTTTTGAAAACTTTTAAACTGTGAACAGTAAGAGACAAGGTATGCAAAGCAATTATGAGGACAGTCACATCCCCAACAGGGGAAACTGAATGCTCATCTTCTATAGTTAGCTCTGCATAGATAGGCCTTTCCTAGATCCCGAAGTGGGACTCCTACGCAAACCTCAATAAACACTCCACTCGGTCAACTAAGAGAGATTGACAAAGTCACGCTCATCACTGATCCTAGTGATTTAGGAGACTCCTAAACTAGATCTTCCTACAAAATGCGTTGAAACTAACCTTCACCGATTATGGTTGTTTCTGTTATCCACTACTTATTGAATGCCACGAATGCCCAGTTTCCTGTGTTATCCAACCAACAAGGGAAGCATTTTCATCTCCATATATACTAGCTACTGGCAGATATCATCCCTCCTTTTTATAAAAAAGAAATAACAAACTGAGGCTCATAAAGATTAAATAACTTGCCACGTTATAAGCTTGCGATTTTAGAGAAGCTATTTCATTGATCTGAGCCAGTTCTCAGATGTGTAAAATGGGGAAAATACTAACTACCAGAGTCTCATGCTGTCCCCATTTCCCTAGTGCTCTGCCTGACACTAGGCCCTCAATTATCATTTGTTAAATAAATCAAAGTCTCAATAATGGAATGTGAGCAGAATTAGAAATACTATATGAAAACTGATAAAGTCATTATATGGCAAATGGTGGCTCCGGTGTTGATATTCAGAATTACATGCTGGTCAGGAGACCAGAAATTCCAACATTGTCTCTCACTCTCCAAATGCCTAAATTCCTTTCACTACATTATATCATGCTTCAGACCACAGCACTGTTATGTTCCCAGAATAATTTGCAGCCTAACTAAAGATATGCCACAACAAAAATTCATAGTGTCTCCCATATTTAACTCCCCAATATTGATCAATATTCCATAGCATCTGAGAAGGAGAAAAGCTCTACCCAAGTCAGACTTCTCAATAAAATTCCTCAGCTCTCCCTCAAATAAAATTCGCTATGACACTTGCTAGAAGAAGGTACAGCCTATAATAAAATTATTAGGATCCCCTTTAAATTTAGGTGGATTCTCAAAGAAAGCCAATTAAACAGATCCAACCTTTTGTCAAAGCAGAGTGTCTGAGATAATTTTTAAGTGGTTAATATTTTTTTGAACTGTAACTCTTTTCCAGATAATGTTTTAACCACTTCATGTGGGTCAACGTCTTTAATCCTTATGACAACCCAATTATATAAGCACCTCTAGTATCCCCATTTTCCAGGGGAGAAAAATGAAGCACACAGAGGTCAAGGAACATGCTCAAAGTTGTACTGTGAATAAAGGCTTACCTTAAACCCAGGCATTCCAGTGCCAGAGACCATAATGCTATACAATCCCTTTATTTCTGCCTTGCCAGACTCCTTTGCTTTGAAAGACACCTAAGAAGTGGCTAGGTTTAAAACTGTGCCTAACAAGGTTTTTCAACACAGAGGCGGCTACAATGTGTTGTTACTTCCCGCCCTCCTCGGCATAATTCCATGGTCTTCCAACACTCATGGCCTTCTTTACTTCCCAGAAAATACTCAGCCCCATTCACAGAAGGATCTCTCTCACATGACTAGTCATCTAAAGAAAGTCTCCTAATTGCATCTGAAAAATAGCAGTTATTGCTAAAGGCATGCCTGACTTTCTATAAAGTCAAGTGATCAAGGGGCACCTGGGTGGCTCAGTTGGTTAAGCATTCGACTCTTGATTTTGGCTCATGATCCCACAGTTCCTGAGTTCAAGCCCCCGACTGGGTTCTGCACTTACAGTATGGAGCCTACTTGGGATTCTCTCTCCCTCTCTCTTTGTCCCTCCCCCCTCCCTCCCTCTCTCTCTTTCTCTCTAACACTTACGCACACGTGCATTCTCCCTCCCTCTCGAAATAAATAAATGAACTTTAAAAAGATAATAATAAAATAAGTTCAAGTGATCAGTATACAGAGTTTAAATCTCACAGCTAATAGTACAAAGTATAACATCCCTGGAGCTACCACATTACTCAATTCCAACATATTCCATTCACCCGATCTACATGAAACGAGCTACCTGGATCAGTGCAGTGTACAACCTGAGCCACTGTGAGCAACAGTGCTGACACATATTATGGCAATGTAGTAACAATTTTCTCTGCCTCCAACCACAATCTTATTCACCCAGTCTCCTCTTGATGGTATCTGTTTCTTCAAGACCTTTAGTCAAATTATCCTTTGAAGTTCAAAAACTCCCTTACGTTTACCATGTGGATGATTGGGTTTTTTTTCCTGTGGGAAAGAAATGGAATTAGCAAAATGTTACTGCTGCCTATTGTTCTTAAATAAGATATGTGTCCTTCCCTAGAAGGTATATTTCAATATAGAGAGAAGGATATGTTAGCCAAGCGCCTCTAAGAAACATCTCTATCCAAAATTATGCCAGCTTCATGTTTCATATTGCTACTAAAAAGCACAGAGATGCCCTGCTCCTGGTTACACCCCAATGGAGGCATGCAGTCATGACTGAATATTCTTCTGCCCATCACGTCTGTGCAGGGGAACTCCACGAAGATCACTGAAGCCCTAATGAAGGCATGGCCTTATCCCTCCTCCCAACCAAAAAAAGGAAAGGTCAAGATCTGGTTGAACATTTGCAGAAAAAGAATTATAAAAAGAAATGCACAAGGTAGGGTGCCTGGGTGACTCTGTCAGTTAAATGTCCGACTTCAACTCAGGTCATGATCTTATAGTTTGTGAGTTCGAACCCCGTGTCAGGCTCTTTGCTGACAGCTCAGAGCCTGGAGCCTGCTTCAGATTCTGTGTCTCCTTCTCTCTCTCTGCCCCTCCCCTACTTGTGCTCTGTCTCTAAAAAATAAATAAATAAACGTAAAAAAATACACAAGGAGAGCCAGTGGGAATATATAAATGTTGTGTCACATTGTTTTAGATACAGAACAAAGAATCTTCACTGATTTATGTCTCTAAGTGTCCTGGATTTTTCTCTTTAATTTAAAATACACGTTAAGATTAGCCTGAAAGGAAACAGTTCTGATATTTCGCATCACCTAAAGCAACATCCCAGGCCCACAAGCAGAGCCCTAATGATACCCGATACCATAGGATGTCACCTCCTCACGGGCTGGCTGTTTTTTCATTGAGCCGCTATCCTCCCAAGATGGACTAGTGAAGAAGGACTGTGTTCTCACTTCAAAGGAATTGGTCTTGTAGTTATGCCTTAGCCAGATGGACTTGGCCTTGATGTCTAACCTGGAAGTGTCAGTAAATCATCAACTACATGTAACAGTTGATTTAAAGGCATCTTCTCACTGGGGTTGAAGCATGAGGTTGGGTGTTTTTTTTTTCCTCTCCAAAGCCTCCTAAGTGGCCCCTCCCTCCCTGTAGCAGATCATTTAACAATATCCTGGGCAGGCTCCCTAACTTCTCAGCCACCTTTTGGTTTTAATAGTTTGTGCAGTCTGATTTCCCATCTCCTACCGGATTCAAAGCTTTTCCCCTCTCCCGACATTGCTCAGTCTGTGGTAGAAAGGACTGAAGGAAGTGGAGGACATTTTTTCTTTGTCTTCCTTCTTTACCATAGAGTGAACATCCATGCTGTCCATCTAGGACATCCTCCTCCCCTACTGAGTGGCTCCCTTTTCAGGTCAAAAGGACCCAAGTCCCTTACTTGAATGGCATTACTGGCTACCACTGGTGGGCCACAGATGCCCAATCTGGAGGAAGTGTCCAACTCTTCACTCTCTCAGGAGGCCCACTTGTGGCCTCTTTAGCTGACTTTGCAGGTATCATCACTGTTCCCTGACATGATGAAATCTAGTTCCAGCCTGAGCTGTCTGCTGGCCTGCTCTCAGTTCCTACCTCAAAGCCCATGGCTGTGGGGATGCCCCTCATACTCAGGGGTGGGGCAGGGAAGGTGGAAGCCATCAGCTTCAGTCCAGCCATCTAGGACACCAATGACAAACTGACACTTCCTCCTTGCTGTGCCACAGAGTGGAAATGCAGGCTAGTCCCCCTCTCTGACTCCTCTCTGTCCTATTTCACTCCAGCTCTCCTTTCTCCTGTTGAGATAAGCACAGCGATAGTCCAGGTCATTTGCCATATCCACCCTCTATCCTGCGGCGCTGTCTTCACCACCTTGCAGGCACCTGCAGTCCTGAAGAAGAGCGCTCTCTTAGAGTCCCCCTCATTTCATCTTGAGAAGCCAAAGCACCCTCCTTCTGCTTGGCATCATTCCCCCATGCAAGATCACAGCGCTGCACTCCTGATGCTACTCTTCTGCACAGCTGCAAGTCTCCCCAGTCCTCTCCCCCCTCTTCTTTTACAGACTGGAATTAGGAGTAGGTGTTGGGGGTAATGACTGGAGGTAGCAAGGCTTCCACCCTTACCCTGAGTGAAGTGGCTCCCAATCAGGGTGGCTTTCTTCAGAAAGGGAGGCTTAACCTCTCTGTCCCTAGCTTTAAGATCTAGTCTCCAGAACCCAGGCAATAGAAAAACTGCCACTCAACATCCTGTTACGTGTAGAAACATCGTCCAAGGCTTTAGGAAGCAAAAAGCTGCCTTTTCGATGATCCTGAGAGTTCTCTGGAATACATCTGATAAAGACTGAAAGTCTTCAGGATGTGACAAGATTAGAAAATCAAACGCAGACTCTGACCTGATAATGTCTTCAGGGAGTTTTAAAACAATTTGTTTCTACTGAGGCTGCGATCTTGAAAGTGACTCCACCTGGGCTAAAGTTTGGGTCCTTTATTAAACTATGAGCACTATGCAATGAAGATACAAGAGGGACTTATCTCACCAATCCTGGTTAACATTAAAAGAGACATTTTTCTTAGTTACTGGATATAACCAATTAGAAACCATTCCTTCTAATGCCAGTATGACTCGTTCCCCAACACAAGATCATATATATTATAATATATAGGTCAGGCTCCCGTTTTTGAGGTGTTTGTGGATTTTTTTTTAATTTTTTTTAACGCTTATTTATTTTTGAGACAGAGACAGAGCATGAATGGGGGAGGGTCAGAGAGAGAGGGAGACACAGAATCTGAAACAGGCTCCAGGCTCTGAGCTGTCAGCACAGAGCCCGACAGGGGGCTCAAACTCAGACTGCGAGATCATGACCTGAGCCAAAGTCGGACACTTAACCGACAGAGCCACCCAGGGGCCCCTGTGGATTTTTTTAGATATCCCAACTTAACAGTCTTTCAAAATTTTTATTTCTTATGATCCCATTACCTGACATTATTATCTTAGGATCACTTAGAATTCTTTTCTAGACCACACCAAATTGGTGGTGGAGTAGACATGCCCTCAGCCTGACCCTGAGCTAGGCCTTAGCACAGACTTACAGAATTTGTTAATGTAACATTTGTTTTTGATTCCACAACAAAAAAATTCGTGAATCCACTATGTGTTCTTGATATAAATCCCAGTAATATTTCTTCTTTACTATAATTTGTTAAGAATCAACATGAATAGGAAGTGGCTCTTTAAAGTTCAAGTCCTACAAATGTTGGAGAGTAAGACATAAGACACAGATCTAGGCAATCATCTAAAGCTTTTAGAAAGAGGTTTTCAAACCAGGTTCTACAGAACCCTGGGATTGCATGGAGGCATCCCAGGAGCCTTGCCAGTGGTGGGAAATTCAGGAGTGTGGGTCTCCCAGCACTGTCGTTCCACACATGTTGCCAACCCAAGTAGACAAGATTTCATTTGCTTTGTATATTAGGCTTAAGGTGTTGTATGGGGAAAATGGTTTTGTCACCAGAAAAAATGAACATTTCCTTTATGAACTCCTTCAGAGAAAATGAATACAGATCCTCTTGCCTTATCAAATAAGAATAAAAGCTTCCTGTGGGAACTGGACTTTTTACTAATGACCACCATAAGAAACAGAATGTTAAGTAACTATGCCAAAACACAATCATAATTTTTGAGATTCACTGTTCTGTGTCCCACTACACAAATAGTTTCCTTCAACGCTCACAGAAATGCCTTTACAGAACTCTAATTTACTATTATGCCTTAGCCTTTATCAGGGGTCGATCTAAGGAAGAGCAATATGACAAACACTTCTGCCCTGTGTGTGAAATTGCTATTGAAGATACTGTCCATGTCCTTTATATAAAGACACATGTAATGAACTCCCCTTAGAGCTGAGAGCTAGAGAAATCTTCTAGGTTTCTTTTTTCTTTTTCTTTTTTTTTTTTTTTAAGATACCCAGGAACTTGTAATTTGGTTTGCCTTTAGCTGCTAGTAAACTGACACTGATATTCAGTGTTTAAAGGCACAGGGTCAGAGGAAAAAAAAACCAAAGGCATGGCGTCAGGGAGAGGACCCATATTCAAGATGCAGTGTTTTCTGACCCAATTATCAATTATCTCCTGACTTTCCAGGAACTCAGCCAATGTTAATGGAGTACTCAGGTGCCAAGCACTGTGGCAGGTGTCGACAGCCAAAGATTATTAAAACAGGATGCTTTCCTCAAAATAGACCTCAGTTAGGTGGTTCTTATTCTTATCTTTATGATATTTCTGTGTATCTACCGTTATTTGTATCCAGTCTCATATTTTGATAACAGATATGGTATTACAGTTAAGTACATTGAATTAGCATATTACATAAAGAGAAGGCCCTGATTTCCATTTCCCTAGAGGGGCAGGTAACAGACATGATATTCTCTCTTAGCTTCCCAAATCATCTCACAGACTGAACCTCTCTTCCAACCCATCCTATAATCATCAGATTAATTTTCCTAATAGGTTTGTTCTGATCACCTCACTCATCCACTCCCAAATATTAAGTGCTACCCCATACACATTGTCCTCAAAATCAACCAACAGTATCAAGTCAGAGGCAGTCTTGGCACAGAGAATATAGAACTCACCTAAATGCATTGTCCCATATACGTGCTTACAACTGGATGGGACTGAGTAACACACTTCTAGAATGAAATGGGCACATCCAAGTGCTAAAGGCCTTATCATTTAAAAAGAAAAAAAAAAGACAGTCACACCAGATACATGTGTACTTTCACCTAAAACCCCACTTATGTTTTATCCATTTGGGATCTTATATAACTACCATGTAAGTTGTTTACTTTTTTTTTTCCACAGATTTGCTCACATTTGTATCACCACCACCACCCCCTGGGGGAGGCGGGTAGGACTGATCTGCAGTCTCGAATTTGTAGTTTCAAATGTGTCTAAAACCTGACTTCTGGAACCAGAGGGGCTCCAAGAGGTTCCTTGATATGCACACCCGTTTTCCTCTTTTAGGCAGAGAGAAAGGCATTCTTTTTGCCCTTTCCAAATCCAACCACCTGGGCAAACCCAGGTCCAAGGGCACCCAGCAAATGAGCCCCAATCATGCTAACTCCAGCTTCCTCCCACAGAGCCTCCACGCAGCAGGAAGCCCACCCATGAGCCCCTGGCTGAGAGCAGTCCATGTGTCTGTCCCCCCCCCTCCCATCAGCGCATTCCTCCTACCCACCGCCTTCAGTTTCATTCTTAGCTGAAAGTCTATGTGGAGAAAGATAGCGCTCCTAGATTTTGTTACTTGCAGAAAAGCCCAAGACGTGCTTTCTATGGAAAGGAAGGTCTTCTCTTCTTTTTATGCAGAAGATTGCCCAGAATGACAATATATATGGCCCATTTGCAATATCTGAGGTATGTATTTAGTGTCCTATAGAAAAGACTGGGTACCTAATAAGACTTTAGTAACAATTTCAAACACAATTATATATTGTCCCAGAAAAGAAGATCCTTTAGCCAGTTTGCTCTGATTTCAACTGTCATTTTCCCAATTTTCAGAAAAGTGTTCATAAGCTCATTTCTTTCTCCTCCAGATTTAAGTATCTTGTACATAGAAATCTCTACCTCTACACACCCATGAGCCCAACAGGGCTTCTATGCCATACATTAAAATAGACTATTATTTAGAAAAGTATATTTATGGGGTTAGGAATATTAACAAGACTCAAGAAATAAATTCTTCAGTTATGTTTCATTTAGTTATCAAATACAGTTACCCAGTGAACTAGTTAAACACAGTGATGTTAGCCTTTAGATGTTTATGGTTCTGGAGAGCAATAGGAAACATAATACAAGGCTGTAGTGCAAAATATTTTCAATAAAGTAGGCATTTCTGATTTAGTACATTCCTCTGGAACAGCAGGCCTACCCTATAATACACAGCAGAATGATATTGCTTTGGAAAGTGTGCAAACATCTTACACTGCAGTCAACTGTATCCAGAGAAGAAAAAAAAAAAAGATGATGTCTGGAAGATTTTTTCTTGCCATGCTCATTAGAGAGCATTTTTTAATTACATTCACATTCCCAGATTACTGATTTGTATGCACAGTGAACAATGTAGAGAAAAGAACATAGAGTGGATATGATTTGCTGTAAACTACCGGGGGAAATGTGAACTTAGTGTCAGTTCCTTATACAGATAAAGCAGCTTTGGGGTACAGAGACCCACCAGGAAGATGAAGCATCCTGACACTCCTCAAGCTCAGGAACTCACTCTTGACCCAAAGGATAGAAAATGTGACCAATAATTCAATGTTGAGAAATTTTACTTATTGATTGATTGATCACTGGTAGCATAAAGATGTCCCAAGTTCTCTGCCAAGTTGGAGCCCATAATTGTCTAATCCAGATATGAAGGATAGATATAAACATTCTGACAATGTTCTCCTTTGCGTGTAATTCATCTCCTGTTTAAAGATCTGTGTTATGCTATTCTGAAATTCAGGGTCACTCTCCCACAGAAGTGAAGCACAGAGCCCTGATGGGGGCAGTGAATAATTTCAGGCTATTTGGACACAGCTGCGGCTACTTGCATGGGTAATTGCTTTTGCCCAAATCACCAGCATAATTGTGGCTCTAAAGACATAGATTTAAAAGCTATTGAAGTGTCAAATTATATTACAACAATAGAGCCAGTTCTCCAGAAAAATATTCATGTTTTAATTTTCATCAAGCTCCAAGAATGTGTTGAACCCTTGCTATAGGGCAAAAATGCCCAAGTGTTGTGATATGTTGATGTCAAGCATGATAAACAGAGGAGGGAGGCTAACTGCATATACTATAGTAAGAACCTATCCATCATTCAGTACCACCATCTCGCCCAGGGCTTGGCTTTCAATAATTTTGTTTTAATGAATGACTACAATACCTAACTTCTACAATTTAAACTGGAAATTTGGGGCTTGAAGATCGAAGGTGGGTGTCCAAAGCAGTGATGACCCCAACAAAAACTGATTTAGCTGTTACCTCTGGCTTATGTTTAGCACAGTGACCCCTCACCTTTCACATCCCATTATTTTAACAGGTAAGAAGGAAGATGAGTGCCTGCTCTGGAAAATATTCCAATCTCATTAGACAAGATCTCTGAGAAAAACAATCATCAATATGCTAATTCCATGGTGTGATAGAAATCTATTAACATTCTCAGTTTCAGTGATTTGACTAAGAATGCACATCACATAAGGGGCAGTCTTTGGGACTTGAATGCAAGTCTTCAGACTCTGTATCCTATATTCTGTCTCACTCTATTCCATTGGCTGATTTGTATTAATAATGGATTGCATGCAGACCAACACATGTGGAGGCTGTTCTCACACACCAAGTCCAAGAGTATAGAGTTGCTGGAGTTGGTTTGGTGATTTAAGGATGCCACGGTCACTACCGTTCCCTTGGTCTTTCCCTCTGGTCCCCAGAAATGTGTGAGCATTCTAATGATTTTGCCTGTGATAGAAGAAGGAAGGAAACAAGTGTGGAGGAGAATGGAGCAGAGGCTTTAATGGAAGAGACAAAGCTCTCCAGATCCCAGGAAGACTTCCATCTATAGTTTGTTGGCTAGAATTGTGTCATATGCCACTGGTAGCAAGGGAGGTGAGGAAGTGTACATTTTTTAGGTTAGACATGTTTCCAGTCCAGTCAAAACTGGGGTTATATTAGAGTGGAATGAATCGGTAACTGGCATGGTCTGCCTCAATATTCTTTACGGAGCTGGTGTTAAGAATCATGTGAGAACATATTTGAAAATGTTTTGTTGACCATGAAGCTTAACAAAGTTGATTTATTTAAGTTGAATAAATGTGATACTATTTTCATGTATATACAGTATCATGAAAATGGACATAGATAAAATACTTATTTTAACTATAGATAGGCATATTACCTAATATACAATATATTAGGTTTTACACACATACACCTAGGAAACGGGAAGGATGTATTTTTCCTTGTATATTTGGGACATTGTACATTAAAAATATATGTAAAAACATGTGCTAAATTAAAAACATACAGCCTATGATATTAAGGCAAAGTATAAAAGTTTTTTACTTCTTTTTTAAGTATATCATTTATCTTTGATGACCCAATTTTTTGTCTAAAAATGAAGTATAAGAGAACTGATGGCTATCAGAAGGGAGGTTGGTGAGGGAATGGGTGAAGGGGACCAAGAGTGCCCTTGTCATGATGAGCACTGAGTAATGTATAGAATTGCTGAATCACTATAATGTACACCTGAAACTAATACAATACCGTATGGTAACTATACTGGAATTCAAAATAGTAATAAAATAAAACAGGGTATATATGCTTTTCCCTCATTTACATGTGATAAAACTAAACAGCAATTATTCAGTTTGTGAATTAAAATGCCTTGAAGCACTACCCTCTCCTTCGAAAAAATAAATAAAAGGAAAGACAACCGCAAGAAAAAATTTAAGCATAAAATTTTATATAATTCATCTTCTCTATCCAAGCACATATGATAGACACTGAATTTTTTTTTCAGGAAGTCTATTAATTTTTTCACATCCTAGAAAATGGTTTGAGAAAAAAGTCATTGCGGGAAAGAATAAGGAAAATATTCTGTCTCAGTGACAATATAATTACAGTGCCCTGTGAAGAAGCAGTTGGCACCGTAACATGATTTTTAGTGAATATTGGAGCACAGACCGACATGAACATGCAATTTGAACATGCATGATGTTAAAGTAACATATCAAGGAGCAAATTGTTTGGAAAGCCTGAAAAACACCTTACCTACTGCTCCTATCCCTACACCTACAGCATACGCCATGGCCAGCAGGACATCTGCGGTCAAGCCCACCCTCCCTCATGACATCTCTGCCTCCCTGAATCACACCCATTCACCCCCACCACCTCAGGGCATTGGCACTTGCTGTCACCTCCTCAATTTTCCACGTTACTGGCTCCTTCTCACCGTTCCACTGCTGATTCAAATGTTACCTCCATAAAGCTGTCTTCTCTGAACCTCCTAAGAGCTGACCCCCTTCAGCCATTCTCCCCTGAAAAAGTCACTCACCATCACCTTGCTCTCATTTCTTCATGGCATTTACAATTATCTGATATGCTTTATTTGGTTCATTTGTTTATCTTATGCATCCCCACCAGGCTGGAATGTAAGTTCCACCAAAGCCAGGGGCACTGTCTGTCTTGTTTATAGCTCTATCTCCAGTAGCTAGAACAGGGTTCATCACAAAGTAAGTGCTCCATAAATATCTGTTGAGTGAAAAAAAAATTTATATATATAGTGGCTCTGATGGTCTGGTAGGTTAAATTGTGTTCCCTATAAACTTTACTGAAAAAAAAATCAATACCTTTATGGTTTATCCAAAATAAGTTGTTTAAAACACAGGCAGCATTCAATACTTAGTATAATCTCGACAGACAGAACGTGACACAAATAATTATAGGCTGAATTGCATTAATTCAACTATTATTTATACTTAATCTATAAATATGACAAAATAACAAAATATTTGAAAGGACTAAAGCTGCTGCATAGAGAGGTGTACATAATAGGTAGTATCTCAGATCACAAATATAATTCTTTTTTCTTAATTTTTTTAATGTTTATTTTTGAGAGAGAGAGAGAGCAAGCATGCTAGTGGGGAAGGGGCAGAGAGGGAGACACAGAATCCAAAGCAGGATCTGTGCTATCAGTGCAAAGCCTGGACACAGGGATCGAACCCATGAACTGTGAGATCATGACCTGAGCCAAAGTTGTACACTCAACCAACTGAGCCACCCAGGCACCCGCACAAATACAATTCTTAACATAATGCTTCATTAAAACATTTCTATTGGTTTCTAATTACCTCAAGAAAACTACAGAGAGACACAGACAAAAAGAAATTAAAATATTAAAATTAAAAAAAGAGTGATCCAAACATTCTCCTGGTGAGTTCTTCACAACTTATTAGCATAAGAGAACATATTTTTCCAGATACTGTCAACTGTCCGTGGGAAAGAATAAAGTACGTCTTCTCAAATCTATAAGCTAGATTCCTTAAATTGAAGACTACTAAACTGTTATGTCCCCTGAAGTCTGCATCTTGTATCTTAGACCTAGGTCTCTGGTCTCTGTTTTTCAGATTCAGTTCCTTCCTACCCAACTATTAAGACATAGTTGTGAAAATACAGCTGGTTCCATTTTGGATGTTTATTTCCCACCCCACAAACCCACCCACTCCTGACCCCAGCAAATGGATATTCTCTCCCCCCTTAGTTCCCAAGATAGGATGTTAGAGGTACCTAGTTAAAAGCAAATCAGAATGCTCATGTCCTCTACTGTCGCCATCACTTAAGCTTGTGTACTTCCTTCCCACCCTAAGGACCCAGTACAAATGAAAAGGAAAAGCCCTTGGAAAATAAGAAGCATTAGATTCCTTCTTCAATTTATTTAAGAAAAAAGGAAACGTTTGTCTTGAATTCAAATACTCCAGTTTAGAAGTAAAAGGTAGTACCTTCACATATTATACAGGTATGCCAACAAACTTCCTTAATTCAGTAGAGTTCTAAAAAAACTATTAGAGTTCAGGCTGTCAAAAAGACTCATTATAAAAGAGACATAATTTCTTCCTGTCCCATGGTGTAACTTGACCTAGCACTGAAGGACTCTTCAGTTTCTGTAAACGCGTCAGATATGGCTAAATGACATTTTTTTAATGACATTTTTTAAATGCTCAAGTTGTTTCCTTAAAATACTGGCTCATGCAGTGATATAGTCAATCACTCGCCAAAAGGTGGGTTCAGGAGAGAACAAAATGAAAAAATAACTAAGCAAAGGATTTTTAATGATACTGAAGAAACAAGCACTCCATGGATTGGTCATTAATAAAAATATTCAAACTATAACTAAAGCAGAACTGCTACCATAAACTGAGTAGACTATGGTGAATTACTAAGAACCATAAAATTCTTAAGTATCTTGTAGATGCATTTCCCCCATTTAGGAATTATAACTCAGAAAGAAATATTCTGAAAGGAACAGTCTGCTCCTCTGAGTGTCAGAACTCTAATTTGTTTTAATAGAAGGCCACAATAAATATTTTTTATGGCAGAAACTGAATAATATGCCTGTGTATTCTATCAAGTCCCAGCTTTTGAACTAAGCTCAGTGTGATCAATTAGCGGAAGACTGTTTGA
The DNA here is from genome assembly GCF_022837055.1 of Prionailurus viverrinus. Taxonomy (NCBI): domain Eukaryota; kingdom Metazoa; phylum Chordata; class Mammalia; order Carnivora; family Felidae; genus Prionailurus; species Prionailurus viverrinus. The sequence continues at coordinate 85,061,580 of NC_062567.1, forward strand.
TGCTCTTAGCTTCCCCCATGATACGCCAGTTCCTACACCCTTGGGTTCCCTGCCCCTGGAGTTCCATGACTTCAAGTTTCTTCTCTCACCCCTCTACCTTTACCCAAGCCATTCAGTTCAAGAACTAAGTACTGCAATACTCTGTGTAACAGGTCCTGTGTTTTTAGAGCTCCAAAAGGCAAAGTGGTTGATGTTGAGGCGATAGTTGAAGTCCTTGAAAAATATCTTGGGAAGCCAGACGTGCAGCTGTCTCAGTTGTCTCTCCACCCCAAGGATGTCTCTCCTGGCCTTTCTTCTCTCCCTAACAGCTCTATGATCTCAGAAGACAATTAGGTAACAAGAAAAAGTCAGTACATCTGAATGTGCATGTAGGCAGCTGACAGGAGAGATTTCTACCAAGGTTCATTGTCACTTCCTGTATTAGTCAGTGTTCTCCAGAGAAATAGAACCAACAGGATATGAGAAGAGATTATGAGAAATTGGCTCATGTGATTACGGAAGCGAAGAAGTCCCACAGTTTACTCTCTGTTTGACACCTAGTGGTACAATTAGGCTACATCCAAAGGCCTGAGAACAAGGGAGACGTTGAGGTAACCTCCAGTCCCAGGGCAGAGAAAGAGATGAAATGAGGTGTCCCGGTTCAGGCAATGAGGTAGGAAAAAGGGGCATATTCCTCCTTCCTCTGTCTTTTATTCTGTTAGTTCCCAAAAGGTTAGCTGATGTCCTCACCCTTGTGAGTCACTGATTCAAATGCTAATCTCACCTAGAGCACCCTCACACACCCAGATACACCCAGAAACAGCACTGAATCTGGGCACCCCATAGCCCACTTACACTGACATATGAAATTAACCATCACACCTTCTAAGGGAATCTTTCCAGAATCCTCCAGGTTGTTATTCCTTCCTTTGAGCCCTCGGAGCATTCTGTTCTTAATTCTCTGAAAGGCCAGATGCATCATAATTACTTGCTGTCTCTGGTTTCTCCATATTCATCGTTGTTACCCTATCCTTATCACAATATCTATCACAGTAAATTTTGAATAAATATTGCTAAACATGAAGAAGCTAGAGAATAAGAAATTGTTTTCTGCTTGCCATCCAGGGGCTCCAAGTCATGCAAAGGAGATGAAACACGCAGAGAAATATCTAATATATGACAGAAAGTAATGATTAACTGCAAGTACTCGTGAACAGGGAGGCAGGTCTGACCCTGACCAATTCTATGGTCCTCACCTGTGAGAGGGGTCAGAAATGAGTAACAGGGTGCCTGGGTGACTCAGTCAGTTATCTGACTTCAGCTCAGCTCATGATCCCACGGTTCGTGGGTTCTGTGCTGACAGCTCAGAGCCTGGAGCCTGCTTCAGATTCTGGATCTCCCTCTCTCTCTGCCCCTCGCCTGCTCACGCTCTCTCTCTCCAAAGTAAATAAAAACAAAAAAGATTTTTGGGGGGTGCCAGTGTGGCTCAGTCGGTTAAGCGTCCAACTTCAGCTCAGGTCATGATCTCACGGTTCGGTAGTTTGAGCCCCACTATGGGTCTGTGCTGACAGCTCAGAACCTGGAGCCTGCTTCAGATTCTGTGTCTCCCTCCCTCTCTCTCTCTGCCCCTCCCCCCACTTGTGCTCTCTCTCAAAAATAAACACGAAAAAAATCTTTTTAATAAAAAAATTTTTAAAAAATTTTAATGAGTCTTGTTGCTCTCAGGTGGCACTGTAAGAGAAATTATCAATTCAAAATAAGAGCCTTAATTAGTATGTGGAAGAGACATCTGCACTCCCATGGTCACTGAAGCATTATTCACAATAGCCAATGTATGAAAAAAGAAAAAAGAAAACAAAACAAAAAAGAATAGAAAAAGGTATATTGGTGGCTTGCCAGGGGTTGAGTAGAAGAGGTTACAGAATTATTGTTTAATAGATGTAGTTTTAGGTTTTGCAAGATGGAAAGAATTCTGGAGATGGATGGTGGTGACATGGTTAAACAACAAACGTACTTAAAATCACTGAACTGGACCCTTAAAAATGGTTGACACAGTATGTTTTATGTTATGTGAATTTTACCACAATTAAAAAAAAAATAGCATTCTGATGCATCAAATACTACCGGAAAAGAAAATTACTTTAGAGTGGAGAATGTCTGGATTTGTATCTACAGCAGCACAATGAATGAGAAGATCACTTTCATATATATAATGCTTTAAAAATCTTGGAATCATTTTTTTTTTAAGGAAGAAAGTAAGCAAAGAGACATCTTCCATCCACATCGTCTTTTTTCTTATTTACTTTAGAAAACTTGTCATTTTAATTTCTTTCTCTCTTTGAAATACATGTAAATCATTTGTTTTTCAACGTTTATTTATTTTTGGGACAGAGAGAGATGGAGCATGAACGGGCAAGGGGCAGAGAGAGAGGGAGACACAGAATCGGAAACAGGCTCCAGGCTCTGAGCCATCAGCCCAGAGCCTGACACGGGGCTCGAACTCACGGAGCGCAAGATCGTGACCTGGCTGAAGTCAGACGCTTAACCGACTGCGCCACCCAAGCGCCCCCATGTAAATCATTTTAAACGCCACCTAAGCCTCTTGCTGGGCTCAGGACCCAGGAAGGTCTTTTTCAAGGACCTCTCTCTCTGCAATGTAAACATCAAGGAAGATCCCACAGACACTGGGAGACAGGGGCACTAACTTTGGCGGGAGCCTAGCACCATTTGCAAAACTCTCTCTCAGCATAAATAAAGGAGAAGTTTGTTTCTCCTCTGAAGGAAACCAATCAGCTAACACACAGAGACACTCTGAATTGCTAGGTAAATATTGGATGGACTATTCTTGAGAAGCAGTGCTGTGAAGTCCTCATAAAGACTAGTTATTGTTTATCTGGAGAGCGGGTATATAACGATTTGTGTCTTCTTAGCTATACACAAGAGTGAGATTTCTGCTTTTCCATCTCTTGGAGGGCCTATGATTCACTTCACATTCTGGTTTAATCATTTTTCAATAATAAAGCGATTCTCTTCCTCTTCTAAGTTTGGGCAGAGGTTTTCTAAATTGGGAGGACAGGTTTCTATTTCCACAACAGTATTCTGCATCACCTCTGGGCACTGAAATGCCTGATACATTGTAGCTTTTGTCTGGTTCCCAGCAAACATGTCCCTTTGACTGATATACAGTCTTGGTTTCAGACCTCATATAATAGTGAAATCTTGTAATGTGAACGAAATTTTGAGTCAATAAAGAGATTTCTGTATCTACTGTAGGAATGTCTCTGTGGCATTACACACACACACACACAAAAAAAAAAGAAAGAAAGAACGAAAGAATGAGAGAGAGAGAGAGAAAGAAAGAAAGAAAGAAAGAAAGAAAGAAAGAAAGAAAAAGAAAGAAAGAAAGAGTCGAGCCTTTATTTAAGGTCTAAGGAAAGAGAAGATTTCTCCAAAGGTAGAAATAAAGGAAGATGGCATTGCAAGAGAAGGCACAACATGAACAAAGTGCACAGAAGGAAAAACTGAGCTTTTGAAGAACACAGAGACGTCTAATTACGTAAAAAATGTCAAGGGTAGGTAGGAGCTTGGAAGACAAAACCAGTAATAGAAGTTAGGACAACAGTGCAGATATCTGAATGCCAGGAAAAAGATTTAAAATATTCAAAAAGACTATTGAAATACAACCCAGTTTGTCTCTGAAGGGAGCAGTTTATGACTTAACAAGGATCCTTCATGAAAAATATGAACGAGTATGTTCAGTGCTATGCTTCCTTTATAGTTCTGTAAAAATGAGCTCCCAGATTCTGGACAACAATCTCCAAACGCTAGAAGAAAATACAAACAAGTCGCAGCTTTTCATTGCTCTTAGGACTTGGTCTTTTGTCTGTCCACAATTATCTGTTTTATATCCATAATAGCTAACAGCAGTCTGGGATGTCGATATTAAAATGGCAGGACTGTTTAAAAGAACAATTTCTTTGTTCTCAACTCATCATCTGGGCCAGAAGCAGCCACTGCTCTCACTTTTCCTATGCTGTCTCTCACAGTGGCTAAGGCCAGTGGTTCTAGTTTTTCTTTGACCTTCCTTCTCATTTTCAGGGAGGTGTCTTGCCTATTTAAAGATGATTTGTTGAAACCCAGAGGAGCAGTCACGGAAATGTAAGAACCCACAGAATGTCCTCTTTCATTTGCAAAATCTGCATTCAAAGACAGATGCTTTCAGAAAGTGGCTCTTATTTAAGTATGGCAAATATACCTGTTTGTTTTCCAAGTAACACAAATCTCTCGCTGGCCTAACGTAAATGCAACGGACCTTCAACAAGCTGGGCACAGTGACGAATGGATACAGGCAACAGCCATTTGTATTAACAAGTCCAACTTCTTTTGATGCGTGTATTAAAAGCACATGGATTGGGGGTGAGGAGAAGTTGGGGGAAAGCTGTATTTTAACTCTTTCCCATGACTTCATTAAGAGGATTTTCACCTCAACAGAGGCTTCTATAATCAGAGCTAAGATCTAATTTATTTTTGGAAAACAGAGAAAATGAAAATGTTATGAATAGTCTTATTTCAGGCAATCAAAGAGAGTGGAACAAGAAATCTAGTATTTGATTTGTTTTTCACAAGTACGGTTCAAAGAACATCTGTGCTTAAATCATGGATCCTTCTGTATAGGGTTCTCCCTTAGAAGTTTTAATAAGAATGGAGTCCATTGATCTGCAATTTGGTAAACTTGAGGTTTTTGAAGGGCAGCCAAAGTTTCACTTAGTTTTTCAACCCCTCCCTCCCTCTCTCTCTCACCTATCTTGTTCCTAGAGAATTTAAGATATGTTTTTATACTCAAGACATCACTGTGCTAAAACCTGCAGACAAAAGCCAGCCAGCCTTTATTGAGACACTGAGTTCTTTCTAAAGAAATATTTCATTTACCTTCTTAACGAACATGTCTGTCTTTAGTGAAGAAATATGCCTAAAAATATACTTCCCATGAGAATTTACACGTTTTAAATCTAGACAGGATTCAGGTCTTAGACATTAGTACACACATGATTGACTCAAGATTTTAGATAATTATTATTTTTAAAAATCCGCCCAGCAATTAATCAATTGGAAAAATTAATCAGCTAGAATGTTTTTCAGACATAATCTTGGTTAATTCAGAGCTGCTTCCAAGTGTTAGCGCTTCTGAGGCATTTCAGATTAACTCATGTCATTTTTCATGAAATAGCACCTAAATGAAAGAACAGGTATAAAGTAGTCAGTACAGGGTCTTGCACAGGGCTCAGTAAGCAATAGCTGGCAATTCAGCAGCATAGTAGTGGCCATAATAGTACCAGTCACACAACCCTCTCTGGCCCCAGCAGTTCATTTCACAGATGAGGCCCAAAGAAATTCACTGATCTGCCCAAGGTTACAAAGCTAACTAGAGGTAGAGCTGAAATTGGAACGCAGGCCCCCTGACAAGTCTAATACTGCTTCCCCAATACCTTAAGGGAAATGATTTTTTTCCATTATAATGAGCTATTTTGTCGTATAAACTATCCTTAGACAGAAGGGCTAAGCATTACTTCTATCCTCTAGTAGGAAGTCTTCTCAGTTTCTATCCTGTACAACTTATAATTTCAGAATGTGATAGCCTTTTTCTCAGCCTTCACCTTCCTTTAACCTCTCTGCTACATTTAACACCATCACCTACACTGTCCTTTGGCCTAAGGACACCACACTGAATGAACTCCTATCTCTTCTGTTTACTTTCTCCTCCTTCCTCATGTACTGGAAGTATGGGCATTTCCAAAGTTGAACACTTCAATCTCCGTACTGTCTCCTTCAGACATCACACATATTCCCCAGTACTCCAAAACATTTATCTTCAGCCCTAATGTCTTTCTTGAAATCTAGCACCAGATTTCCAGCTTCCTACTGGATGTTGCCAGTAGGTGTTCTAATGTTATGTCAAAATTACCAGGACCAAAATCAAAATCATCTTCCCCTTAAAAATAGCGCAAAACCGAAACTTCCACAGTTTATTAACAGTTCCATAATTCCCCAGTCTTGAAACCAAGAAGAAGACACCTTTGAGTCGCCTCACCCTTCATAAGTAATCCAGCATACATTCAATGTCTTTTCTTTATTCCTTCCTTCCCTTTCCCACTGAAATCACATTAGTCTAGTTCCTCATTCCCAGAACCTCTTAAATGATAGGTGTGCTTTTAGTTCTAGCCATCTTAAAAACTACCCAAGGGTAATTGATCCTCCTGAGTCACATTCTATCACATTGTTCCCTAGATCACATCTGTCCACTATGCCTACTAGATAGGATCTAAATGCTTTGGTCTTGTAACCAAGACTCTCTGCCATCTTGTCCAGCCCTGTTATCCACTATGTTCAATCAATTTCTCAGCAAAATACAAACACTACATGTGTTTGCTCAATGTTTGAGACTGAGGCAATGAGAAAAGGCACTCAGTGCTCAAAAGTACAGTGATTGTTTTTCTCTTAGGAGAACAAAAATTAAATGTAAACAGCCTAATACATTTTTAGAGGTGATGTCACTCACTATGAACACTTCTGAAACTAAGACTTGCACTCTCTCAGAAGGTTTTATAACCATGGTCTTCCACACATATTTCAGGCTAAAATACATTCTCAATGATAATAGTACTGAAGAAAATCAGGAAGTCTATTTCATTTTTCTTTAAGAAAAGGTTAAGGAAGTCTGTCCAAAAATTACTGTGTAAGGACTCAAAATTTAACACTTTGCTAGCTGGACTATTTTTGGTTTGGGTTTTGTTTGTTTTTTTTTTTAATTGGTGGTTACTTAAGCTTATTATAGTCACTCTTTCTCTTTCTTCCATAGTATTAACAAAAATTGTCTAGACTCTGACTTCTCAGAATGTTTAGGGGACTGGTACCATGAATTCTCCCCTGGGAAGTCTATTGACTCTCCACAAAGAAACACCTCTACAATAGCATTTCTTTGATTTTGTCACATTCTATTTATTGTTTTTATGTATCCTTCGCTTTTAAAAAGTTTTTTCTCTAATATAAATTAAACTGAAACACCTGTTCTCATCTATCATATTAGCCTAAGTCCCAAAATTTGACAATATGTTCTTTCAGCAATTTGGTAGAACAATGGGCACTTCATACATTGCTGGTGCTAATGCAAAATGGTATAAACCCTAGGGAGGGAAATTTGGTAAAATTACATGTACTTTTAACCTGTAATCCAGCAATTTCACTTCTAGCAATACATCCCAAAGTAATATTGGCAAAAGGACAAAGGCCCACTTTTACAGCACTATTTAATAAGAGCAAAGGAACAGAAATAATTTATAAATGGATTAAAACAAACCCCAGTTGCCCTTGCTCAACCTTTGCTCCTTTTTTTTCCTCTTTTTTCCCCTTTCTCCTTTGTTTATACCCCCACTCCTCCCCAGCATCCCCAAATCTTGAAAAACTACAAGGATTGCAAAAGAGTTCTACAATTTCCAGGAGGGAATTATCCCCATGATCCCAAACAAGAGGCATGAAGAACCAAAACAATCTCCAAATGTTCCAGTTACAAGTTCCTCCACAGTAAGAGGTGAAATCACAGGACCATAACACAAGGACACGCCTTTTTTCCAGTTCTATAAAATTCCTATAAAACTCCAGTTGTGACACAGCTCAGGGCATTACTTGGTCTTCAGGTAATGCACAGCAGCTGAATGAAGTCTTTAGTATCTACTTAAATCATTTAAGTCTTATTTTTCTTTGACAAACCCAATGTCCATCAATAGCAACTGACTAAATAAACTAGGTTACATCACCCATTAAAGTGTTACTCAACTATAAAAGGTCCAAGAAATGTCTACATACTACAATGGGATGATTTCCAGAAATAATAACTGAAAAAAAAATCATTGGAGAAAAAAATGTATGGACTATGCAACCATTTTATCTAAGAGGGGAGGATGTACATACACATATGTATTTACCTAGTTTTTAAGGTAAACAAAATTTTTAAACCATGACCTACAAGGGGAAGAAAGGACAGAGAGAAAAGTTAAACTTTTCTGAATAGGCCTTGTTTTTTACATTTAAATATTTTACATAAGTGTTTTTACATTTAAATATTTTACATAAGAATTCAATTTTTAAAAACAAGCTCTAAAAGCTAAAAGTAATATGAAAGAATGAGTCTGTCTATCAAGCTGGTAGTATAACCACAGTGAGGGGAGCTAGTTACCAATATTACAGGTTTTCAGTAATCATTTGTTGGTGGTAGCGTTAGTACTGTGATCCTTACACCGTTCTATGTGCGTTGTTGAATAAAACAAATGAACAATTATATTGGCATCATTAGTAACAAGGATTTCCAGCACAGAAAGATACAGACAAAAATCAAAGAAATTACGTAAAAACTCTATAGGCCTAAACTTTAATTGGAGATATTATGAATTTATAATAGAATTTACCTTAAAGTTCCTATTTCCTAGTATTAGTACACTGGAAAAACTTTGAAACAGCTTTCAATCCAACAGTAACGGGCATTGCTTGTTCCCAGATTATACTTCAAAATGTCACTTCCTGCTAAAATGAACCAGGGCTTTTCAGGAAAATAGCTTGTCCCAGGTTTATGGCAGGCAAATATAAGACAAGGTTGACACACCTTGTTACACTGAAAATAGGGTTGTTTAGAAACACTAATGAGACAACTTGGAAAGGTTCTCACTGACCAAAGATAAGGCAATTTGAACCTCAGGATAATAAAGTTCATAATTCTAATTTTTCGAAAACTCATTCACCTTTGAAAGAGGCTAAATATATATATATATCTGAAAATGTGTAAATAAAAACAATCAAGCTTTTCTCCTGCCATTCGGAACCTGGAGCCCACTTCAGATTCTGTGTCTCCGCCTCTCTCTCTGCCCCTCCCCCACTCACACTCTGTCTCTCTCTCAAAAATAAACATTAAAAAAATTGTTTTTAATATTCAAGAGCTATCAACGAATAAATGTATAGACTTCTTTTGAATCCTGATTTAAACTATATATCAATCAATCCATCCATCACACTCCTCTCTCTCTCTCTCTCTTACATATGTATGTATGTATGTATGTATGTATATATGTATGTATGTATATTATTGCGATTATATGAAATTGTGACCAAATTTTTGGCGTATAACAATGTATTAGTTTAAACTGTACAAAGGGCACCTGGGTGGCTCAGTTGAGCATCTGACTTTGGCTCACTCAGGTCATGATCTTACGGTTTATGGGATGGAGCCCTGCGTCAGGCTCCGTGCTGACAATGTAGAGCCTGCTTGGGGTTCTTTCTCTCTCCCTCTCTCTCTGCCCCTCCCCTGCTCACTCACTCTCTCTCTCTCAAAAATAAATAAATAAGCTTAATAAAAGTAATAAAATAAACTATACAACATAATGATTTGACATATGTATACATTGTTTTAATGATTAACACAATAATATTGATCTCACTTTACAAAATTTCTTGCAGTGAGAACTTTTAAGATGTATTCTTTTACGAATTTTCAAATATACAATCCAGTATTGTTAACTAGAGCCACTATGCTGTACATTACATCCCTAGGACTTATTTATCTCATAAGCTGAAGTTTGCATCTTTGATCATCTCCACCCATTTCTTCCCACTGTCCACACTCCACCTGGCAAATACCAGAGGTGTTTTGTTTCCATGAGTTTGGTTTTTTTAGATTTCACCTTTAAGTGTGATCATATAGTTTTTCTCTGACTTATTTTACTTACTACCATGCCCTCAAATTCCATCCATGTTGCCAAATACTGCAGGATTTCTTCTTTTTATGGCTGAATAATACTCCACTGTGTGTGTTTCACATTGTGTATGTGTGTAGGTGTGTGTGCGTGTGTGTGTGTGTGTGTGTGTATTTCCCATTATTAATTTATTCATTGATGAACCTGTAGGTTGTTTGCAGGTCTTCGCCATTATAAATAATCCCTCAATGAACATAAAGGTGCAGATATCTCTTCAAGACAGTCATTTCAAATTCTTCAGATATAAGGAACCGCTAGATCATAAGGTAGTTCTTTTTTCAATTTTTGAGGAACGTCCATACTCTTTTCCATCATGACTGTATCAATTTACATTCCCACCAACAGTGCACAAGGGTTCCATTTTCTCCATATTCTCTCCAACTCTTGTTATCTCTTATCTTTTTGATGATAGCCATTCTAACAGATGTCAAGGGATATCTCACTGTGCTTTTGATTTGCATTTCCCTGATGATGAGTGATGTTGAGTACCTTTTCAGGTTCCTGTTTGCCCTTTGTATGCTTTCTTTGGAAAAATATCTACTCAAGTTCTTCTGCCCACTTTGTAATCAGATTGTTTATCTCTTTGCTGTTGTTTGAGTTCTTTATATTTTTATATATGGCTACATATATATTTTCTATGTGTAAACATATACCTATAAACATTTATATGTATACATGTACAAATAATATACATTCATATACATACATTAAAGTTTCATATACTATAAGACATTGATAAAAGATTTTCAAGATGTTACAAATAAGTGAAAAGATATTCAATGCTCCCTGGTTGGAAGAACCAATAGTGTTAAAATGTCCATACTACCCAGAGCAATCCACAGATTCAATGTAATCCCTGTCAAAATCCTAATGGGATTTTTCACAGAAATAGAATAATCTTAAAGTTTATATAAAACCACAGAAGACTCCAAATAGCCTAATCAATCTTTAGAAAGAAGAACAAAACTAGAGGCATCACACTTCCTGATTTCTAGCTACACTATAAAGTTGTATAATCAAAACAGCATGGTATTAGTATAAAAACAGACACATAGGTCAAGAGAACAGAATAGAGAGCCCAGAAACAAACCCATGCATATATGATCTAGTGATTTGTAACAAAGGAGCCAATAAATAGCGTAAAGAAAACTAGACAGCCACATGCAGAACAAAACTGGAACTCGATCTTACGCCTTATCCAAAACCAACCTGAAAATGTATTAAAGACTTATTATATAAGACCTGAAACCATAAACTGGAAGAAAACAGGCAGTAAGCTCCTTGATATCCGTCTTCACAACTGTTTTTTTATATATGTATTTGACACCAAAAGCAAAGACAACAAAGGCAAAAACAAATAAGTGGAATTACATCAAAATAAAAAGCTTCTGTATACAGCAAAGGAACATCAACAAAAGAAAAAGGCAGCCTACAGGGGCGCCTGGGTGGCACAGTCGGTTAAGCGTCCGACTTCAGCCAGGTCATGATCTCGCAGTCCGTGAGTTCGAGCCCCGCGTCGGGCTCTGGGCTGATGGCTCAGAGCCTGGAGCCTGTTTCTGATTCTGTGTCTCCCTCTCTCTCTGCCCCTCCCCCGTTCATGCTCTGTCTCTCTCTGTCCCAAAAATAAATAAACGTTGAAAAAAAAAAATTTTTTTTTAAAAAGGCAGCCTACAGAGAGAAAATATTTGCAAACTGTATCTGGTAAGGACTTCATATCCAAAATATATAAATACTTTTAAAAAGTCATTATCTTTTAGAAAAACACAGAAATATTTTCAGAAAAAAAAATGATATCTATCTTCAACCTTCTAATCTGGGGGTAGAGGAGTGGGTGGAGGTAAAAATGAAACAAAACTGGGTTTTGTGGAAGCTGGGTGATTTGGCCAGTATCATACAACTAGTAAGCAATAAAGCCAGAACTCTAATCTTGTTTGTCTGATTCCAAAGCCTATGATCTATTAGATACTCTGAGATACCTCTCAAATGCACCACACAGACACCTGCACACAGCCACTTGTAAATTATTACCACCTGTACTACTTATCTTTACAGGGTGTTCTATGCCTTAAATATGCATTTAGTAACAGTTTAACAAGTATATATTGGTTGTAATAAAGAGTATAACCAACTAAAATAGTGGCAAATTAGACTTAGAAAACAGCACAAGAAATAGGCACTTTAAAATAAATGACATGTATTTTTAATAAATGCTTTTGTTAATCCATTCCACTCATAACTGATTAGCACTTGTATAATAGAAATGAGTCTGTGATATATAATAGGAATGTGATTACAATATAAGCACATATCTAAAAAATACATTAAGATTCTAAGTGCATATAGTACATGGCTTTCCAAGTTCTTTATAAGCACCATAACTGTCCTCTTCTTCGTCTTGTTGTGCCAGTGATTTATGGAAGCCAGAAAAGAAACTTGTAGTCTCCAGGACCAGGGGGCAAAACTTAATAGTACCCTCACAGCCTGAAATAATTGGTACCTCTTTTTTAAATGCCAAACAAAGGAAACTATGTGTCAGAGTCCAGTGTTACCATCATCATAAGTCTAAGATATTTAAGCAGGTGAATCTGATATTAAGCGATTAGCATCACACTGGATACTTATACAATCTCTTTGAGGAAAGAAATTTCCTAGTGATGCAGCTCATGTCAAGATACACCTTCCTCTGAAATGTTGCCAAGACATAAAAGAAATACTAGTTTTGAAACTTGTCCAACATGTACATCAAGTCAGCCAGGTTCCTGAGATAGATCACTCCGCTTTTACGTTCTTCCATTTCTACATTTGCTCTCCTAGAGTTATGTATTTGTTTATTACTTTTCTATAGGATTTACTAAATAGAGAACACAAAGAGCTATAAACCCCAACTGAAAAATGGGTTTTATCAGATAACAGACTTGGCTGTTGACCTATTCTACCCAGAACATTTTATACTCTGAGTTTTCAAAACTGTTTATTCTTACTTTTACACTTAGGCTGCTGTAACATTTCTTGATTGACCCATGTTTTAGAACCAGTAAGTAGTATGCAACCTAGTAACATTGAATTATTCACTTTGCTATGACCCACCACACTTAAGGTGTCACATAGTCTCTCTATACATCATATCATTGCTGTTATTATTTTAGTTTTAGTTACTGATTTTATTAATCATCCCCTTTCTTCCAATGGTTGACCCACACAGATGATCTATAGCATTTGGAGAGAAAAAAAGAACAGAGAACATAAGTAAGCAAATCCCCTCTGCATAATTTTTTGGCTCCACTCTGCTACAATTTTACATTAGGGAACAATTCTAAATCCTGAAACACAGGCCCCATACTTTGACGGTATTGTAAGACAACTATAGCTGTGGCTAGAACAACGTTGGAGCAGTAACAAGAAATTTCTGCTCTATGACATTCCCTTGGTAATAAACTGTCAAGAAAAGACACCCCCCCCCAAGTTTCTGTTCTTTCCTTCTGATGCATTATATATTGATAATACTGAAATCAAGTAAGAATAAATACATAAATTGGTATGTCTGCATGGCTCAGGTCAGGATCTCCCAGTTCCTGAGTTCAAGCCCCACATTGGGCTCCGTGCTGCTGGTGAGGAGCCTGCTTAGGATTCTAGTTCTCTCCTCTCTCTGCCCCTTCCCCACTCGCCTTTGCTGCTCTCAAAATAAATAAAACTGTTTTTAAAAAAAGAACATATAAATCTCTTTTAATACTAAGAAATTGACCACAGGCCCATATCTATCATTCTTTTAAAATTCACGGAGGTTTAGGAAGAACCTCAGAATGTAACTGTATATCTATATATTTTAAATGTAACTGGAAACTTACTGAAGCAAATCATCACAAAATTCTTTATCAAAACATAAACAGTATTGATCATGCAGTAAAACCCTTCTTTTGAAGAAGAAAACATTTCAGACAAATTTAATATTCTTACTTGACAATATTATAGGCCAAGAAGATAGAAAACAAGGATACTTTCCTTCCTCCCTTCCTTTCTTTCTCCCCTCATCTTCCAACAAATGTCTGCTAAGGGACAGTATCATGCCAAGAAATAGACAAAGATCAGTCTCTGCCCTCAAGAATCACATAATCTACTGGTTAAGGCAAACAAATAATTATATTTTAATAAGGTGGATGCATTAATAGATGTAAATCAAAATTGCATAAATGCCCAAAAGAGAGCCCCAATAGCTCCATCCAGGTAGAAGACTATCTTGATATTATTTGAATGATATATGCATCAATATACCAAAGAGACTCTCCAAGATCAGGTAACTAGAACAATCCAGCAGGAAAAAAAGAAGTGTGAGGGGAGGGATGGGCTAAATGGGTAAGGGGCATAAGGAACACACTTGTTGGGATGAGCACTGGGTGTTATACATAGGGGATGAATCACTGGAATCTACTCCTGAAATCATTATTGCACTATATGCTAATTAACTTAGATATAAATTAAAAAATTAAAAAACAGAAAATAAAAAGTTCTTTCAAAACAAGGGCTGACTTCTGCCTCTTTGTATTTAATGCTCAGTATAAAACACAAGGCAGGTGCTTTAATACATCGTAATTGCACACTCAAAGCTAGAAAAATATGCCAAGTATTTTCACCATAAAGAGAATTAAAATGCCAGTGATCTTGGTGAGTTAAAAATATAAGCAGAAAATAAATGAAAACTAGAGCAAGCCTTGACTTAAAACTCAAATAACCTGGGTTCAAATTCAATTTCAATCATTTAATAAGCCTACTGGCCTTAAGCAGGGTACCTAATAACCTCTTTGACTCTTAATTATTTAGCTATAAAATGAAGATGAGGATACTGATACTAATCCTTTGGGTCATTTTGAGGCATCAATGAACTAATATATATATGAACTTATGGCCCATGTAGAGTATTCAATAAATTAGTCTCCTGTCTTTACTATTTACATGGAAAAAAAGATTTCCCAACTATAAAAGACCTTGAAGGATCTCCTCATCATTCTCTTTTAAGATGTTCTAAGCTGAATGCATGTGGAAAAGGTTATTCTACAACCTTCCTTATCAAAAGGTTAAATCTCCCTTGAGAGCAATCAAACAGTGCCATCAATATCAAGCATAAACTCCACCGATTAATTTATTTGACAACTACTGCATATCTACCCTCTGTCATGGATTGTGTTCCAGACCAGTGTCTTGTAAACCTGAGTCTAAGTTTCTGCTCTAGATAATCTGATGGATGATTAGTATCCACAACAAACACCAGTGTTGGAATTCACCACTTTCTGAAACAACTTCCAGTCTTTGGACAGAAGGAAGTATTACTCACTGTCAAAGAAAAACAGAAGAAGAGTTTTGAGGAAATTGAAAAGGAGTTGAATCTCAGATGTGTAGAGTTTAAGATTCCTGAGACATCCAGGTGGAAAGGTCTAGTATACAATTGGATAGTCAGATCAACAAGGTCTTGCCAGGCCCCAGATTTGGCAATTGTCAACACAAGGGCACTAGATAAGTGATGAGAGAAGATGAGATCAACAAGGAAATAAGAATATGTTGATAAGAGAGACATGCCAAGGACAAAGACCAGGGAACATCAATATTTTGTGGAAAGGCTAAGGAAGAAAAGCCCACAAAGGAGGTTCTAAAGAAATGGTCACAGAAGTAACTTCCTACAAATACTGTTTAACAAGACCATAGGGGAGAAGAGTTGAGCAGAAAAAGAAAAGGGAGCAGTCATCTAGAACAAATGTCAAAGAGATCAAATAAAATGAAGCCTAAATAAAATCCATTGGATAAACAATTTACTTATTAAAATTTTCAAAGGAAGATAACAATAAAGGGTCCACTTAATGTTTGAATGCCTACAAAATAATGCTCTCCAGGGAACTGTCCACTTGCACTTAACACTCCCAGTGTTGGAAATTTACCACTTTCTAAAACTCTTTATCTTTGGACAGCTCTAAATACTATAAACTTTCTCACTATGAATCAATATATTTCTCCATATATATAGATATATAGATATATAGATATATGTATATATCTACATATATATCTGTCCACTGATACAACAGTAGACAATAGTTTTCTAAATATCTGAAGATCAATTTTCTGATACAGCACTTACCCTAATTTTCAAACACGTGTATATACATAAATATATATTTATTGGTTCACTCTCCTACTAAACTGCAAGGATACTCTCTGTTTTACATACTAAGTACCTGCAGCACATATCACAGTGCCTGAAACATAGTAAGTGCTCCCTAAACAATGATTAAAAAATGACTACATTAACAAATAAGATTTAAACTCTAGAATTACTGACTGAGCTTTTAGCATTCCTTTTTTTTTTTTTTTTTGAGAGAGAGAGAGAGAGAGAGAGAGAGAGAGAGAGAGAGAGAAAGAGAGTGAGCACACAGGAGTACAAGCATGAACAAGGAAGGGCAGAGGAAGAGGGAGAGGGAGAATCTTAAGCAGACTCCACATCCAGCACAGAGCCCTACTCAGGGCTCAATCTCACAACTAGGAGACCATGACCTGAGAGGAAATCAAGAGGCAGACACTCCACTGACTGAGCCCCCCAGCCACTCCTGGTGTTTTTTTCCTTAATTAATGTTCATATAACTTTCCTAATCAGTATGAGAAAGCAAGATAGACTAGGTGCCTCTTCAACTCCTTCCAGAATGCTGATCATACAAAATGCTTACAAACATTATTTATAGTGGAAACATCCCACTGGGAAATCAGGAAACCTGGATCCCAGGTCTGCCACTATTTCTGTGTCCTTCAGCACATCTGGCTACTTTTCTGGACTGTGGGGTCTCATTTATAAAGTTAATCTTTTGGATTATATATACTCCAAGGTTTTCTCCTGGTTCAAAACTCTAAGATTATGGGGGAAGAGGAGCAGAATCACATGTAAATGTTATAATAAAATGTGTAAAAGAAATATTTGAAGTGTCTACTCATTGCTCTGATCATATCATTTTCTCAAACTTCACATTTTTCTTCTTTTCTAAAGTTATCATGTGTCTACGGTAAGCTCCTTTTATACCACATTTTCATTTTGCCATATCCCCAGTCATTTGAAATAAAACTGCCCTGTCATCTTCGACAAAGTGGCTCTTCAGGTGGAATTATATTGTTGTTTGTTATGATTTTAAATCCTCTCTGTAACAAGGGGCTTTTCTCTTGGCCCCAGCTAGAAAGTTTTGTTGCTACTTATAATTTTAGAGTACAATCTATAGTGATATTTATTGGCAATTAAGACAAATTATCACCAACTACTGTTCCCATTCTTTAAGCCACAGCTATAATTCAGCCCAAAAAAGTGATTCAAGTATACAAAGAGCATATTATATATATTCTAAAAATAAATATGTTTTATACACACACACACACACACACACACACACACACACGTATTGCATAATACTTCTCATTAAAAAAAAAAAAAGAGCCAGTATGTCCCCATTCTTTTCCTTCAAAGAGTCAAAAGAAAATACAACATAGCTGTAATACAGTACTTCTCCTTTGATGTTGTCATCATATTAAAAACACCCATAACCTTCCAGAATAGGAACTTATTATTCTATATTACCATAGAATGTCTGCTGCCTGCATTATCATATCATTAGGGGGAAAAGTTCATTTACAGATATATTTTCTGTTTTACTCCAAAAGGAATTGTCTGAATTCTTCCAAAATAATTAATGTTTTCATGAGGCTTTGTCATTAATCTGAAAATTAGAAGATTGCATTGTTCAATACTCAGCAAGCATTTAACATCTAATTAGCCTTATATTGATGTTCTACAGAATCAACTGAGTTTTGCAACCAGGGACTCTGCATAAGGCTATTCCCACCCTACCCAGAAGAAACCCATTTCTTACACAGCAAAAAGCCCAAGAGAGATTTTTGTAAGATAGACGTAGTAGGCTATTTCTGTCTGAATTTAAATTCCAGGGGCGCCTCGGTGTCTCAGTTGGTTAAGCATCCAACTCTTGATTTCAGCTCAGGTCATGATCTCAGAGTTTGTGAGACTGAGCCCCATGTCTGGCTCTGTGCTGACAGCATCGAGCCTGCTTGAGATACTCTTTCTTCCTCCCTCTCTGCCCCTCCCCCACTCACATGTGCACTCTCTCCCTCTCTCTCAAAATATAAATTCCAGAAAAAGACATACTTTACCTCACATTTCTTTAAGAGGTGGAGTTTTGGGGGATGTTTTTCAATTCAAAAGAATAAATATTTGAGTATATAAATGAATTTTTCAATTTTTCTTGAACACCAGTACTGTATCTCATTACTTAAAGTTTTCATCAAATGAAATTAGGGAATCATAGAAAGTTACTTATGGGTTATTTGAGGCATATTCAAAGAATGCTATGCATGTTAGTGTAATTTTAATGATACAATTCTAAACCTAAAGGAATAGAATCTACTTAGGAGGTCTAAATATAAATCATTTGAGCCAAGACAATTCTCTGACCAGCACCACATTAAGCAAAAGGAGTTTCATTTTCCAACAAGTATGATTGAGATGTGTGTTATATGATTAAAAACTCAGCTCTGAAGGCAGGCTGTGTGTTTGAAGACTCATTTCTTCTTACAATCTGTGTGGCCTTGGTCAAGCCACTTATTTATAAAATAGGGATAACTGCAGTTCTTTCCTCTGGAATTTCTGTGTGAATTAAGTTAGATAATTCATGTAAAGTGTTTAGCACATGGCTGGTCATTGTAAATGCTCAGGTTTTAAATGTTAAAAATGTCTATAGATCTCTACAGCAAGTAATGACCACAGGGGAGATGTCTTTGTCCCCTCCCATCATTCTTGTCCATGACAGCGATGCAGGGAACCAGTCAGTACACAATGATACTCAGGGGGTAGCAGAGCCAAAATGGAAACAGGCGACTCTGGACATGCTCCCCACTTTCCTCCATTGCTCTCTTTTCTTCTCTAGGCAGCAGGTCACTGCAGGAAAGGTAGATTCCATGATGTATGAGGTTTACTTGCTGTAAGCTGAGCAAAATCCCTGAGAGAAAACAATGGAGAGAAGGGTGGCTCTTCCTGCTGACATTAAAAAAAAAAAGCTACGATTCTCTTATATCCTAGTGTTCTCCAGGACTCTCCTCTTGGTGATTTTTAAGCACTCTTCTTGGAGACCTCATCCGGTTAGAAAGTTTCAACAGTTACATGTACACTGGTGACCTCCCAAACCTCTAGCTCTAAACCATAATTCTGTCCTCAACACCAGACCCGAATTTACAAGTATTTGGATTTTCTTTTGAGTATCCCAAGGATGCCTCAAACTACAAATGCTTAAAATTAAACCAATTATCTTCATCTATAAAGACTACAGTTGGCTCTGAGATCCTACTGTACAAACAGCATGCGTCACCTAAGCTAGAATCTATTCTGGTCTCTTTTCTCTCCCTGTCCCACACATTCAGTCTCCAAGACCAGTTGGTTATACCTCTAATTTATGTCTTCTTTTCCTCCCTTCAAACTCTTGCCAGTTTCCACAATCACTGAAATCACAATCACTGAAATAGGTCTCTAGTTGGTTTCCCCGGCTTCCTAGCCTCTACCCTCCATGGAAATTATCTTCTATGCTGCCACCAAAGAATCTAATTACAAGAGAAGGGTGGGCTTCAAGAGGGACCCCAGTTGAGAAGTACTAAAATCCTGGCAGTATAATAGATCACTCATTTTTGCTACAGTTTTACTTAGAGTAGCTACAAAAGTAGACATAAACTGGGCAAAGAAAAGGATTTCCTTTGATGTGACAGAAAGATATACTGTCAAGAACTGTGAAGGGTCTGAGATTTTTACCCTCCTTGTAAGCTTACAAGTTAGTCTACCATATTTTATGGATGCTGGCAAAAGACCTAAGACTCCTGAGTCAGAGACAGAGGGCTATTTCTCACACACAGCAAAGCAGCATGAACATCACATTTTAATTGGTTTCCTTTGCCCCCAAATCTCTCAGGTGTGATGCAAGGCTACCCATGTGGATGCTGCACACACATTGATTTGTGGAGCCCCAAACTTAAGGAACCCAAGTATTGGACAAATAATGGACTGCAAACAGATCTACCCTTTGCTCTAGAGGGAAACACTGTATTTATTATGTTGGACATTGAGTAAATCTGCCATTACCTTCCAAGCCTATTCACTTCTTAAACATCCTTAAAAAGGTATTATGAGAAGTTAGCATCTTGAGAGACCCATGGAAAATTGTTCCCAACACCTAAGCCTTGAATTCAAACCAGACTCTTGGCACCCACTGGATGTATCATTTTTGCCACTCTGTCAGTTTCCTCACCTAAAATTAAGGATAGCAGTCATCCCTAACTCACTTTACAAAATCAAATGAAATCACATGCATGAAAGAGTTTTATAAAGCAATATAGCACTAACAATGCAAATGTAGTCACTTATGCCTCTGGAAATTTGTTGTTTATTACAGAAATGAAAGATGAAAATAATTCAGAATTTTATAATAAAAAATTAAATCTCAATTAATAAAATTATTATTAATGCCTTACTAAATGCCTGAATGTGTTCCAGGTTAGGTGTGGGTAGTACAAGGTGAAGAATAAGACACATTCCTTGTCCTCAAGAATTCCAGTGTAGGAAAGAAGCAGATAGGACAGCATCTAAGATGTATTCATGTGACAAAACAAAAGCATAAAAGGATGACCTATGGTCATCATTGACTTATAGAGCTTGGAGGAAGGTAAGTAATCATTAAACCTAACCATTTCATTTACCAACAAGAAAACCGATAAATACATATTAACTTTTTTTAGAAGTTGACAACTAACTGGTGGCAGGGTCAACATTAGACCCATTCTTTCTGACTTTTAATTTGATAAAAAGCCTTGACAGAAATTTCATATTCCTGATAGAGTTTTTCCAAGACCAAGAGGAAAATTTGGTTTGGCACTACCATTTTTCTCTCCTCTATGGTCTTATTTCAGTTCAATGCCATTTTACCTCTTTGCTACCCAAGAATAACAATGGTTTTATTTATTCTTTGTCTAACAACAACTACTACTACTACTTCTTCTTCTTCTTCTTCTTCTTCTTCTTCTTCTTCTTCTTCTCTCTCTCTCTCTCTCTCTCTCTTCCTCCCCCCCCAAAGGTCAAGGGTTTCCTCTTTTATTTGTATAAAAATGCTAGCCAGAACAAACTTCCCTTCTGACCTCTATTTTCTCCCTTTTGTGTCATCTGGGCCCCTACCTAATTCTTCTCCTTCATAGCCCACAAAATGCTAACTAACCCTACCACCTTCTCAATCTCTGACTGCCAGTTAATCAATCTGCTTCTTTCTTTCATCTCACTCCAGTCCGCCATACCATCTACACAGTCAACTTGAAGCAGACTTCACAAAATACAAAGTGAAACATTAACCACAAACTCTTAAATCCACCTTGAAGATTGAATGTAATCAGCTGCCAGGAGAAGATACAAGGCAAGGAAAACCATAGCTCACCTACCCTTCTTAGAAGTACAGCTGGACTTAACAACAGGGGAATTAAGTGTGCCAACTCCTGGCACAGATGAAAAATCTGTGTCTATCTTCTGACTCCCCCCAAAACTTAACTACTATTGACCATGACCAGAAGTCTTACCTGTAACATAAACAGTCAATTAACGCATATTTTCCATGTTATATTATATACTCTACTCTTAGAATAAAGCTAGAGAAAAAATATTATCAAGAAAATCATAGGGAAAAGCATTTATAGTACTATACTGTATTTATCAAAAAAAAACAAAACAAAACAAAACAAAAAAAAGTATAAGTGGACCCACACAGTTCAAACCTGTGTTGTGCAAGGGTCAACTGTTTAACATGGACTTTGCCCCACAGCAAAATTCACCAAAGTACAATAAGCTCAATTTTAATTTTACTTACTGATTTTGAAAATGTTTCAGTACTATACAGTACCTAAATTTTTCACTCATCTCTTATTTGGGATTGGGGTGGGGAAAAGGAATAGATCTATTTTTCAGTAAGTTCCAGAGTAGCACTAGCTCCATAACCTTAGAGGTTGTATATTAATTACACAAGTATGAATGTTTAGGGACAATACAGGGAAAACCCAGATCCATTCAACTTAAAGCCTGTCTTTTGACTCATTTAAGAGTTCAAAAAATACTTGCAAGAGTAAAGACATCACACTTAAGGGTGCTGAGAAACTTTTTAAGTATATAGTTTATATGTGTGTAGGTATGTACATAAGTATATGCTAATATATGCAGTTTAGTGCAATTTTTTAAAATAAAAGCAATGCAAAAAATTCAAATTAAAGTTTGCAGTAATCCAATAAGTTGACCTTTTTTGGTTTTATAATATATAAAGGTTTCCTTAATAATTAAATATAGTGGAAGAGTTTTAATTTTGTGAAATTCTCCATGGCAGCAAGCATTTGAAAGTTTATTTAACACAGAAGGGCTAAAATAAAAATCAATAAATATTTGAGTGCATACTATCCATACTAAATAGCATTTAAAATTAGAATACCAATAATTTTCAATATCACTGAAGCCAAGAACAATGGTATCACAGTTAATAGTGTTCCTGAAGGTGAAAAAAGTAAATCTGGTTCATGATAAATTATAAAAATGGTACTTATGTAGATAAGAATAAATGGCTTTAAGTTCCCTAATGAATGATGAGTCAAGTCACTGACAAGAGCAATCAAAATATACTCCATATGTGATTAACATTTAAATTTGACATTGACAAATATTATTTAATTTATACAACAGTAGAATCACAAGCATACGTAGTCTCTAAACCTCCAGGTTATAATAAATTGTGGAAAAAATGGAATTATCTATCAGCATGTTTTTGTCCTTTATGATTTGCCTAAAATGTATGTATTTTTTGAGGGCTAAAATATCTTTCATGTTAGAGATGGAAAGTATAGGTCAAAATAAATGACCCTCCCTCTCCTTTCTCTCTCACATGCACTCAATTAAACAGGATAAAAGACAATTCTTCACAGAATACTTCTCACCCATTGAAGAAACTTACAAAAAGACATTCTATCAATATGAACTATTAATCTTCTTCCCATTAAATGTATTAAGTACCTATTATGTGCTACACATTACGCTAAGCACTGAGAATCAACAGAAACATGATATACATGGTTTTGCCTCATAGAGCTTACGGTCTAACAGACTCAATAAAATTCACATGATTACTCACCTATAAGCAAAGATATTCTATGTAATAGAAATTCCTAAGCCCTTAAAAGAAATTGAGTAAGAAATAATAGCATTATTATTGTAAACTATATTAATCATACAACTTGCAAGAAAACAGATTGCTTCTCTCCCTCAGACTGACATATTGAAATCTAATCTCAGTTTATAATTAATATACCAGCATAAGGAAACTTAAGAATTCCCAGGGCATTGATAAAACTGACAACAAAATAGTCTACCCAGTGAACTGAACCTGTGACATGAGACCCAGGTCAGACTTCTGTAGAATAGTCACACACCTGAGCTATGATACCTTCTGGCATTAGTAAAATGGTTTTAGGGGGGAAAAATTAGTAATATATGAAGGAGTCAAACTCCCTAAATAGTAAGTTACTATGTCTTCAATCCTAAAGAGACCTCTTCTGGAAAGGTATTTAGGGTCAAGCCGAGCAAAAACAAAAAAGAGATTCAGTTAAAAGTGGTAAGCCCAGTAAACACACAAAACCATCATTTTTAAATCCCTCTTCTCACCTACTCATAATGACCACTCAAGTAGAACAAAAATCTAGACATTGTGGCCAAAATTTTGACATTTAAGCCCTAAGAGGAAGCAACTGCTGTTGAAATTCCAAAAAACAATGATTTGGAGAGCTAAAATTGACCTTGTATGCTAGAATACAGCCATGTATAACGTGATGCTGTAGTTATGAAATAAATACATTTACTTCTTCAAACTATAAGAAGTAAACCAAACTTGCATTAGTATGTGAAAAGCAGACAGTTTCTGATCTACGCTTTGGGATAAAATATATCCTCTAAATAGAAAACTAGTAAATAAAGCAAACACTTATAAATTCTACACTCAGATTGGAAAGCCTTTGAGGCAAGGGTTTTGAGTCAGTGGCCAGGTTTAGGCTACTCACTATGGGGAGAAACCTGTCAGAGAGGTAAGAGTGGGAGACCTCCCCAGATTCTTACATGCAGGGAATGAAATTCAGTGGTGAAAAAGCTCTCTAAAGCCTTGAAGCTTAAAGTGTAGCCCATGGGCCAACAGCAATAGCTTCACCTGGGAGCTTGTTAAAAATCTCAGGCCCCCCCCCCCTCAGAACCTCCATTTTGGCAAATTTACCCCACATGATTTGTGTGCAAATACAAGTTTAACAAGCACTGATCTAAAGGAATAAGGCATTACAGAACCATACAGCCCATTCCAAATATTGGGCATAGATTTAAACTTCTGCATTTCCAGCACATCCCTTAAGCCCTCCAAGATACCACCAACTTTAAGGTGAGCTCAGCATCAAGTGTACAATGACTCAATAAGAAGAAAGAACACTAAATGCAGAGGTTAGAATGACCCACTCCTCATTATCATTCAGCTCCTCCAGCTGAGCCCTAAACTGGAAACCACCCTGGCTCCAAATGCCAGGGGGTTGGAGGATTATGGGTAGAGATGACAGAAGGGCAGGCACGTGCATATCTTCCTAACTAGCTGTCCCCACACCTCCATCTGTCAACAGTGGCACATTCATGCCCCTTAGCCTGCATATGGCCTGCAGATATGTCTGTTGGCCCACACAAAAGTTCAAATTTGAATTCATTCCCAACATTCATAAATCTGGAACTTTCACATTAAAAAAATCTAAACACCTAATTCTCTTCCACAAATCAGAAAATCTGGCAACACCAGACCCACATTCCAGCATGGGGCAAAGACTCAGCTGTCTCACTTAGATGTTGACCAGAACCTCCTACACTCCCTAGGGTCTCCCCAACACTATAGCTGAGGTTGCGTGTCACTTGCAATTTGTTACCTTCCATTTGGTCTGCTTCACTCATTCACATTCCCAGCCTGACCCCTATTGGCTTTTGAATTTTTGACCCCTTTATTGATCTCAAGTCATTCAACCTATCTGAATTTATTCTTTCATATGTGTAATTCAGGAAAAGGGGCTATGGCTTATATCACCTTCAGTTGGATCAGAAACCTTTTGATCTGGAATCAATCCACTGACTTACACAGTACCTCACCTTAAATTAATACTATGATTTTTTTCTACATAATTCATTCCAATTCTGACATTTTGGCTATTTTAACTATTTCTTTTCAAAACTGTGAATCATAGTCATAAACAAGAATTAATAGCAAGAGCAGCCACAGCAAAATCCATTGTTGAATCATTCTTCCAGATTCATTTCAAAACTTGTATATACTGAAATGGCAAACTGGGCACCTGGGTGGCTCAGTTGGTTGAGGGTCCAACTTCAACTCAGGTCATGACCTCCTGAGTTTGAGCCCCACACCTGGCTCACTGCTGTCAGCACAGAGCCCTCTTCAGATTCCTTGAAACTTTTTCTGCCCCTCTACCAATCTCAGTCTCTCTCTCTCAAAAATAAACACAAACATTAAAAAAAAAAAGAAGTGGTAAATTCTATGAGGGCAGGTACCTTTGTCTTTGTTTACTGACATACCTCAAGCACCTAGAGCATGCTCAATAAATACTTACTGAATAAATGAAGGAACTTTCCCAAGAATGATAAATTCTCAAAAATTCATACACAGATTTTGAATGAATGCCTTTAATTGCCAACAAGTATATGAAGATTGATTTGCTAGCCTAACTCTATTTGGGTTCATCAAACAAACCTTTCTATTTCAGTGACTATAAAAACCAGCAGTAGAGAGAAGACATGTTAACAAGCCTAAGCCTAGTGACCTATCACAACTTGTTTTGCAACAAAACAATGTCATGTAAACGGCAAAATGGCTACACTGAATTATGAGATTTCATCTGATTCAATTCTATGTACCCACATCTAGAATCTTGGGTCATCATCATAATCACCATCATCATCATCATCCCAGTCTTATAAAGCTGGACAACTGTCACAGATCACTTATCGAAAAGCATTTATGGAACATTTACTGGTGTGCCAGGAATTAAGTGCTAGATGTCTGACTTCCTAACTAAAAGATATGTCCTATAATACTATTGTATGTATCTCCAAAACCATGATGTTTATTAGATCTGTACACAAGAAAAAATTTTCCACTTTTAATTGTCTTGAAAACTTGGTCAAAAAACCACATTCCTAAGAAACTGAGGCACAGAGAAATGAAGTGATTTTCTTGTGGTTATGGGTTATTTAATGGGAGGGCTACAAAAGCATCTCCAGAGCTCTCACCACTGCCCTACACTGGTTTTATAACATTTTCAAAATTTAGCCGCTAACCAAAATGCAAGCCAATGAATTTTAGCCACTCAACAAATGATATGATGAGCAAATGTATCTTCAAATAGCAAAGTCTAAATTTTGACCAAATTCTGGTATATTTATAAACATACCAACAATCAATCTAAAAAGAGCTTGCAATAAAGTACATGCATCTTAGCAGAAAACTACTGTGATACAGTATTTCAAGAACTAAACCTAAAATAAAATTGTTAGAAATTTTCCTTCAACTTAAAGCTGCCCCAAATGGGGCCTGTTTTATGGAGTATGAGATTTCAATGCCCTTTCACTCTCCTCTTTGCTTTTGGATTGCCTGGCTGAAGAAATGTGGATCTTCCACCACCTTTCTCTTTGTATACTGTACAATAACTAATTTGACTCCCCTTTCTGTAGAAAATACAAACAAAAGCAAGACCAGGTCACTGCTACTCACATGTCTGATGGCCATTCTAAGAAAGAATTTACCAAACTCTTCAGCACCAACAAATGTGAGTATGCTTTTCACCATACATCTAGAGCAAGGTAAAACTAAACTAAGAAGGAAATGGTAACAATAACCAGTTTCTCCCACCTTAAATAACCTTTGGAATTACCCATAAACCAATACAAATAAGAAATATAAGTGTGTATGTTGCTTTCCTCAAATGATCTGCATTGGCCATTTCTGAATTCTCGACTTATTTGAGTAGTCACAAATTCACTGCATTGGTACACAAAGCTCCACCGTTCAAGGAGACCAAATTTTAGAGCTGTGGAAAGCCTGCCCTCCAGAATAATGTATTCTAACAAAAATCTCTGTGTTCTATTACTAGGTTGAAGCTTTGTTAGTAAGATTCCTATGACCACATAAGCCTTTTTCAGTTGCCTGCTTTTGTTTAGTGTGATCCATAATGACAAACAACATGAAGACAGGAAAAAAAGACAGGGACAACTAACCCAACCTACTTTTCCTCATAGGCTTTTCCCTAAGAGAGCAAGCATATTTAGTTCCTCCAATATTTAAATACAATTCTCATTGGAATCTCAAAGAAGGAGGTTAAAAAACAGAAATGCTGATCCAAAATCAAATAAAACCATGGCGCAGCTTCTTACCTATAGGTAATAATTGTGAAAGATCAGCTTTTTTGTACCAGAAAGCATTTGTATCCTCATAGCCCAGGCCATTTGGACTTGAAAACTTTAACTGCAAAGCACAAATGCACTTTTCCAAAAATCTTCCATCATAGTGCCTACTACAGATACCTTCATAAATTTCCTTATGGAAGCTGAATAATCCACCACAGAAAACCAAAGTGTTATTCTCTATTATTAAACTCAGCAGAAAGCTCTATATGCAGCAACAGGAGGCCATAGCAATTAACTCTGTAAATTGAAAGGTTTAAAATTTTTGCATGACCTTTAAAGGTCAACACAGTTGCCCATTCACATTCACATGCATGCAATTATACAGAGACTAGTTCATAACAGCAAAAAAAAAAAAAAAAACAAAAATATTTAGTGAAACAAACCTTGCATTCATTAAAAGCTACTGTGCACTGCCCAGCTTTATGTCAAGAGTTAGTTTTACATAGCCCACAGAGACAAAAAAGCAAGACACTTGTTGGCTTGTCCCCATTTTGCCAAAGTACTAAATTCAGCCCCACCACCATAATTGTTCAGAATGCAACACTGTCCCATTAACCAAAATACTCTGTGAATGATTTCAAAAATTTACTGTATAAAACAATATAAATATAAATTGAATTAAATTAGTATGTTTGTGCTATTCCTACATAGCACGGGGAAAGGGAGCTATACCTTTGCTAATTGGCCATTCAGAGGAAATCACAAAATTACAGCACCTATGGAATAATCTAGGAAATTGAAGGAAGTGATTAAAAGGGCTTTATTATAAGCATGTACACACTGATTCCTTAGTTATAGCTCATACCTCATTCATATGGATCGCTGTGAATAAAATAGAATGTTCTCCTTATAGCTTATATATTGTTTTCATCTGAATCACAAAAGTGACCTGAAAGTCTTCTCTTTTCCAAAGGCAGTATCGATAAATTGGCAAAATAGGCCAGAATTTCACGGATTCCAGTTACTAGCTTGCCTATCATCACAACATAGGATGAAATCCAACATATACATGTGGTACACACATTGGGAAGTGGGTGGGTTTTGGAAATCGAACAAATGTGGAATCAATATGTTTCTAGAAAATTTGTAGATACCATGTGTAAACCAGAGTAGCATGCTCCAATGTAACGCATGGTTTGTTTTAACTGTGGAGGTGCATAGTTAAGAAAGATCACATACAAACATATAAGTGTTTTAAATGTGTTGAAATTCCCAGTCACAGGCTCAATAAACACAACCCAAGCAACTCTATGTAAAGGACAAAGCTGTTTGGTTTTTTTTTTTTTTTTGCATTTGTAACCTAACAAAATTATCTCCAAAAGAAAAACTAAAAACATTTGTAACCTAACAAATAAAAGTGCCTCCAAAATAAAAACTAAAGAGAAAAACATACTACATGCAACAGTGGTCCAAATAGTAAAACTCAATTATAAATGACCTTGTGAAACCATGGATGCAGTTACACTGTACGTCAAATCATGTAAAATAGTGAAAAACTATGTACCTAAAAATGTAGACTTTTTAAAAAGTCATTCTTTCCTCTTTAACACAAAACCAGTATAATACATGGGTGCCATTAAATGAATACACATATATGTATATGGACATACAGAGATATAAAGATTACATAGATAATACAGAGAAATATATTTAAATACTACTTTTCTTCACATTCCAACAAGTCTAACCACACTTCTTAAATTTCTGTTAAAAATAAGAAAATAAGAATTGCTTGCTATATTTCATTGACAAGGACACGTGAATCACTGTGCCAAACGAATAGAATCAGATTTTCCAAAAATGACCAAATAAATCAGTGGTCGATGACAACTAAAAAACAAAAAATGAACGGGGCCCACCTTTCCATCTCCCCTGTATCACACTATGCTCCAGATCTAAGCAAACCAGATCTAAAGCAAAACTTTTCTCTAAAAAGACTTATGATAACCCCCTTGTGAAATTATTCCTATTCTTCCAGTGGTATAGTGGTATAGTTCTCCGAGTAGTTTAGAATAAAGTTAACCAAAGAATTTTGGAACAAAATGGCTAATATACCATATTATGTATCATTAAAAAAAAAAAAAAAACAATGGTTTGTAAGAGAGATATATGTCAAATACTGTGCAAGCATGGGAACCAGATAGGAAGTTGATTCAGTTAGTTTGGCCTTCATACCCAGCAGCAGCCGGTGTTAATGCATTTCTTCTCTTTGTTTTGATGGAGCCCTACTAATGACAAGTTGATGAATTACATGTGTAAATGTCAGGCATAGATCAAAGGGGACTATGTTAGATGCTTATTTTACTTCAACTTAGTGTTTTTCACCAAGAAAACAAAACTGCATTGCACAGTAAAGTTCCTTATTTTTACTTGAATCTTCAATGAACAAAACAGCTGCAGAATAATACGACTTAATGAGGCATCCCTAATAAAACACTGGAGAAGTAAAAGCAAGCACACTGAACTGTTTGCACTCTGGTTGTTTCATCTTCTCAAATCTGTTAGAGGTAACTGATGACACTTTGGAACATTCCTAGTTTGGGGAATACATCAGAGAAGCAAATGGTCATCAGTTTGGAGCCACAGCTGAACTTCGGCAGAATCTAACAATACCTTTTACTACAACCCATGATGATGCCTGGAAAATGCTGGAAAGGCACATCTCACCCTATGTGTATAGGTTAATCCATAGCTGCAATTAGTGATAAATCAACCCTAAAATGCACTTGCAACATACCAATATCCAAAAACACCTTGTAAAAGAATCATCATTAAATACTATAATGGAGATACCGGATCCAGGACCACTAAAATTTTTGATAATATATAAAATAATTTTTAGAAAATCATTTATCACCCCCTAAGTTTCATCGCTTTATAAATTTTTAAAAAGGTAAAGTGGCCATGTCTAAAAACAGATCATTTTACAGCTGTGTCATCACATTTTATAACTTGGTGGTTAGTAAATACTATAATGTAGTGTCTAAGCAATATGTATCTTTTTTGACACCGATCCATGGGCGTTTCAATGAATCTTCATTCTTGGTTAAAACAGCTAACATTTTTCAGATTCAAAAGCACATATACTCAGAAACCTTAGATTCCCCTTTGGCACAACTTGTAGCATCATAGGTGTTTGCTTTACATCGAGGTTTTTGGTTCTTCTTTAAGAGGTATCAGCATGGCACTATGCATAATGTGGAAGTTCAAGTATCCTCAACTACACTGTTTTATTAAAGCCAAGAAAAGAATCAAGATTTTAGTCTCAAAAAATGCCACACTGAAACTGTGCTCTTCCTCTTAAGTCACCGGTGTCGAAGTGTTCCATCGGTAGTGACACTGCTCCCATAGCATCACATCTACAAATGTAACCCAATCTTTTCACTGAAAATTAAGAAAATAATCAAATAAGCTACAGTGTGGTTACTGATGGCCTCTCAATGACTACTGATGGCTTTAAAAAACTAGGACTCTAAAAAAGTCAGCATGCAAACAATTGACTCAAGATGAGATCCAAAACAGATAAAGTAGGCAAAGAGAAATATGAATGTGTCTGATGATTTTTAAGGAGGTTAGGTACTAATTCTGAAATTGTAAAAGGTTCAACCAGTCTTGAGAACACATGTGCAAACATGGAAAGGCTGGAGTAAATACAAGGAATCTTAATGCTTTGTTTTTTCAAGGTTTTAGAAGTGTTTTTAATCTCCTTTGGTAGTTATTGCCATTTAGCACTTTACACAGAAATCTTAAATTAATTACTCATTTGTCTTAACTTACATTGCCTAATAGAGCAGTTTTAAAGTGTTAATTGATAACAGTCTGATTATTGATGTCTCCAACAATCTAGTTGGGAAGACAGGAACCAGATAATTACCATCCAGTCAATAGTCATTGAAATTCATCCTGTCCTGAGTGAAGGACCCTTACACACTAACTGCTTCGGGGGTACTTTTCAGAGTTAAGATTGCATATAGGGTTTGTTTGTTGTTGTTGTTGTTGTTGTTGTTGTTGTTTCCAAGAATGATTTTTGCACAATTCAAGAGGGGATTTACACTCACAAAAGGATATTTTCTTTTCTTATTGCCACAAGTCAAAGTCAGCCAGCACGAGGGGAAGAGAGGCTAGCTAGCCACTACAGTAAGTACACATTTGATTCCAAACCCTTCAGGCAATTGTTTTAACACTTGGTCAGGAAGTGGAATACTGAGTAGAAAAGCGACGCGTCTACCCGAGGGCTCAGCGAGCGCCTACAGTTCGTCCTTTTCAAGTAGAGACGAGATAGCTCAGACTGCAGTTCTAGGAGAAATAGGGCGACGAATATCAAACTTTCCTTTGCAAAGGCAGTTTCTGGAAATAACACGTTCCCCACTGACAAGTGCAGATCAGTAGCCTAAAGAAAACACCTCTTAGTAGGAACCCGGCCTTTTGGAACAGAAGGGGGAAGGGACAGCAAAGCAGCAGGGCAGAAAAGCCATGTACCATTAACAAGATTTGGGGAGGCACCTATCAGGGAAGAAAAGTATTTTAAAAAATCGTTTCTTGAAGCTGTTCTTTTTTTTTTTTCTGAACGCTGTTGGTGAAACGATCCTTTCCCTAAAGCTGTCCTGTAGAATCCTTTACCGAAGCTTTGCTTCATTCAGTCATGAAGTGTCCGTTCCCAAATCTAAGAATATCTTTAAAACACGCGAGGCTCCAGAACTTACCAAGATGATGCTTTATGAAAAGAGTTAGAGGTGGGAAAATCAATAGCCTCATTGAAACGCCCACCCTCTGCAGACAGGCCCGAGAATTAACTAATCAGAAGTGGATGGAAAGTAGGGATTTCAGAAAGGCGACCCGACACGTCCCACCGATCCTCCCTTGAACGCGACCCCCAACTCCTTACGAAGAGTCCAAAATGGTTACCAGGCGGGATGGGCTTGTGTGAGGAATGGCATCAAACCCACTGCAACCCTCGGCCGGGCCGCTCGCTGTGTTAAGAGAAATGGGGCAGAGGAGAGAGGGAGGGCACCGCTCCCCGAGCCTCCTTCGCGTGCTCTGAGCCCCTCTCGGCGTCCCTCCACCCCCGCCCCTACCCTGACCGCCCGCGAGGGAGGTGCCGGGCGCCCGGCCCGCACCTGCTCTCACCCCTCGCCGTCCCGGGGCGGGCCCCCTACGGCCCGCGACCCCCGGGTCCTCCAGCTGCCGCCCGCTCCCCGGCGCCGGCGGGGAGGGGAGGCGGGAGACGCGGCTCGCACCTACCTGCAGCCCGGCTTCCTGGTGGCGGCAACACCTAGCGACGCTCCTGCAGCTTCCGCGGGCCCGCGCCAGCCTTATCGCTCTTGCATCGCTTCCAAGATGCCAATCCGCCGTCGCCGTTCAGGGGCATAGGGAACCCACGTCTGGTGTGGGGTGTGCTCGTGGAGGGCGTGTGAGGGTGGCCCTGAGCGCGCGTGTGTGCGCGCGCGTGTTTCCTCCTGCGATGGCAAAGAGGGCTCAGGAATCTCTTGACATCCACACTGGAGTCCCCCTGAAAGCGGGTGCAAGGTGGCGCGCGAGAACCTCGCCTCTCTTCCCGGCTCTTTCTTCCGCGGTGTCAAAGTAATCAAAAGACGTGTTTACTGAGGCAAAAGCCCGAGCCCCGCAGCCCTGGCCAGCGCCCGCGGTCGCCCGCGGTCCTCAGCGGGTGCGTGGGGTGCGCTCGGCTCCCCCGAATGCGAGAATCGAGGCGGTCTTGCAGCGAGTAGCTCTTATTCCATCTCTGATCCGTTTGCTCTCGACGCCGAGTAGACTTTTCCTCTCGCCTCGCGTCGCCTCTCCCTCTCACAGACACACACACTCACACATCCTCCGTCCCTCTCTCCCGCCCTCCCTTTGGCTCTCGAGGGAAAGGCAATTGGACGGAACGATTCACCTTCAGGAGAGCAGGCAGGCTACTCCCGTTCCCTGGCTCTCGCGGGTCCCAGGTCTCCAGCGCGGAGGAGTTGCCGGCGAGGCTCGGGGCAGCAAAGAGCGGCTCTGCGCTCGGCGGTCCTCAGCCCTCAAGACGCCAGCCTCCTCGGATCAGCTGCCCCTTGTTCCCGCTCTTAGCACACAGGTCCCAGCTGGTGCCCCCTCTCTCGGACGCTTTGAGCCCAGGCCACTTAGCAGCAACTCCTGGCCAGCTGCAGCCCCTCAATCCCGCCTCGAAGTGCTGCGGGCAGAGCCCCACGCAGCCCCGCCGCTGCCCCCCTGGGCATCGTGGGCTGGAAGGAAGGCAAATCCGCCGCTGTCCCCTGCCCCCAGCACGCGGCCGGCGTCACCACCGACAAGGTGCGACTTCCAACATCGAACACGAGCGAGCAGGTGTTGCCCGTGTCACTTCGCTAAAGGCGGGAGGGAAGAGAGGAGGGGCGGGGGAGGGGGCCCAGGAAACAAATCCGGATGACCAGGCGGAAAAAAAGTAAACGGTTTAGTAACCGAAACCCGCTCCCCGCCTGTCACCCCAGGCGCTGTACTGTCGAGACACCGGTGGTGTCTTTCAGAAAGTCATCGTAAAGGGCAGGACCCCCTGGGTCCACCCAGACCCCTTATTCCAACCAGCCTGGCTGTCCTGAGAGTACGGAGTGAGGGCCTCCTTGGATGGTGCAAGGACCACGCGGAGAGAGAAGAGGTCCCGACACCGCAGGTTGAATTAAGCATTAAAGTGGGATGGCAGAACCCGGCGGCGTGGCCTCCCTCCGGTCCCTGCCAATAGCCTGTTCTGTTAGCAGCCGCGGCTGCTGCGAAGAGCGAACTGCGGTCCTGCAGGAAAGGAGACAGTAAAGGATGAGAGGGCGGCAATCGGTATAAAAGCTGGACTATGTCTCCCTCTAGAGGGAGAACCAGGTGAGAAAGCTTGACTGGAGGTAAGTAGGACTCCCAGTTTCTCCACAAAGAAAAAAAAACAGCATCTGGTTCCTGAGAATTTTGCATTTTTACAAATTCCAGCCTCTAATGGATTTAGAGACAAAATTTGCACTGCCACCCTATGTAAGCAGAGTCCTTGCTAAAGGAACATCGAGATATTTACAGAAACATAATAGCAAGAGCCTGGAAGGTCATGTCCTTACAGGTTTGGTCAAATTGGCTGTTGGTTTAGAATGCGTATGAACTCAAATGAAGGGTCTTCTTAGGCTCGCTGTGATCAAGTTTGGGATGAGCAAAACTTAATCTAACGATTAGAACATCATAAAAAACGAATGAGTAGCCACACTAGATTTAGAAAAAGATAAGAAGATCCGAAGCAAAGAAATAAGATGCTGATCCACAAAATCTTACATACAAGTCCCTTACAAACTGGGAATGTCTCAAAGATCTTGTTTCAGAGCCAACATTTATACCTCTTATTCAACTAACTGGTAATTTCCAAGGTGACTGAATTCCTCCCAGCTCTAAGTGTTGTGCTTTGATAACTCCGATTTGCTGAAATCATCAACAAACTAGGCATCGCATGCTCCCTTCACCAGCTATAAAATAAAGGTAACACTAGTCACCATATTTACAAATATGGAATATATGTTTCACTTGTTAGTGATTTTAACATGGTTTGTAATTCAAACATATTTTATATCTGAAAGGCGTCAAGTAATTTAGGTTGGCGTGGTTGTTTTAATAAAAGCGCTACAGATTTTATGTTTTGTTACTTCAGTCAGATTCAAGCGAGCTTCTATCTGTAACTTTAATATTTAAGTGTTGTGAACTTGCTAATTGAAGGCTTGCTTTCGAAATGTTTCTGCATGTCTGACTTACAAAATATGTACTTATGTTATGATTAAATTCCTTCCCATTCACCATTCACTCTGAATTTTTGAAGCGATTCTATTTTAACTTGATAATTGAATTTAGTATAAGCCTAAAGAAAGAAAAGAACTTATAAGAAAATACCTTAGACAGACAAGGAGCCAAAACCAAACCAGGTGAGGATTACTATTTTAGCTAATTTTCCTGTGGTACATTTGAATCAGCCTAGCACATGACAACCATTTCAGGTACCCTCAAATGGTCTCTTTCAAAAGACTCATGTCACATGTGCCAAAGATTTTTATTTTATTCCTCTTGCCTGGCTACTTATTTCCCCAGGGATCAAAGTTTTCCTCTTAAAACAACTGGCACTGTTTTATTGCAAATCTTATAGTAATTCTGTGTCTGCTACGTTAAGTAGTAGGATGGAATCCAAGTAGGAATGGCAGTGGAAATCGGGGCCCTGTGCTGGGAGGAATAGCCATTTATAAAATCACTTTAGAACATTGGCCTTCCGTTCCCACAAGAAATAAAAAGCATACATCATAATCCTTCAGTTTCTAATTCATTAGTTCTGTGTGGTTGTAGGAAAATCTATAATTTTATCATATTGCTGAAACTATTTTTTGTTAAAATGGCATTTTCATCCTTATTTTCCTAATTAAGCCTGTCTTTTTATAAAAATATGAAAAAAGTAAAGAGAACAAATGTGTGAATTAACTACAAAATACAACAGAGAATTTCTTATCCAGCGTCATATGATACTGGAATTCTATAACAACATTTGTACTATTTGTCAGCATCCAGATAATTCCTAGTGATTTTTAGATCAAGGTATTCCTATTTCCAGCACCTCCTAGACTTTAAAACCAAATCTTTTGTTTTCTTCCCAAAATAAAATCGCAAATACATGCCTAGTTTAATAGAAATCTTGAGATGATGCTTCTTATCATCTATTTGTTTAAACTGTCCACTTCCTCCTGTGTAAGCAATAAAAAAATCATTGCTTGGAATGCTGAACTTCACCAATTGTAACTGTGTATAGCTCTTCATATTCTGAGGGAGTACTAAAATGTCACTTTGGGGCACTTTAAGCTTTCTGCCAGAGGTTTAATACGTTATCTCAAATCTTTATCTCAAGTCCTCACAACATCCCTTAAAATAGACGATATTATCCCCATTATACATATGAAAAAAAATTGAGACTTAATTTCATTGTCATGAAATGGCAGAGCTGGGATTCAAACCAAATCTACCTAAATCTAAAGCCAGTTTTTGGTTTTGGTTTGTTTTGGTCTAGGCCTTGATTTTTCTCTATGTTCCCAAGCACCACCGCTAAAACGTGCTATCTCCTGTGTTACAGAGAAATAAAAATCATTTGGATGTTTGGATATGGAAAAGACTTAGCCAAGGAACTTGGCCTCATTAATGAGAACAGAAAGGAGTGATGGAAAAGAGAGGAAAACTTAGCACCAGTCCCTCTCCGTAGTCAGCCCGGGGCAGGGAGTATTAGAACAGATGAACACAAAGTTCTGATTCCCAGTACATACGTGAAAAGGAATATCACAAGCCTCTCATTCCTGCTTGTCTCCTCTTGTTTTCTTTCTTTGGCGCTAACCGCCTTATTTCTATCTTTCCCAGTAATGCCTCTCCCACTCATCTTTTAGGTGTTTTTGTCTACTTAGGTGAACAGAAGAAGCACCGAATCCATTCCATATAATCCAAGGTGGCATGCATATGTTATTAACTTTTAGACTCCCCATCACCTAGCATACTACCTAACACAATAAATACTCTTTAAATACTTTCTGGTCGTAATCAAGACACCAAAGATCAAATAAGCAGAAAGACGCCATGAAAAGAAATCAAGAGAACTACTCCATGGAGTGGTGTGAGAAAGAACTGAGGCGGGAAAACTGTCCTATATGTAGCAAATGGAATAATCCACTCCAAAATTGTAGTGACTTAAAGAACAAATATTTATTGAGTTCACATTTCTGTGAATTAGCAATTTGGGTTGAGCACAGCTAGGCTCAGCTGGGTAGTTTCTCTGGACTCAGCTTAGGTATCTGTGGTGACCTGAAAGTCTAGTGCCTCATTCCTTATCTGACAATCGGCTGACTATACCCTGGAGTATCAGGGAGTAACTAGGCCACGTGTCTCTCACCATCTAGTAGGCCAGCCTGGCTGTTTAACACAGGCTTCTAAGAGTAGCGAAAGGGGAAGCCTCAGTACTTAAGCACCTTCCAAGGCTCGGCTTGCATCGTGTTTACTATGGTCTCCTTGACTAAGCAGCTCATCAGGCCAGCCTCGTAATGGATAGAGCTACAATAACACATTCAAGAACCTGGTACAGGGAAAGGAAGAACTTGTTTTGATCTTTACAATCTGGTACAATAGCTATCCCAGAAGGTTAGCATTTTGCATGGTAGCTTAATCCACTAGATGTCTTGTGGACTGAGCTGTGAAAAGCAGAATATTCCCAGCACAGTATAAAGGACACCTATCTTGAGTAAGAACGAGAAGTTTGTCCAGATTATCAAGTCTCCAGATTTGCTCTCATTATCAGATAGTCTGTGCAACAGCTTCCACCAATACAATGGAACATGCCTCTGTAATTCTTTCTCACTAGAAAGCACAAATATTCCAAGACTTAGTGTACTTTCCACATTAGCCATTGAATCAATCCCAAGGCTTTAACGGACAATTAAGATTTATCAACAGTATTATAAAATCTGACTTGTTAGTTAGAAATCACTAGCAACCTTTACATGGCAGTAATTATTTCATTGTTGGTAAAGGGACCCCACAAAATCTGTTTTGGTTAAAGACTTTGTTTACTTCCTGATTTCTTAACGTGTTCCAAAGAGTTAAGAGGAAAAATACCTATCATAAATAACTTCCCAGATGGGCTTGATTGAAACCCTTGGCCCTACCACATCTATAAACAATCTCACCTAGTTAACTACAACTCATTCATTATGGCTCAGGACCAGGGTTAGCCCCTCTAGAAAATCATCTGAAGTGTGAAGATGGAGATCTTCATACTCACTACATTGTGTTATAATTGACTCATTTTTATAAATTTCATAAATTATCCCACATTAGTACATTTGTATTTCACCTCATGAAGCTTTAGACATGGATAGATGGATGGGTAATGAACATATGTCAATGGACAAGATTTTGGAATAACATATGATCACACTTACCTTAATATCCAATAATAATGATTTCATGCTTTCATCGTGCTGATCACATGAGTTACATTCATCTAGAGATTAGATCTTCAAGTGACTTCTGGAAATCTTGAACAATGCTGACATGGTCTATGAAACTATCTTTTTTCATTGCTGTACAAATACACACACACACACACACACACACACACACACATCTCCAGAGACAAGGATCTCAGACTCACTCCTTAAGGTCTATCTTGGCCTGCTGACCTCCAGAGTCCCACCTACTTGTTTCTATTTCCTACATTCAGGTGTTTCCATGCACAGTTGAGGACTAAGCCTTGTTTTAGAATAGTAACTGAAGTCCAGTTTGCTCCAACAGCTGAACTACAGTGGCTCTTACGGTTCACAGGAAGTTCCACTTCTCCACAGTGTTATATTCAATCAAGGATCAAAGAAGAATAGCCCTAGACTCCGAACCCTAGCTTTCCATGATCAGCTCATTTAAATTACAAGCACATAAACCTTTTTCCCATGTTGCCAGAGTAACTAGGTAAGGAAGAAACCCAGTGTTAGCTTCCTGTTGAACTCAGTAAGAGCCCTTCCCTTTGACAACTTAGATGCTGGTGTTTTGCCTGGGTCTCTAATGTCTAGGTATTCTCATCCCTTGTAATCACTGAGGTCTGCCACAAGGAGTGATAAGGTGAGGTGGGCCTTCCTGGTTTCTTTGCCTGCCTGGATGCTTGCTGAGCTGCAGAGACCAGAGAGAAAAAGAGCCTTGGGAGAATCTAACGTTTGTTTCCCCAGTAGTTTGGGAGCAAATGTGAAATTTGCCTGCTTATTGCCTGAAATTTCTAAGGGGAGAAATGTGGCTGAGGTGGCCAAGAAGAGCAGTCCAAAATAGAGAGATCATCTGAGAGTCAAGAGTCAAATCTATTCAACTGGTCAAAGACATATTAATTTTATGGACCAAGTGACCATCACAAAAGGCTGTATATAGCCTGAGACATCAAGGCATTGGGAGAAGAATAAAGCAATGCCTTGACAGCACTTAATAATTTGTGCCCACTTATTAATGAGCTTAATGTTAAGTTATATGAATAATGGCCTTTTGGACATTTTAGTTCTAAAGGATAAAGCAGCACACACACACAAAACTATTTTACAGACACCACTTGTTCACAGAAAGGAGCTATTACTATTACAGTAGTCTGAGATCTCATGATTTCTGGAACTAGGTAGGAAGCAGGTAAACAGCTATAGAATGATTATGAACATCTCACATGGATTGAGGATTGGGAAGAAACTGACAAATCCCAGATATATGAGAAATTAGTGGTCCATATAATGAACATACCAGTCTCAACAACATAAATTTGGAGGGCAGGATCATTGGCTTTGAAGGTGTTGTCTTACTAACTGTTCTCTTGCTCCATCAGAAACAAAAGTTTCCATTGGTTTGAATAAGAAGTCCAGGCTCTTTAACCACTGTTCCTCATTTAATTCATTGGCTGTCTTCTTTCATAAGATTTTTGTAACAGTTACCCAGAGTGGTCTTTCTTCTGTCTTCACTTAAGGAGCGATACAACCTCCTACAGCCTATAGCTCCAGATGGCCCATCTCTTGATTTATCGTGCTTGTGGTAATCACGGCCATTTGATATTTCTCCTAAACTTCATTCTTCCTGCCTGGTTTACTGCATTAATTAGATTGCCTTTGGCCTCTCGCCCCCTTTGCACCCACTTTCCTCTCCCCACTTACCCCACGTAAGGTTGTGGAAGCAGACAGACTGTCGCTTCAACAGGGAACCAAAGATTTCACACAGAAAAGGTACATTCTGGAGGAACAGACCAAGACGAAAGTCAATTTTCAGTACCATACTTGAGGCTGGGTCGTCCTAACCTTTAGCTCAAAGTCTCATTTCCCTCTATTATTTGCTGACTAAATAGATTAATAATCCACAGTTTTGTTCATTCACAGAATGTGGCTAAGAATGGGGAGAAGGGGGATGAAACCCACTAAACTAAATGACCACACAATAAAGACTATTTTTAACTGAAACTAAGTAGAGAGCAATGTTCACAAATTTTCTGTCAAAAATAAGAAGGAAAACTAACTTCTCTCTTTCTTCTCATAATAGTTCTCTAAAATAGATATCATCTCATTTTATGATTTATAAACTAAGGCTCAGAAGTTAGATAACTTGTCCAAGTAATTCAGGTAAAAAGTGAGGGCAGCCAGAATTGTAATTCGATTTTTATTGACTCAGGAACATAAACAAGAACTCCGTCTCCCAGTTTCCAGTCCAGCGTACTTTTCACCCTACGTGTTGTTCTGATCTAATTATTTCCAGAGAGCTCAAGCTCGAGCTCTGAAATTTCTCCATGCAAGCTCTCTTTGAATCCCTATACAAAATTTCCTCCCTTTTTAGTATGATAGAGAATGATTTCTGTCACCCAAAAGGATCAGAATGTTGCCCAGGCAAGTTTTAGTTTCAATTTTTTTGAACATTTTGGCCACCCAGTGTCAAAACAGCGCAACTGCAGGCAAATACTAATGTTTCTAAACAAGCATGATCGTGTATATACACTGTTGCTTTATAGCAACAAAAATAAATCATGACAGAGGTTCTGGAGTCTTTGAACGGTAACGTTTATACATATAGAAGATACTCCCACCACAGAAAGATGTGCATGAAACTGAGGAGACAAATCTTTAAAAATGAAAAATTTAAATAGCATAACTGAAGATGTGCCTGTTCCA
Source organism: Prionailurus viverrinus (assembly GCF_022837055.1). NCBI lineage: Eukaryota > Metazoa > Chordata > Mammalia > Carnivora > Felidae > Prionailurus > Prionailurus viverrinus. The sequence continues at coordinate 85,102,625 of NC_062567.1, forward strand.
AAATGCTAGAAAAAATAAAGGAGTAAAAGGAAATGAGATAATAAAATTTAATTGTATGTGAGGAGGCAGTAAAAATAAGAGGAGTCGTATTCAGGTTTTGTTTCACACATTTTTTAATGTAGAGGTTAATTAGACAGCGTAATGAGCCACACAAAGAATTAGTGGAATTGCCAATATTAGAGGTATTCAGCGAAATCTCTAGTTAGACAACTGATGGGAAACCTATAGAAATCAAGTTCCACCAAGGTGTAATGACAAACACAAGTGAACACCATGCAACAAGAGATCCATTAGAACTAACATTAAAACATCATCATCTAAGTGGACTCACTACACATTTAATTGTACATAGATAGCACCTGCCCTTTGGAAAGCACAATCTAATTAAGCAGAGATGATGACATCATCACAAAATGAAGGTATTAGCTCATTGATCCAATTACATGAATGACAAAGCAGATTAGGTATAGAGCATATGTTTGTTTTACATTTAAAAAGCAGAGGGGCGACCGGGGTGGCTCAGTTGGTTGAATGTCTGACTCTTGATTTCAGCTCAGGGCACAACCCCAGGGTCCTAGGATCAAGTCCCACTTTGGGTCCCATGCTGAGCATGGAGCCGGCTTAAGATTCTCTCTCTCTCCCCCTCTGCCACTCCCCCCACCCAACTCACGCACTCTCTTTCTTTAAAATTAATTAATTAATTTTAAAATTAATTAAATTTTAAATTTAGAAAATATAGCCATAGAACTCTGAGTATAATAAGAAAAGGATTTTTAATGATAATAGGTCTTCTTTTGTAATTATTCAGGATTTGTGCTTGGGTTCTCTGGGTCAACCTCTATTATGAAATCCTATCTCTATTGGAATATTGGCCCTAACACCATGCACACGTGTACAAGGCTATGGATTAGACCAGTGGCTCTCACATTTTGATTATTTCCTTATGTGAGACAGAAAGCATTCTCATAAATGTACCAGGGTTATTCAAAATTCTTGGCTTCTTTCCTGTAAGTCCTTTCTCTCCTGCTGACAAAGCACAGCTAATACAAGTGAGTGAAAAGGACAATTACAGGGATAACATTTCCAGTTTACATTTCAAAATAAATTCTTCCCAAAGTTCAGTGCTTTATTAGTAGTAACTTTATTATTAACCACTAACTTCACAACAAATCACCAGATTTTATGAAGCTTGTAATCAAGTGATAAATACTGTTAAAAATCATAATATAATTATAATTATCCCTTTGTGGTTCAAGGCATATAGCAAATCAGGAAAAAGTGGGTAGAAAGAGATTCAATCTATACTTATCATCAACTCATAGGATTGGAAAGGAAATTTCCAAAAGCACTCAGTTTTCCTTCAAACTATCCTAGACCCAAAATCTCTTTCTCATTTTAATAACGTTCAGTACTCAGCAATGGAAACTCAACAGCCTCTCCAAGAACGTGCTTGTAAGGAGATGCTTCACAGAGTGCTCTATTTCACAATGTACCTGTTCCAGTTTTGTCTTTGTGGGTTTTGAATAAAGGTCTCCCCCTTTTTATGATCAAGTTTCAAATTCTCCAAGGATATCCTCTAGGAAAACTCTCTGTCACCATTAGATGTTTTGCAAGTTGACAAGGTATTATAGCTGAGCCTACCAAAGTCCTCTGACATCTATAGAGGAAAAGTCACCTTACTCCTCTCTCCTTAATAACATTATGGGATGCCTGGGTGGCTTGGTCAGTTATGCATCTTCTTAATCTCAGCTCAGGTCTTGATCTTGGGGTCATGAATTCAAGCCCTGCATTGGGCATAGTGCTAAATAAATAAATAAATAAATAAATAAATATTGTCTAAGCTTCAGTTCTTTCCTTGACAGACCTCACTGTTTCCTTTAAAAGACTGTTAGAATCATTGAGATTGTAATATGCTCTATCCCTCCAAAAAAGTACTAATACAAATGAAATATTTGAAAACATTTGTTTTTTTTATTCACGCAACATTCTGAATTACCAAAGGTGTAATCCAACCCTTGAGAGAAAAAAATATAAATTGCAACTGTGCTGCTACAATAAGTTTCTTAACTATTTCATTATTCTGAGAATAAAAAATATACCTCATTTAGTCCAAGAGATGTAAATTCCAAGGTAAAAATTATTTACAGAAGATTAAAACTTAATATGAGGGTGCCGAAGATGCCCCAAAATAAGCTCAAACAATGATTACTACTTGAAATATTTGCCTCATATTCTAGGGGGTTTTTTAATGCAACTATGAAATTTTATAAAACACAGGCCACAAGTAATGTATTTTGTTCTCTTTGGTGGAAATAATTATAGTCAAGATGTGAAGTAACTGTAGCATTTATACCAGCAACCCAGGAAGTTTTAAGACCACAAATTTTGCCCCGTTTCTCTAATCAGTTTATATCCAGGAGTCACTATAAATGTCTGTCTTTCTCTTCTGGACTTAGACTGGGTAGCTGCTAATATACCAAACAGTTTTCAATCCCTCCTATTTGAGCAAGAAAGGAGGGATTGAATAGGTCTAAACCCATACTTTAGAATTCAGAGGAAAAATCCCTCTGCTTATGGATAATCTGCCTAGTTTTAAGGGTAATTACTTGAAAATTTAAGTTCAGGGGCACTTGGGTGGCTCAGTTGGTTGAGCATCCACTCTTGATTTTGGCTCAGGTCATGATCTCATGGTCATGAGATTCAGCCCTGTGTCAGGCTCCACGCTGGCCTTGGAACCTGCTTGGGTTTCTCTCTCTCCCTTCTCTCTCTCTCTCTCAAAAATAAATAAGTAAAAATTTTTGAAAGAAAAGAAAATTTAAGTAAGTTCAATTTGTTTGATAATTACTTAAAGTACAAGTTGCTATTAAGTACTCCTGTGTGTGGTAGTGTGCTTCATAAATATACATACTCTGGTCTTGTAGAAGTTATAATCCAAGCTAAAGCATAAAAATGTTTCTCAACCACTGAAATCCTTTAAAACCAATTATTTTTATCCCAGTTATAGGTAGCTGCAACTAACAAATGGGATATCTTGCAAAATTTTGTTATTTGGAACTCAGATTGTTCCCATCCATGGAAACAGTGATTAAAATGGGTAGTAGGTGCCCAGAAATGTGAACCAAGATAAAAAAAAAAAAATTCTGAAAAAGCTGTTAAACACAAAGAAGTTGAACCAAATTCCCAGTTGACACCACTACCAGCACATAAACACCGTTTGGCCTCCTCACTTTTCAGAGAGCCATTGAGAACCTGATGAAAACACATACTTCTCTAAAATTTTCATAAACTCTTTCAAGGAGTCCAGCAATTCCTGACCCATTCAAGCACCCCAGGCTAAGAAGAGCTGATTTAAGAACGCGTGGGTGACTCTGTGGGTTGAGCATCCGACTATTGGTTTCGGCTCAGGTCATGATCCCAGGGTCGTGGGATGGAGCCCCACATCAGGCTCCATGCTGAGCATGGAACTGCTTAAGATTCTCTCTCTCTCTCTCTCTCTCTCTCTCTCTCTGTCTCTCAATCTCTCCTTCTGCCCCTCTCCTCTGCTCGCTCTCTCTCTTTCTCTGTCGTTCTCTAAAATACAATGAAGGGGCACCTGGGTGACTCAGTCATTTAAACATCCCACTTCGGCTCAGGTCATGATCTCACGGTTTGTGAGTTCAAGCCCCACAATGGGCTCTGTGCTGATAGGGCAGAGCCTGCTTTTGGATCCTCTGTCTCCCTCTCTTTCTGCCCCTCTCCAGATTGTGCTCTCTCTCTCTCCCTCCCTCTCTCTCAAAAATAAATAAACATTTAAAAATAAAAATAAAATAAATAAATAAAATAAAATAAAATAAAATAAAATAAAATAAAATAAAATAAAATAAAATAAAATAGAAGAGCTGATTTAGACATTTGAGCAATACCAGCAAGATGATAGAATAGGAAGTTCCAGCCCTGGTCTCCCAGCAGAGACACTGGTAAAACAACAATTCTTGAGCCAAAATACTTTTATGCAACCTCCAGAATCCTGTTGAGAATTTGCAACACCCCAGGGGATCATAAAATTAAGAATTTTGCTTTGAAGTGGGTAACAGAAACAGTTTGACTTTATCTGTGTCAGACCCTCCCTCAAGCCACCCAGGTCAGGCTGAGAGAGATCCACTCAGCCTGTAATTTCTCCCTCAGAGAAAAGGCATCCCCAGGCTTTCAGGGCACTGCCCCCAAAGGCCTACTACCTTCTCACCTCACCCAGAGTGTTGAGGCAATGAGTGTAATTAGAACACCTGGGGGCAGCTGAGAACAGAGAAAAGATGGCTTCACTAGTGAATTCTACTAAACACTGAAGAATTACTACCAATCCTTCTCAAGTTATTCCACAAAATTGAAGAGGAGGGAACAGTGTAAGCTCATTTTATGAGGCCAGAATTACCCTGATGCTAAAGAGGGTACTACAAGAGAAGAAAATCACAGGCCAATATGCCTGATGAATGTAGATGCAAAAATCCTCAATAAAATACAAACCAACTGAATTCAACAGCACATTGAATGGGTCATATGTCACAATCAGGATGGATTTATCCCTGGGGTGAAAGGATGGTACAACAGAAGAATATCAATAAATGTGATGCACCACATTAACAGAATGAAGGGTAAAAATCATATTATCATCTTAATAGAAACAGAAAATGTGTTTGGCAAAATTCAACATCCTTTCAGGATTAAAAACTCTCAAAAAATGAGTTATAGAAGGAATGTACCTTCACACAATAAAGGCCACATATAACAAGCTAGCATCCTGCTCAACAGTGAAAAGTCAAAACCTTTACTAGAAGATGGGAAAGTTCAGCACTAAGACCTACTCTCCTGATTCAAAACAAAAGGAACATGTCTAGAAAGGAAAGAAAGTTGTAGAATTCTCACTTGAGAGACATAAACTTAAATCATTATTTTTAGGTAAGATATCTTTGTATATGAACATAGGAGACTGAAACTTTCCCAAAACACTCATACCCTCCAGTTTCTGAATAAGGCAACAAAAGGCAGTTTCCATCTTCTTGTTCACATTTGGGGTTATTGATAATAGGTTAACAATTTCCTTAGTCCCTCCCCAGATGGATTTGACCTAATACATTTACTCAGCTAAGAAAATACTCAAACATTTCAAGGGCTTTGGGACACAGGGTTTGAGTTGATACTGAAGCATCATCATGTTTCCTCTGTTAGAGTACCGGCATATATGAGTAAAGTAATAAATGGAGTCTTGGCCAAGTTTCTGCTAACAGTGGATCCACAGACCATCCAGTGGTCACCTCTCTTGCTCTTAAATGCATAGTTATATTGGATATACCTGGTAACTTGCAGAACCCTCATATTGGTTCCTTAGACTGTAGAATCGTCTGAAACTTTACCCTCCCTGAAGATTATAAATTTTTATGAAGTATTCTATCCCTGGATGGAGGGTGAGGGAGTAGCAGAGATCAGTGCCCCCCTTAAAAACCTAAAGGATGCATGGCTGCTGGTTCTCATCATTTATTTAGCTAGCTTGGACCCTACAAAAAATAGACATATCCTGGAGAATTACCTCAATTAGAAAGTAATCCCAAATGCACCTGCGGGCCCCATGTGGCCTCTCTGCTAGAACAGATTATCATGGCCTCTGCTGCTTGTTATGCCATTACTGATCTGATGAAAGTATCATTTTCTCCATCCCTATCGGAAAGATCAGAAATTGTTTTAATTTACTTGAAGCAGCTATGTATGTATATTTGTAGTCTTATCCATAACTAGGTTAATACTTTTTCTCTCTGACGTAACATAGTTAGAAGAGACCTGACCTGGTCATTTGGTAGAACATTGCATTGGTTGCTGTATTGATGGTACTGTGCTAATCAGATAGGATAAACAAGAAGTAGCATATAAATAATGGGCCTTGGTATAACATGCCTTACAGAGTGGAAGTTAGACCCTGTGAGGATTCAGGGAAATGCCATGTAAGTAATATGTAGGTGTTAAGTGATCTGGGATACTCTATGACATTCTTTCTAAATCAAGAAACAAGTAATTGCATCTTGTGTCTTCCTGCACAAAGAAAGGAAATATAATGCCTTGTATTCCTCTTTGGATTCTAGAAGCAGCATGTTACATACTAGGAAATACCAGTCTGACACACTTACCAGGTAACATGAAAGTCTGAGCGATACCCAAAGCAGGAAGGAGACTTGCCGCAGGTTTGGGTTGTAATGCTTGGGCCATATGATCTGACAGACCCTTCAGAATTAAAGGTGGCAATGACAAGAAAGGATATCATGTGGTATTTATGCCGGGTCCCTCCACTGAAATCACAGCATAGATCCCTAAGGTTCTGGATCAAACTATGCCAACTGCAGCAGTGAGTTACACACTATTGAGAGGGAGACGGTGTGTGTGAGAGAGAAGCTGTCTATAGTGCTTCTGTACCTTGGTGGCGACAGAGAGCCTGACCGCGGGAGATCAAGTAATCAGTGGGCCAGAGCTAATCATTATGAGGTGGGTTCTGTCAGACTTCTCCTAAGTCAGCTCAAGAGACCCATTTCTCCCAAAACTAAGCCCTTTTCCTGGGGGCACCCCACTTTCAGTGACTAATCTAGATGTAAGAGTATAAAAGTCTAGCACTCCTTTCAAAGTTGAACTCTGAAGGGGTATACTAATTCCAGAGCTCCCCTGGAGATGGCCAAGGCCATTGTCACAGCTGCCTCACAGTTTAACGCTCCATCTTGCCATTCTTACTTCCCTTGATCCCTATTGATTCCAAGGGCATTCTTCAGTAAACTTCTTGCAAACAAATCTGCATCTGAGAATCTTTAAAAAAAAAAAAAAAAAAAAAAAAAAAAAAAAAAAACTACCTAAAAATACATACCAAAATTCTACTGAATTAGATGGATGAAAATAAGAGAAGGGAAAGAGAAGCTTTACTTCTGGATTTTTGTTTTAGGTGAATCTGAATTAAATTGCTAATTTATAAAGACAAAGAGTGGAAGAAAGGAAGAGAGGGAAGGAAAGAAAAGGTAGAAGAGATTCCCCTCCCGTGTTTAACATATCTCTCCCATTCCTTAAAATGCTATGCATAAACTTTCACTTCCAAAGTTACTAAAGTGAGGAATAAGGTTAGTCCAAAGAAATACTACCATTTGCGGGGCGTCTGGATGGCTCAGTAGGTTAAGTGTCCGACTTCGGCTCAGATCATGATCTCACGGTCTGTGAGTTTGAGCCCCGCGTCGGGCTCTGTGCTGATAGCTCAGAGCCTGGAGCCTGCTTTGGATTCTGTGTCTCCCTCTCCCTGACCCTCCCCCATTCATGCTCTGTCTCGAAAATAAACATTAAAAAAAAATTTTTTTTTAAAAACAAATACTACCATTTGCTATTCAGCAAAGAACTAAACATTTTAACCCAAACCATACTTGTGAAAAGTCTGAATTTCATTCATTCACTTAGTAAAAATGTATTTACTACCTATAACATACCAAATACTCCTCCATATTCTATAATATAGTGCTACTTTTTCTATGTACACTCTTAAATCTATGAATCAAATAGATTTTCTGAATATTCTTGGATAAAGAGTTGTTCCTAGCCACTTATTTTCCTATTTTATATTTTGTTGATTCCTCATTGTAAGTCACAAAGTCAATAAAGCAATGATAATCAGAGTAGATATCAAAGGACATTTAAATTGGAATCGTTTTCTATTTACCAAAGATATTCTGAAGGACATTTTTTCAAGCAGTTACACATTTACATAGGACATTCAATAATATCATACTTGCAAAGTAGGTAGACATTTTGGCATTTCAGATTTGAGATGATGGGATTAAAGTGGCAATATGTGAAACCTGTGATTTGGACTAACTGAGAAAAGATGAGGACAAAATTATATTTTAATTTATAAGAATAAATATGTCAAGGTGAGCATAGTAAAAGAAAAGTTTTAAAGAAAACACATTTTTTAAAAATACAATTTAGAAGTTCTTCTTATTAACATTTTATCTCCATAAATTGATGAATTAAAACATGCTCCACATCCAGCTCTGAAAATAAGAACCTAGGTTGACTTCTAAGAATTCAAACACATAACTAAAAGAAATTAATTTGGTTATTTGAAGTGTAAAAATGAAAAATTAGCTTTGGTTAAAATTATAAATGAAACCAATTTAATTATAAACAAAATACAATTTTATTTGTATTTAATAGAAAACAAAATAAGTTGCTAACGTAAGTACTTTTGGAAATGCAAAGCATTGGTAGATACGGGAGAAGTTTAGAGAATATTTACATACAGTAACCACAAAATAAATTAAATCTACCCTTAATCTAAATCAATATAAAACTAAATTTCTGTATACCAAGGACAAAGAGTTGTTCTAAAATATTCACAAGTTGATTTCAGTAGTAAAATTCCCAGGACTGTTGACTTAGAACATCTGAGAGTTGCTAATGAGAACTTTTCACTTCAAATTGTAAGCAAAATGTTTCATGAGGGGTTGAATTTGTTCACCAAACTTAAGATAATTAAATCACTAACTATAACCTCACAGTTCACCCAGTCCATGAAAACTTTGCCACCTTCTATCATGTCAGAACTGTAACGGTGAGTCTTCCTTTTGAATGGGTTATTAAAATAAATAAATAATTCTAAATATTAACTTTAAACAGTGCAAAATCTCATTTCTTTAAGTCTCCATTTTTCATAGGGATGTCAACAAGCTAACATACAGACTTGGAATTTTTTTTAGAGCAACTGATGAGCAGATCAGAGAGAATATGAAATGAAAACTGAAAATACTTAAGGAAAGTAGAAAAATCTAGGACAAATTATGGAGTATTTTTTAATTATGGAATATTTTAAAATAGCTAATTATTGAAATGTCACCAAAAAGAAAATTATTTCAGAGTGTCTTTATTAAAGGTAAAAGCTAACTAGAGGCACAAACAAACTGCCCCCTGCCCCAGAAAAAAAAACAAAAACAAACAAACAAAGCTGATTAAGTTAGAACTAGGGGCGTCTGGGTGGCTCAGTCGGTTGAGCGACCAACTTCTGCTCAAGTCATGATCTTGCAGTTTGTGAGTTCGAGCCCTGCGTTGGGCTCTGTGCTGATGGCTCAGAGCCTGGAGCCTGCCTCGGATTCTGTGTCTCCCTCTCTCTGCCCCTTCCCTGCTCACGCTCTGTCTCTCTCTCTCAAAAATGAATAAACATTAAGAAAAATTTTTTTTTAAAAACTAGAACAAAGTATGAGTCGTAGGAAAGTAAGTAGAAAAACAGATACAACAATGAAAAACACTAATAGTTATTTTGAAAAGAAATTATAAAACTGAGCCCACTTAGTGAAAAAAATATAAATTAACAAAGGGAGAAATGAAATATAAGAACAAAGATAAAAGATTTTTTAAAAATACCTGATTGAAAGAATGAGATACCACCATACACGTGTTAGAGTGTCCAGTCCAAAACACTGACAATGCCCACATGAGAGGATATGGAGGAACAGGAATTCTCACTCACTGCTGCCAGGAATGCAAAACGGTACAACCACTTTCAAAGACTGTTTGGCAGTTTCTTACCAAATTAAATACATTTGTAACATACAATCCAACAATTATGCTCCTTGGTACTAATCCAAATGAGTTGAAAACTTATCTCCACACAAAAACCTGAGCGCAGAGGTTAATAAAAGCTTGACTCATAACTGCCAAAACTTGAAAGCAACTAAGACATCCTTCGGTAGGTGAGTGGATAAATAATGGACTATTACTCAGCACTAAAAATAAATGAGCTATCAAGCCATGAAAAGGCCTGGAGGATATTTAAATGGATATTACTGAGTGAAAAAGGCCAACCTAAAAAGGCCATGTATGATTCCAATTATATGACATTCTTAAAAAAGGCAAAACTGTGGAGATAGTAAAAGAAAAAATAAAGAAAAGATCATGATTGCCAAGGGTTCTTGGCGGAAGGGGTGAATAGGCAGAGCAAAGAGTATTTTCAGTCCAGGGGATCTATTCTGTATGATACTGCAATAGTGGCTGCACGATGCATTTGTCAAAACATGTAGAATACACAATACCAAGAGTGAACCCTGATGTGGACTAGGGACTTTGGATGATGATGATGTGTCAATGTAGGCTCATCAGTTCTAACAAGTGTCCACTCTAGTGGGGGTGTTGATAATGAAAGAGGCTATGCATGTACAGGAGCAGGGGATATATGGGAAATCTCTGTCCTTCATCTAAATCTTGCTATAAACACTGAAGTCCATTAAGAAAGAAAGGAAAAAGAGGAAGTAAGAGAAAAAATGTTCGAAAACAAAGAAACCAAAATATTTAACAAAATAATCCTCTCTGAGTAGCTGAAATATTGGTCATTTTTATTTTCCTTATCATACTTTTCTATATTTTCTATGATATACATGTAATACTATTATATGTTATAACCAGATATTAACTACACTATTTTAAAAGACTTGGAAATTAGTGAAAATATTTTCTAAGGTGTAACAATAAAGGTGATATCAAAGGGAAGTGAATAGTCACAAAACACTGAAAATATATTTTTAAAAATAGGGAGTATTCATAGTCAATATGATCAAAACAGACCAGTATGAAAAAGAATTTGCCTTAATAAAGTTTTAGACCACAGATAATTCACTGGAAAAAAAACTTATTATTTTTTAAATGAGCATTATTTAATATACACTATACAAAAATATTGAAAATATTGAAAGAGCACCCAGCTTATTTTAGTAGGCATCCAAGTTGGTAACAAATACTAAGGTTCATTATTAAGATATGATAACGACGATTGTGTGTTAGTAGCACAGAGATAAATAATTAGGTCAATGACTAAGAAACAACAGAAAACCAAGAAAAATCTATTCATATATGAACATTTGATATATGACAGGAGTAGCATGAGGGATTGGTGGGTAGAGGATAGACTTTTATTAAGCGGACCTGAGATAATTGAGGAAAATGACATTGGGCCTCACCCTCACTGCATTTATGAACATCAATTCCAAGAGGATTAGAGAAGCAAATATAAAGACAAAATGATAAAGATTTTAGAAAATAATGTTACAGAATATGTTTATGGCCTTAGAGAAAGAATTTTTTAAAACAAGATGAAGAAAAACTATAACTATAAAAGATTGAAAAATTCTAATACATTAAAATGAAGAATTAAATGACAGCATAAAAGGGTTAATTAAAAAACAAAACAAAACAAAACAAAACAAAACAAAACAAAGGAAGCTACAGGGGCCCCTGGGTGGCTCAATTGGCTAAGCATTGGACTCTTGGTTTCCACTCAGGTCACTATCTCACAGTTCATGGGTTTGAGCCCCGCATCTGGCTCAGTACTGACAGTGCAGAGCCTGCTCGGGATTCTCTTTCTCCCTCTCTCTCTCTCTCTCTGCCCCTCCCCTGCTCACTCTCTATTTCTCTCTTTTGAAATAAATAAACATTAAAAAAAAAGAAAGCTATAGAGAGGAGAAAATATATTTTCAATATAGTATCCAAAATATATAAAGACTTACAAATCAAAATGTTGCAGGATATTTCCAGATTAAATTTCTAAACCATGTTAAACAAAGAATTTGAATTCAATAAATTGATGGAGTAGGGCTAAATAAGGATCAAAGCAAGCAAGCCTTATTCTAGGAGGCAGTCTGTGTCTGTGACAGAAGGCTGAACAGAGATATTGCATTGTGAGAACCCCTACCCCATTGATCATAGATGCCTATCTCCATTGAGTAGAGAAAAGTAAAGGTTTGAAAACACACACCACAAAATCCTGAGTCATAAGGAAATTTCATTTAGCCTCAGTATGGCCCCAGCTCCGCTCCAACATGAGGTATCCACAGGTACCTTGCCCTAGAAAAACTGACTTCCCTCAAGATGAGTAGTCAAAAAAGAACCAGTACACGATCTGTACAAAGATACTGCCAGAGTAAATGAGTAGGAAAAGCTAATGTAGATGAAGAACATTCTCAAGAAAATAATGCTGAAAAATAAATAAAAGTTGTAACCCACACATTTCATCATAAAAATGATTTAAATATTCAAAGATGTCATTTTGCCTCCATGAACTGAAAACAAAAGAATTCAGAAAGTCTTCATATAAAAACAATGTGACCAGTTAAAAGATACAAAGAAAAGATCTCACTTATAATAACAACAGAAAACATAAAAACACTTGAGAATGTATTAAAAGTATGTGACACCAACACAAAGACTATCTTAAAACAATATTAACGGACTTGAAGAAGACAAAACAAATGAAAAAGTATACCACATTCTTGATTAGGAAGACTCAACATTATTAAGATACAAATTCTCCTTAGGCTGATCTTAAATTTCGTGTGATTCCAGTAAGAATACTAAGATTTTTTAATTAGGCAAGCTGATTCTAAACTCTACATATTCAAAACTTAACATGTAATATATGATCTAATGACTTTTGACAAAGGAACTGAGACCATTCAATCAGGAAAGGACCGTCTTTTCAACAAATGGTACTGGGAAAACTGATATCCACACACACACAAAAATGAAGTTGGACCCTCACCTTACACCACATAGAAAAATTAACCCACAATGGGTTAAGACCTAAATAGAAGAGCTAAAATTACAAGACTTTTAGAGGCAAACATTGGGGAAATCTTTATGACATTAGGTTTGGCAATTTCTTGGATATGACACCAAAAGCACAGACAACAAAAGGGAAAAAAATAAATTGGACTTGATCAAAATGAAAATTTCTATGCATCAAAGAACATTATCCACAGAGTGAAAAGAGAATGTAAAATAGTGCAGTCACTGTGGAAAACAGTATAGTGGTTCCTGGAAAATGGAACATAGCTACTGTAAGATCCAGCAATTTCACTTCTGAGGATATTCCCAAAAGAGATGAAAACAAATACGTGAACAGGTATCTGTACACCCATATTCACAGCAGCATTATTCACCACAGCTGCAAGGTAAAAGCAACCCAAGTGTCCAACCACAGATGAATACATAAACAAAATGTCACACACACACACACACACACACACACACACACACACACACACACTGAAATATTCAGCCTTATAAAGAAACAAAATTCTGAAACATGCTGCAAAATGTTGAACCTTGAGAACATTGTGCTGATTGAAGTAGGTTAGTCACAAAAAGACAAATACTGTGCGATTCCACCTACATGTGGTACTGACAGTGGTTAAATTATAGACACAGAAAGTACAATTGTAGTTGCTAGAGGAAGGTAGGAATGGAGAGCTGTTATTTAATGGGCCCAGAGTTTCAGTTTGGGAAGATGAAAACGTTCTGGATGCACAACAATGGGATGTACTTAATATCACTGAACTGTACACTTAAAAATGACTAAAATATTAAATTTTATAGTGTGTATATTTTACCCCAATTTTTAAATTAAAATTAAGATTAAAAAACAAGTAATATCCAATACATTTCTGAAAAAAATATTAAAAGGGAATTAGTTCAGCCAATTAATTAAAGTACTAAGATCATCGTAGACCAATGGTGGAAGACATGAACTAGCATATCCAGAAATAAATCAAATATGGCAAGAATTTAGATGTTTCAAGTCACTGGAGAAAGACGAATTATTATTCCTTTTTATTGAAGGACACACAGTGTTACACACTGACACACAATGTGTTGTGTTGACACACAGTGTTACTAGTTTCAGGTGTAAAAGTAGTGATTGGACAGCTGTACACATTACACTATGCTCACCACAACTGTAGGTACCAGGAAGATGGATTATTTAATAAGTGGTGTTGGGACAATGAGCAGCCTTTTAGAGAATAACGAGATTGGGATTCATGTTTCCCATCTTATAATAAAAAAAAACAAAATTAAGCAAAAACTCAAATTTAAATAAATCATAAAGGAACTTGAAGAATTATGTGGAAAAAATCCTGATCTGAAAGGAGGAATTTCTAAGTGTGTTTCCAAACTGAAAAGTCATAAAAGAAAAGACTGATTAGTTTGGCTGCAATTATTTTAAAAAAACAAAAAAACAAAAATGTGGAAAACCCACTAAAGTTTTCTTTAAAAGAAGAAAGTTGGGGAAAATTATTACAACTTAATCATGAGAAGATGATTAATTTTCCTTATGGAGTAAAAGTTTCTCCAAATCAGTATTATAAAGAAAATATGGAAAATGGGGAATAATCTAAAAAGACATTTCATGGGCTCTTGGCCATATAAAAAGATGCACAGACTTTCTCACAAGAAGAGAAACATATATACAGATATGCCAAAATACCAATTTATACCTATAAGTTTGGCAAAGATCAGGAAGTTTAACAACACACTCTTGGGAAAAGCATAGAGAAGCAGGCATTTTTATACATTGCTAGCTGGTGTGTCAATGAATTTAAAATCTTTGGAGGACAACTTGGCAAAATTTATCAAAATTTCCAAGTTTCATGCATTTGGATCCAATCTCACTTCTAGCAACTTACCCTACCAATGGTCTCGCACAACCAATATGTACACCTTTCCCAAACAAATTACTTAGATTTTGCTCCCCAGGCTATACCTATCGACTTCGAAAAGTTTCTTTTTCTGGCTCTTTGGGAGATGTTCATAATAATGTGTTCTCTCTGGTCCCTCCTACAAATATCTTTGCTTAAATTCTAAGGATTTGCTAACATTTCTACCCATTTTATGCACTGGAGTTTTAGCAGTCTCCTGGTTTGTGTTGTTTTATTTTCTCATTCTCCTAGTTGCTTTTAGATGATTTTTAGCAAAAGGAAAGACAAATGCCAACCACTTATCCCACCATCTTCAAACCGCAAGTCCTCCTGATTACTTGAATCCTCTAATCCCTTGGTGTCTGAAACCGGAATCTCTCCTACTTCTTCTTGTCCTGAATGACCTACCCTTCCCATTCATAGTCATGAATTCTTCTTCCTACGCCCCTCCTTTAAATGCTGTTGTGTTTTAGGATTCTACATCTTTCTCTTGATATACTTTCTTAGCAATTCCACCCACTCTCGTGACCTTAACTACCACCAGTATATTAATGGCCCCCAGATCTTTAGCATTGACCCCCATCTTCAGACTTGTATATCAATTCACCTGTGTGGTACCTACACCCTTCAATGGAAACCTAAGATTAAATTTATCCCACTTTCCCACCCAAAAACATTCTTCCTCTCATATTTCCAAAAATCAATTAATGATTACACTATTCACCAAGTTACTGAAGACAAAAATGTACATATAAGAATCATCCCTCTTCTTCACTTTTCACTCATGATCAATCATCAAGTGGTACCGATTTTACCTCTTAAATGTTTTCCAAATCTCACTCCTCCACTGCATCCTTGCTACTGCTGCTTTAGTAAAGGTCCTCATCTTTTTTGGTCGTGGAATATTGCAACAGCTTAACACCTTCTCTTCCTGTATCCATCCAGCCTTGCCCCCATTAAGGTAAAGCCTTAACAATCTATCTAAAATCCAGATCCAAACACGTAGGCCCTATGCTTAACATCCATCAGTGGATCCCCACTGACTTCAGGTTAAAGCCCAGACTATTTGCCATGACACAAGGCTTTCGTAACACATTCCTGTCACCTATTTTTCCCATTACATACCTTGAATTAACGTTCAGGTAGTGCAGAATTTGTGTGGTAGTTTGGCTCTGATATCAAGATGTTTCTTACCTCTGTCCTCTCTGTTTATCTTCCATATCATCCTTCTTTTTGGCTAAACCTTGTTTATCTTTCAAGACAGCAGTCTAATCATATCTTCCAAGAAGCCTACTCTGAAACTCTTGGTTGGGATAAGTGTCCAATCCTACTCTGTACAGTTGTGCAGTTTATACACTTCGCTAAAGTACCTGGTTGAGGGGACAGGTGGGGGCAAACAGCGGCATGGCAAAAGTGTGCCTTTTTCTTTCACAAAGGTACCATGGGGGCAGAACCAGCTTCATGGGAATATGACCTATGTCATCTCATGAGGCCCCAGTCTTAGAAGGTTCCCACACCTGGTTTAATACTCTGATGTCACCTTCTTTAATTCATAATAATTTTTAACAATGACCCCACATTTTCACTGGTACTGAGCCTGTGTATGGACTATCTCAGCCCTATAAATACTCCAATCCTCAATGTCCTCATGGACATCTCTTGTGTACATCTTAACCTTTATTAGTTTTACTATATTATATAATAATCGTCCATTTTATCAGCACTTTCCATGTGCTGGGCATTGTGCTAAGTATCTTACATGCATTATCTTATTTAACCCTCCCAACCTAGCTCACTGTGGTAGGAACTATTACCTTCTCATTTTGTAGATGATGAACCTATGGCTTAGATACGTAGCTTACCCAGCATTAGGCATATTGACTCTAGAATCCTGTTAAACCTTCAATCCCTAAGGATTTTAAGCGAAACTTCTAATCTATAAATCTGGTCATCCCACTAGATTTAGAATGACAAATTATGTTTTATTCATCTTTATAGCCCTGGCAACTAGCATTGTCTGAACATTTTAAGTATCTGTTAAATGTGTATTGATCTAAATGCAAATCTAATCTGCAATGAGGTGTATTTGGAAGTTATCAGCAGAACTATAGTATAGAGCATTCCTAATGTAGGTGTATTCTTGGTGTATTTATATATATCCTGAATATGACTGGGTATCCTGGGCCATTCTTGCACTGTCTTTTAGCTTCCTTTAAACCAACTAGAATGTATCTTTGCTATCACAAAAAAACAAGAGTCCAATTCCAGGGACAGTGAAAAATATGTAGATTTTTATAAAACAGAATAGCAAAACCTCTTTCTAATTCCCTTTGAAAACCTCAGCAATTTTCTTAGAGCTTTTCTTTCCACAGCAACTGACCTGTCTTTCCTTTTTTCTCCTACTGTGTCAATTGCAGTCATCTCCTCCTTCCACAGTCTTCTCTCTGAGTGTTAAATCTACAGAGTGGAGAGCAATTTAGCTCTTTAGGCTTCTTCAATTTCCATCCTCACCGTGGCAAAGTGTATTTTCCAAGGGTTAGCATCACAATATGTCTCATCTCACAAAGCCCACCCCTTAAAATACTGTTGTGTTTTAGGGATTCATTCTTGATCCACATCTTTCACCTGGTATACTCTTCTAAAGCAATCCCATCAGGGCGCCTGGGTGGCTCAGTCGGTTAAGCGGCCGACTTCAGCTCAGGTCATGATCTCGCGGTCCGTGAGTTCAAGCCCCGCGTCGGGCTCTGTGCTGACAGCTCAGAGCCTGGAGCCTGTTTCAGATTCTGTGTCTCCCTCTCTCTGACCCTCCCCCGTTCATGCTCTGTCTCTCTCTGTCTCAAAAATAAATAAATGTTTAAAAAAAAATAAAAAAAAAAATAAAGCAATCCCATCTACTCTCTGGGCCATATTAGTATGCTAATGGCCCCCAAATGTCCCGCACTGATCCTCATCTTCAAATTTTCACACACTTCTACACATGTCTTATTACAAGATGACATTGACATTCCTGTCATCAAGAAACAGCCCTTCTCTTGAATCTGAGTAGACACTTGTGATTACTTCAACCAACAGAGTATGGTGGGAGTGATACTATATGACTTCCACAGCTAAGCCATAAAAATGACATGCATTCTACCTTGCCTTCTTGAAATGCTCTCTTTTTGAAGCTAGCCATCACTCTGTGAGGAGGCCAAGCAGCCACATAGAGAAGCTATGTGTAAATGATCCACCTAAGGTACCAGACGACAGCCAGTATCAACTGTCAGATATATGAGTGAGTGCATCTTCGGGTGATTCCAAACTCCTGCCTTTGAGTTACTCAAGGCAGCCCAGATGATACTGCATGAAGTAGAAATGAGCTCTCCCCACTGCACCCTCCCAAATTGCAGATTCATAAGTAAAATAAATGGTTGTTGCTTTAAGCCACTAAATTTGGAGTGGTTTGTTATACAAAGAAAGATAACTGAGACAGTTATCTAATGCTTGTGTCAATAACACTAAAGATTTAAGACAGAAATTATTTCAAAAGTTTTAAGTTGCATATATATGTATAAGTTTACTCACTAAGCAGTTGCTTAGTCCATAGTTTTTTTTTTTAAGGTTCATTTATTTTGAGAGAGAGAGAGCACATGCATGAGTGGGGGGAGAAGGGGGAGAGAGAGAGAGAGAGAGAGAGAGAGAGAATCCCGAGAAGGCTACATCCACGCTGTCAGCACAGAGCCAGATGCAGGGCTCAATCCCATGAACCATGAGATCATGACCTGAGCCGAAATCAAGAGTCAGATGCTGAGTCAACTGAGCCACCCAAGCACCCCTATTCCATTGTTTAAAATGATAATGCTCGCATAAGCTTTTAAGTAACTACAATATATCACCACTATCAGTATTATTTTTGTTATCATTAAATCCTGAAATAAAGCTCTTATGAATTATGATAAATAGAAAAGTGAATTGAATAGGTATCATTTAACCATTTTAATCAAATTTTGACATCCACCATAGAATAGGTGGACCAGGGAAGCAGCATCCATTACAAAATGTGTCCCATAAAAATTATTTCTGTCTACTTACAGCACATGTTATATAAACTCCTTGAGGAAGTATATCTGATTTTTTTCTGGTCTTCATCAGCACCAAATAGTAAAGTAACACAGATTCATCTCTGGGCACAGGCACTCCCTCTGTAGCACATGTTGATGGAGAGCTGAGGGCCCAGAACCAAAAATGGTTAAGAAAGCAGTAATGATGGAGAATACCAGTGACTGTTATTTGGACAATAACTGTCCTTATTTTTCTTTTGATGCAGTAAGACTGATTTTTCTTGACTGCCAATCAAAGAAAAGCTTAGCCATTATAGCAGCCAAGCCTTTCTCCAGTAGAGGCCAACCATAGTTCTTAGATTCAGGAAGTTTTTTTATCTTAACTTCAGCCTGAGTGGACTCACCAGGCAAAGGCTGGTTATTATTCAAGCAGTTTGAATAATAAGTACTATTGCTTTGCTATATTGCAGTATAATCTCCTGTTTCCTATATTGTGTCATTTTTTAGTCAGCAAATTCTACTTAATTGGCTCTCTAATTATTGGGGTGTGGAGATCTATAACAATTCAAGGTGGCTCTCATTGCAGAGTTGTTCTGACATAGGAAATTAGAAATTGTAGACTTATGTAAACTCCTGAAGATTTGTCTGTTACTGTGTTAGAAACATCATAGCTAGGAGCACCTAGATGGCTCAGTCATTTGAGCGCCAGATTTCAGCTCAGGTCATGGTCTCATGGTTTGTGAGTTCGAGCCCCACGTTGAGTTCTCTGCTGTCAGTGAAGACCCCGCTTTGGATCCTCTCTCTCTCTTTCTCTCTGTCTGCACCTCCCCCACTTGTGCTCCCTCTCAAAAAGAAATAAACATAACAAAAGAAAAGAAACATCATAGCTATCCAGGCTTTTAATATTTTATAGCAAATATACTCAAACATAGAATTCACTAATCTGACCTGCTACTGATTACACCCTTATTATCACATCCCATAGACTTCCAATCTCAGTTTTCTCAGTTAAAAACAAGCACCTCATCAAAAGGTTTTGAATTATTCAATGTAACAAATGTTTATTGAGTACCCACTTACATGCAAGTCCCTGTGCTAAATGCTTTGAAAGATGTAAATATGAATAGAGACTTGATTCTTCCAGGGATTTACAGCCTAGGGATGACAAAAACAAATAGTAAATACAAGTCTCCCATGTGGAAGAATATAGTGCGTGCCATAAAAAGTATATAAATAAAGAGCTACAAAGGATCAGTGGAAAAAGAAATAACAAGGTAGGGAAATGGAGAGTGAACAAGGTCAGTAAGAGATGAGGTTGTCCTTGAGATGAGCAGAAATATTGGGTAGAATTTTACTACAAAGAAGCCTGAGGGCAGAAGAGAAAAGGGGTGATAAGGACATTCTAGATCCATGGGTTTAAATCCTGAGTGCACTCTAGATCACTAGACGAATATCTAATTCTCCACACCTCTATCCAACACACACAAGCCAAGGTTGGAACCATTTTTCTGTGAGGACAGAATAGCATGGGTTTCTGTGTACCAAGAAGATATGAAATACAGATACGTTCTAGGAAACTGAAGGGTCCATTTTGGTTTTAAACATGAAGTATGTGTAAGAAAACAATGAAAGATAGATTTGTAAAAGTTAGATTGGAATCATATCCTACAGTAAACTTGCCTCACAGTGCACTTCCACTGTAAGCACTTAGATCTGGCCCACTTCCTTTCTGACTTCATTTACTGTGGTTTAGAATTTAAAACGTCTTCTAGTTTTATCAAAGATAAGGAGTGGGTTTCCTAGTTTTCTTCTCTTTATTGTATTGACATTATTTTCCAAAAGAGGACTCAAAAATATCTTTGCCATCTTTAAAAGGGACTACTCTTAATTTTTCAATTTAATTTCCCTATGAAGTCCTTATCCTGACATACAGGAATTTTAACTAGTTATTTTCCCCCCGCAGGTGATCTTTTTCCAAGTTAGTGATGTGTCAGTCAACTTCCTAATTTGGTTCCAGCAACTGCTACCATGGTAGTTAGTGGGACGGTGGAAGTCTAATTTCTGGATCTTCTGAAGAAATAGTGTACCATAGCAGAAGCGAGGAAGATGTTTCCAACTGCCTCCCCGTTTGAAAATTACCTCAAGCAACAAGGAAAACAAGAAACAAAAACACAAAGTACACCTTTGCCTATACTGGGAAAAGCAAAGGGAAACAAGCTGCCTTAGCCCTCAGAACCGTACAAGGACTTGGGAATGGAAGGCAGTGATGCAGAGAAGGGACTGATAACACAGGGATTGTTTGTAAGATGACACGGTTAGTAATTAGACTCCCAAGTTTTCATCTTCAAGAAAGCCAAGCAACCGTCCTGTCCCCATCCCCATAGGAAAACACATGCTTGTTCTTGAAATACAGAGGTGCCAGTCTGAAGGTTATCAGACATAGGGGAAGGTGGTGAAAGAGTTCATACTGAGCAATAAGACCGCTCTCCTCTCTCTTCTCTGTCCAGATCCAGAAAGAAGACCAAGTAAAGCAATGAGAATTCCAAAAATTGTGACAACGGGAAGTTCCAAGACAACAGTGAACATCAAGGAGAGACACCAACCTATTAAGACTGGCAGGACATCACATATGTCCAGTGTTGATGTTCCTAAGAGGGAAATTAGAACAAATAAACTTAAAGTTCACACCTGATGAAGATGATATTGAGATATATTTTAAGGAGATTTTGAAACCATGGGAAAAGTTTAGTCAAATTTCCAAAGAAATTCAATGAATGAAAATGAAAAATAAAGCAGTTATCAACTTCAGAAAAAGAAAAAAAAAGAACAAGATAGTAAACACCTGACTCATCAGCGATCAATATTCACATAGTCAAAAGATGCAGACACAAGATAGAGATTTAATAATCAAAAATTGTGATATAGAATGTGTAAAAGAATAGAAGGAAGGAGTTAGAAGCTATAAATTAGCTTAAGTCTTTACGTCCCAAAGCAGAAAGACTATAGATGTCTATGATTAATAATCAGGCAATACCAGTATAAGCATATTATGTTTAATGGAGGTAAACACCAAAGTCAACTTTTAAAATAATTGAAAGTGGTGGCTTCCAGGGAGGAACATGAGAGAAGGTAGAAAAAGAGACTTTAATTTTTATGATATATTCTTTATAATGTCTACTGAATTTTAAGCTATTTGAGTAGAATACTTTGGCAAGAAGTAAAGAAAGGACATAGATGTTAACATGAACATTTTGCATATGTCAACATTTGTATTTCTAGATACACACTCTATAGAAACTCTCATACGTGTTTACAAGGGGATGAATGTAAGGATGTTCATTTCAGACTTGTTTGTAAAAGTAAAATATTAGCCCAAATTGAAATGTCCACTAGGAGAATAAATAAATAAAATGTGGTATATTTGAAGGACAAAATATTATATAGCAAGTAAAAGCAATGCACTAACTTTATATAAATATATATATATATATATATATATATGCGTGTGTGTGTGTGTGTGTGTGTGTGTATATATATATATATATATATATATATATATATACACATGAAAAACAATGCTGTTGAAAAAAAGGAGTTGAAAAGTGATTTATGCAGGGTGAATTCATTTAAGTAAGGTTTAAAACATAAAACAATACTATATATTTTGTCTGATACTATAATGTGTATAAAACCATAAAATTTGAATGGAAGGACACACATTAAATTTATGGAAAAGGGGAAAGGAAATTGGACTGAATTGGGGGAACAAAGACTTCAATTTATCCTTACTGTTTTAGTCACTATGTTATAAAAAGATAAAGCAAATATGACAAAATGTGAACTATTGAGTATTGTGTGCTCGTTTCACAGGTGTATGTTTTATCACTTTGTGTAATTTCCTGCACTTTTTAAATATTTCCAATTTTAATATTTAATGTCACACATATACAGTCTGTGACTGCATCTACAAAGCAGAGTCTTCTTGTTCTGAGAAAATATAGTACTTTGACCAAAGTAAAGTTCACAGAGATTGAAATTTACATGCCTTATAAGAACACAATCTACAAGTAATAGGAACTAACCAGCTTGTAAAATTCTCATCAAAAATTTTCTTCCCACCTTTCTGGCCAAAAGTTGGATTCGTTTAAAAGGACTTTGAGGGGTGCCTGGGTGGCTCAGTCAGTTAAGCATCCGACTTCAGCTCAGGTCATAATCTCATGGTTTGTGAGTTTGAGCCACCTCATCAGGCTCTGTGCTGACAGCTCAGAGCCTGGAGCCTGCTTGGGATCCTGTGTCTCCCTCTCTCTCTGCCCCTCCCCTGCTCACGCTCTGTCTCTCTCTCTCTCAAATATAAATACACATTAGAAAAAAAAAAGTTTTATAAAAAGGACTTTGAAATGAGTTCTAACCTGAAAAGTAGATATGAAATATGTGTTTAACATAAAATTTGTGTTGAAACCTATAGGCTAAACTACTAAGATTTTAACCTAAGTTATTAAGATTTTAAATATTAAGATAGTTAAGAAAGTGAAGAAATGAGGGGCACCTGTTAAGTTACTAAAATGTTAGTTAAGAAAATGAGAGCCTCAGTCAGTTAAGGGTCCGACTCTTGGATTAGGTTCAGGTCACTATCTCAGGGTCATGGGATTGAGCCCCACAAAGGATTCCAGCCCCACATAAGGCTCCATGCTGGGCATGGAACCTGCTTAGGATTCTCTTTCCCACTCTCTTTCTCCCCTTCCCGCATTTGCACTCTCTCTTTCTAAGACAAAGAAAGAGAGAGAGAGGGAGGGAGGGAGGGAGAAAATGAAAACACCTTTAGTTACGAAGACTTGCATAAAAAGGACTATCAAGATGCAAGTTTTCCATTACATATTTCGTATAGCGACTACGTTTCAAAGTCAAGCTGCTCCACTTAGTAATATTGATATAGGAAGCGCAGCAGGGAGAAGCTTTAGTACTTATGATGCTGGACATGCAATGTAGCACTAGCAAATTTGGCTTTAAGAACTGCCTAATTACATATTTATAAATGCATATCATGTACCTTTAGGATGGAATGAAGCCCCATAGCCATTTCAGTTTATCAAGTAGATGATGTAATTTTTTAAAAATACTATGCAGTCGATTAAACCAAGCAACAATATACACTCATGGTTACTTGTGAAGGCTACCACTTATGGAATGATTGTCTATTTCATTGTGTGGTTAAATGCCAGGGACTGGAGCAAGCAAAAACGAAATAACCTGGGAAAATGCAGAAATCTGAAATGATGGCTCAGTAGCACTCTCCTGTCAATCAGCACAGCCATTATCTTTAACAGTCACTGTGCATGGGCAATATTCTACTCATTTTATCAAATATCCCTGCCTCTTCAAAGACCAGCTTTTGGCTTTGGGGGATCCTTCTTTTTGTTTCTTTTTTTTAAATTCTTTTTAATGTTTGTTTATTTTCGAGAGACAGAGA
This sequence comes from Prionailurus viverrinus, assembly GCF_022837055.1. Classification (NCBI taxonomy): domain Eukaryota; kingdom Metazoa; phylum Chordata; class Mammalia; order Carnivora; family Felidae; genus Prionailurus; species Prionailurus viverrinus. The sequence goes on from NC_062567.1 coordinate 85,126,642, forward strand.
CAGAACATGAGCCGGGGAGGGGCAGAGAGAGGGGGAGACACAGAACCTGAAGCAGGAGCCAGGCTCTGGGCTGTCAGCACAGAGCCTGATGTGCAGCTCGAACCCATGAACCGTGAGATCACGACCTGAGCCGAAGTTGGATGCTCAACTGACTGAGCCACACAGGCGCTCCTGTTTCTTTCTTTTTTTTTTTTAATATTTATTTATTTTTGAGAGAAGAGAGTGCTAGAGGGGAAGGGTCAGAGAGACAGCAGGACAGAGGATCTGAATTGGGCTCTGTGCTGACAGCTGACATCCCAGTGAGGGGCTCACAAACGGGGAGATCATGACCTGAGCTGAAGTTGGCGCTTAACCAACTGAGTCACCCTAGCGTCCCTTGTTTCTGTTTTCTATTTTATTTACTTCTGTGGCTTATTCTGTTGTGTTTTTCCCAACATCTTAAAATAAAATTTTAGCTCACTAATTTTCATTTTTTCTTGTATATACATGAAAGACCTTAAATGTCACCCTTGGTTCTCTTTTAGCACCAAATTATTTTCATTGTCATTCCTTTATCAATCTTATATAATTTCCAATTATGATTTATTTTAGCCATGAGCTATTTAGTTTCATTTTTCAAACACAAAGGACTTTGGAACAACATTTTTTTCTTAAAGATTTCTAATTTTGTACAGAAATGGAGATCTTTACAACATGGATTGTTTGATACATTTTTAAAAATTTTTACCACTTCAAACTGCAATTTTTATGAATGTTTTATCCTTGTTTGAAATAATCTGTATTCTCTAGTTGGGCAGAAGAATCTGATTATGTTGTCCTAATTTTCTATATCTTTAAGGATTTTTGCTTGATCTATCAAGCTTTTTTAAAGTTTCTCAATTTCTATATATAATTCTTGAGCCTTTCCATGTTATATACTTTGAGGTGATGCATTCAGATACAAAAAGATTCGAGACGTTACATTTTCCTTATAAGCCATTCTTTTCATCATTTGACAGTGTCTTTTTCTAATAAGGTTTTGTTTTGTTTTGTTTGCTTCAGAGTCCACATTAATTGATATTTAATTAATAACATGATAACTCAAAACAGATTTTGATATGTCAGCAAAACCAACTTTCCTTGATATTTTTCTGCCATGTTATTTTTCATCCTTTTACATTCAACGTTTCTGTATGTCTTTGTGTTTTAAGTACCTCTTATGATAAAATAGCTTAAAGCTGCTTTTTTTGTTTTTGTTTTTAGGTATAAGAACCTGTTTTTTAACAAGTCAAATTAGTCTACTCACATGTATTGCAATTGCATTTGACCTTATTTCTACTATTGTAGATATGTTATGTTTTCTATATGCTATGCTTTCCATTGCTTTCCCTCCCACCCCCCTGCCCCCATTTGCTATTATTGTTATCATTGTTGTCTTCATCTGCCTTCTACTGGATTGGCTTAATTTACTGTATTATTTTCCCCTCTTCTACTCATTTGGAAATTGTTCGTTTTCCTTTCCTTTTTTTTTTTTAAATGTTTACTTTCTTTCTTTTGAGAGAAAGAGAGCACGGGGGAGGGACAGAGACAGAGGGAGAGAGACCGTGAGAACATGACCTGAGCCAAAGTCAAGAATCGGATGTTCAACTAACTCAGCCACCCGGGCGCTCCATTCTTTTTCTTTTTTTTTTTTTTTTAAATAGTGACTCTTAAATCTTTAACATAGTTGCCTTAAAAATGTCTAAAGTTAATTGATATTTCTATACTTCTGTCATTTATTGTATTTGTTAAAATTATTTCGCTTCAACTTCTTTTTTTTCTTAATTTTAACTGTGGTAAAATATACACCAAAAATCTACTATCTTAACCATTTTTTAGTGTACAGTTCAGTAATGTTACATACATTCACATCATTATGTACCCAATCTCCAGAACTCTTTTCATCTTATAAAATTAAAACTCTATACTAATTAAACAGCAAATCCTCATTCCCTGCTTTCCCCCGCCTTTTGCAACTACCAGTACATTTTCTGTCTCTATGAATTTGACCACACTAGGCACCTTGTGTACGTGGAATCCTATAGTATATATGTCTTTTTGTAACTGGCCTTTTTCACTTAGCATGAAGTCCTAAGGTTCATTCAAACAACTTCTTTTTAAAACACCCCTCCCTCAAGTCAGTCTAATGTATTGTTTTTATTTCCTCGCTCACCAGTGCTCCTTATATTCCTCTCACTTCTAGGTTCAAATTTCATCTTCCTGAAGTACATTGTGTGAGAAACTGCGAGAAGTCAGTATGTTGTAAATTCAATCCTTTCCTATAAATCTCTTTATTTCCCTTCATCTTGAATAGTTTAACTGAGTACAGAATTTTGAGTTGGTTTTAATTTTTCCCTCAGCACTTTGAAGATATTATTCCAATGTCTCCTTGCACATACTGCAACTGACAAGTTTCCATCTAAACGGCATTTCTTTAACAGAGAAATCTTCTTTTTTGTATTTAAGATTTTCTATGAGATCCATATTTTTATGTTCATGAAAATGGGTCTACGTACTTATAGGTATGCATGTATGTGCATTGATTTTTTTTATTTTTATCATTCCCATCAAACTCATTGTAATTTCTGTGTGCATGGGTATGTATGTGCGTGTATAGAGAGTGTGTGTGTGTATATAGAGAATTATTTTTTGTTTTATTTTGTTTTCATGAAATTCATTTTAATTTCCAAATCTGAACCTGAAGATTTCTGAGTCGTTTGAGGGGGAGGGGGAAGTGTAGGCATTATCACTTTGAATATTGCTTATTTTTCATTCTGGAACTCCTAATAGAAATATGTTGGGTTTTCTCCACTCTCCACGTGTCTTAATCATTCTTTCTGATTTTTCATACTTTTATCTCTATCCTGCATTCTGGTAATACAGTAGATTAAAGGATTTTTTTTAGCAAATGATCCCTCCCTTCACCTCTCCCTATTGGAGGAATATGCTTTCTCTGCCACAGATTTTAAGCTTGCAAAGTTGGGCTTCTCTCTCCATCACCTGCTTTTTGCATGAGAACGTGACTCAAGTGTCTTCTGGCTTGAGGAGCATGAGATGTATGTGGAACACACTTTAGTCCACCCTGCAGGTTGCAGGCCAGCTGAGCTTGCCAGGATCAGCTAAACTTCAGCCAACCCACAAGGGCATGACTAAGAAATATATGTATATTATCATATGCCACTAGGATCTGAGGTGTTTTGCAAGGCAGAAAAAGTTGACTGATACAGAATTTTATATTTAATTTTTTTAATGTTTATTTATTTTTTGAGAGAAAGAGATAGAGCACAAGTAGGGAACGGGCAGAGAGAGAGGGGGAGACACAGAATCCAAAGCAGGCTCCAGGCTCCGGGCAGTCAGCACAGAGCCCGACGTGGGGTTCAAACCCACAAACTTTGAGATCATGACCTGAGCCTAGGTCGGATGCTTAACTGATTGAGCCACCTAGGTGCCCCTATAGAATTTTGTATTTAGAGTGGAGTGCTGCCATAACAAAAACTTAAAATATGTGGAATTGGCCGTGGGAATGGGGAGTAGGCAGCGATGCAATTATCATAAGAGAGTGGGAAAATGGCAACAGTCTTATGTAGTAGCAAAACATTTGGGGAAATTGTTACCTGTGATAACACAAAAGTCAGAGTATGTACTTAATATACTTATTAAGTTGGGTGAGGTGATTTCAAAGCAGAATGTTAATTAAAAAAAAAGCTAGCTGCTGCTTAGTTACACTGCATTTAAAAAGGATAAGCTGTGATGAACACCGGGTGTTGCATGTAAGTGTTGAATCACTAAATTCTACACCTGCAACTAATATTACACTGTATGTTAACTAACTGGAATTTAAATAAAAACTTAAAAGAAAAAATGAGACATAAGAGGTGAACTCAAAAAGAACTGCCTGGATTACAAACAGAATTGAGAAGGAATTTAAGAGTCCAGAAATTCTGAAATTTGTAGGGTTGAAAATGAAACTATTTATCATGAAATCCCAACCTAAGAGAGAAGGCAAATCTAGGTTGCTACCAGTAACACATGACCCTTGGGTAAAGGCAAAATCAAGGCTGTAACTGCAGCATCCTTTAGTAAAACCTCAGAAAAGATAAAGGTGGTACTGCAGGTCAGAGTACCATGAAAGCAAAGCTTGACATGGAAATTAGCCTGCACAAAAATGTTCTCAGAATCAACACCTCTGAAAGAAAAGGAAGCAAGCAAGACTGGGCAGAGAAAGAAGGTGAGCTCTACTACATTTACAAAAAGTCTTCAATCCGCTGAATTTAGATGGCTCCTCAGAGTTGTTCCAAACTGAGGCAAAGGTGTCAAGCCTTTATAATCCCACATCAACCAGTCATTACATACTGATTGTCCCCTGGAAGTGAGCATGACCTAGGCATGGTAGCTCCTTGTTTGATATTTTATGAAAGATCCTATGTCATGAGATCAAACCCTCTGTAAGTCCCTTGATGGTAGAAATGGTTGGGGCACTGTTGGCAGGAAAGGAAAATAATACCTGTAATGTCAATTCCAATCAATATGAATCACTGCCTTCTTCCAGGGTAGGATCCAATGTATTTAACTTACCACCGTTTGTTTCTCTTCTGGGGTTGATTCCATATCACAGGCTCACCATTGGTCTCTGTTCCTGGCAGGTTACACATGTGGTAGCAGTAAGGGTTAGATCAGCCTTGGTAAAAGGGAACCCATTCTTTGGTGCTGTTGTATAGACACTATGGTTATGCATTCATGTGCTCATTGCTCTGGCTCTGGGGATGGAGGCTATTTGATGTCAACTGTTGGTGTCATTCAGTCTGTTCAATACCTGTAATGGTGTATCCTTTATGATTGGTGTTCACAGGTAACACTAAAATCTGGACACTTTTACCCACTCCTCTAGGTCCAGCCACATAACTTTTCCTTAAATTTCCTAGTGCTCAATCTAACAATATTTCTCTTTTCAGGACCCTGACCAAACTTGTCTTTTCATGCAAAGTGGATAACCAAGTGTACCATCCAAAGCTCTGTTCACTGGGAGAACTTCCCCTCACTACTTGCTTTCAAGTCCACTCATGAATGGATCTATAGTGCAGACACCATCATTTTTTGGCTTATACCCACATACTGAGCTGAACCATTTCTGAATAAAACCTCAACTTGTCCTCTTTATTGTAAACCAGTCATAAGGTAGCCATCATGCAGCCAGAGGTATGAGCTTAGGTGGACTGTCTACTACACATATTACCTACTAGATCTCTTCAGCTGGGGTGGGGGGAGGGGGGAAGGGAACTAAGAAAGATTAAGAATATGGCCTAACAGAATGTTGATGGAGGTATCTGTAATTAAGGCTATAAAGTGAGGTGATCATATCTCAAAAAGAATTGTGGATGTAGCTTTTGGCATGTGGCATTGACTAGCATCAAATACATAGAAAATCCCTAACAACTGAAAGTATCACAGGCTTGGACTAAAAGTCACTGAGAGTCTTCAGATATAAAAAGAACCTTGCGCACCAGTGTTCTACACCCAGGGGACAGACCACGAGTCTCTTAGCCACCAAGAAGAACCCTCTTCAGAAGTGGCTAAGGAGGGTGATGGAAAAGGATAAATTCTCCCTCCTCACCAGAGGAGCAGAGCAAAGTGCCCTGAAGAAGCATAGATGGGAAGTGTTTTTCAAGAAACAGAAGTAAGACTTCATCAAGGAATATTCCACATCCCCAAGGTGGAGGGACTTGGAAATAGTTGCCTAGCAAGATTTAAGAATTGCTGTGGACCAGTGACTCCCATACGTATCTCATTCTTCTTCTTGTCAAACATAACTGTTGACTATAGTTATCCTACCTTTGTTCTACCATCATGTATTGAATGTGTGAGAGCAGATACCTTATCTTTTAAGTATTCAGGCCTTTGAATCACAAGGAGACACTCTACACCTTATATAAATCATGTGATCCTAGACTTTAAGCCTAATGTCATGCTTGAATGAGATTTTTGGGGTGTTTTGAAATGACTGAGTACATATGGTTAGTGAATGAATATTTGTGACTAAAAGGGCAGACTGTAGTAAAGTATATTTAAAACTCTGTCCAACATATAGTCATTCCTTCCCTTCTCTTCCAGGCAGGAGTATACTTTCCCACTATTTGATTTATGGCTTAGTCATATAACATTCTCTGGCCAATGGGATATTAATGAACACAACAGGACCAAAGGCTTACAATGTGCTTGTGTGGCTGGACTTTCTCTCTTGCCCTCCGGCTTTTCCCATCAGAAGAACATGCCTCAGGTAGCCGCAAGTCCTTATGATGACAGAAATGTACAATATACTTGGGCTCAACTTGCAGCTTAGAGCCAAGGTCACTTGAGTCTAAACTAGATTTGCCAAATCCTAATGGTAGTAAATGTATGGGAAGTAAATGAAAGTATATTTGTTGTATGCCACTCAGTATGTGGGTGGTTGGTTACAAAGCAGAAGCCAATTAATACAGGGAAATTTTCTCGGATTAAGAATTTATGAACTGTTTCCTCGTTTGCATCATATTGGTAACTTAACCTGTTACTATGAATATTTGTTGGGGGGGTGAGGGGCACCCCCACCCTCACCCCAATTCATATGTTGAAACCCTAATCCCCCATACCATGGTATTTGGAGGTGGGCCTTTGGGAGGTAGTTACGATTCAATTAGGTTATGAGGGTGGGGCCCTCATAATGGAATTAATGGCCCTATAAAAAGAGGAAGAGACATAAAATGGCTCTCTGACTGACTGCTTGGACAGAAACATCTGTCTTCCCCTGTCTTTGGCCTGGGACTGATCTCATCTGAACCTTCTGCTAGGTCTCAGGTCTTCAGACTTAGACTAGAAATTAAACCAGGGGCTTTCCTGGATCTCTAGCTTCCAGACAGCAGATTGTGAGACTTCTCAGCTTCTATAAGTTGTATGAATAAATAAATATATATATATATATATATATATATATATATATATATATATATATACACACACACATTTGTATGTGTATGTATATGTATATATGTATGTATATGTATATATGTATATGTATATATATATATATATATATTTCTCTGGAGAATACAGAATTTGGTACTGAGAAGTAGGGTGCTGCTGCAACAAATACCCAAAAATGAGGAAGTAGTTTTAGAACTGGGTAATGGGTAAAAGCTGGAAGAATTTTGAAGCACATTCTAGAAAAATCTGGTATTGCTATGAAGGTGATTCTAGTGAGAGCTCAGGAAGAAAAAGAAGAGAGCTGAAGAGAGAGTGCCTCTGTCTTCCTCGAAAACACATGAATAATCCTGAATGGAATGGTAGTAGAAATGTGGATGGTACCAGCCATCTGATGAGATCACAGGAAACTGGAGAAAAGCGGCAAAGAATTTGGCTGAATTGTGTTTGTGTCGTAGTGTTTTGTGGAAGGTAGAACTTCCAAGTGATGAGAGGGGATATTTAGCTGAGAAGTTTTCTAAACAAAATGCTGAAGGAAAAGCTAGGTTCCCCCTGAATACATAAAGTAAATTTCAAAAAAGAAATTAATTAAAATAGAACTGTTGAGCAAAAAAGAGACCAGATCTTAAATATTGTGGAAATTTTCAGCCTGTCCATACCAAATAGGAGAAACTGTGTTGGGAAAAGAATGTTAAGGGTGTGGCTGACTTGCCATTTAATTAAGAGATTAATATGGGTGTGAACCACGGACCTAATCAATGACCCCAGCAGGGGCGTTGCCAGTTTGAACCGAAAGGAACAGAGATAGGACAAAATAAAGGAAGGCTTTTGGGTTTCTTAGATCCTAGAGGACCCAGACCATTGAGTCTTAGGCTACAAATATGTGACATTCTTCAGGACAAGGGAAGCATGACCCTGCTGCTGATTCGGAGATCATGAGAGTCGCCAACTCACATTCAGCAGTCCAGACAGCTCTTAATCCAAACTATGGGGGTGAAGCTGCCAGGAGCTGTGGGGGATTCACAGTCACTGGCCGAGCTGTGAGGTAGACTGCAGCTTCCCACCGAGCCATGGGGATGAAGCTGCCAGCCCAGTGGATCTGGAAGGCAGAGCACCAAACGAAAGAAGACTATTCTCCCACTTTAAGGTCAAATGGGATTTGCCTTGCTAGATTTCGGACTTACTTGGGACCCCCTCCTCTCCCGATTTCTCCCTTTTGGAATAGAATTGTCTACCCTATGTCTAAAATACCGTTGTATTTTAGATGCAAGCACACAACGTGTCTGGTTTCACAGGTTCACAGCTAGAGAGGAATTTTGTCTTGGGATGAATCATACTTCAAGTCTCATCCATATCTGACTTAGGTAATAGCTACATGAGACTTTGGCCTTGGGAGTTTAGAGTTGGTGGTGGAAAGAATGGAGACTTTAAGGGATATTCAGATGGAATGAATATACTTTGCAATGTAAGGATATACATTTAGGAAGGAGCGATGGCAGAATGCTATGGACTGAATGTTTGTGCCCCACCCCCCAAATTCAAATGTTGAAGCCCTAATCCCCAATGTGATGGTATTTAGAGGTGAAGCCTTTAGGAAGTAATTAGGGTTAGATTAGGTCATGAAGGTGGCTCTCTCATGATGGGATGAATGCCCTTATAAAAAGAGGAGGAAACAGGAGATCTATCTCCACCAAGTGAGCACACTGCCTAGAAGGCAGTCACCTGCAAACCTAAAAAGGGCTCTCACCAGAACACAATCATGTCCACACCCCGATCTTACACTTCTAGCCTCCAGAACTGTAAGAAATAAATTTCCATTGTTTAAGCCACCCAGTCTGTGGTATTTTGTTATAGCAACCCAAGGTGACTAAGATCCCTATCCATTTAGATTTTAATTTCAATAACCATCTTATATATTCATAGAAGGTCTAACTGGTTCATTTTTCAATTTGCCTTTTTGTTTTTGCACATTTTACTGTTCTTTCCTTAGTTTCTATTTTTTATGTTTACGACCATATGAAATTTACTTATTTTTAACACAGATATTTCCATTACTTATGGTTTTTTAATTTTCTCTTTTTGGTGCATATGTTGACACTTAAATGGTAGTTTGTTTTCTAGTGCATCTTGTAAATTTTTATGTTATCTTCTGTATATGATACTTTTCTATGGTAGTCCATGAAACCTAAAATAGAATAATGTTTCTACTGGGAAGTGTTCATTTGATTCTTTCCCATATCAAGGGGTTTCAACATCCTTGGATCAATAGCCTCTATTCAGCACGTTCTACATTCTGAATGTATTCTTTCCCCATACACGTATCATAGTAATGTTTGCTGAGAGTTTATACCTACTATTCTTTAAATCTTGTTTTTGTTTTTATCTATGATACCTGGAGAATTTTTTTAATTCTTGATTAATTTTTGATATAATATCTACCATTTCTATAGGTTCAAGAGGGATTAGATAAACCATGTTGACAAGTTTCCAGATTCCCAAATTCTCGTAAAAGAATCATGTTTATTTCATCAGATCTTTTATGCCTTATGGTACTGCACCCACACTGTGATTTAAAAGATTGCTTTAACTCTATAAATGAGTGTTTTGAAGATAATAGAGCTTCTCTAGAATGACTGATTGAAAAAAAAAAAGTTGACTTAGTTACTTGCAAACAGATAACTGGTGATCTAAGCATAAATTACAAGTATAAACATCTCTTAAAGTGGTCTAATTGAAAAGTAACGTTAACACTGCAGAGGTAACAAATACTAAGATCACTGTAGAATAGATTATACTGCAGATTACTTTAATATTACTTTGGGGGTCTGGGGTGCCTGGGAGGCTTAGGTGGTTAAGCACCCGACTTTGGCTCAGGTTATGATCTCACAGTTCATGAGTTCGAGCCCCACATCAGGCTTTGTGTGGACAGCTCAGAGCCTGGAGCCTACTTCAGATTCTGTATCTTTCCCTCTCTCTGCCCTTCCCCGCTCATGCTCTTGCTCTCTCTCCCTCTCTCTCTCTCTCTCTCTCTCTCTCACACACACACTCTCTCTCAAAAATAAAATCAACATTAAAAAATATTTTTTTGGGGCGCCTGGGTGGCGCAGTCGGTTAAGCGTCCGACTTCAGCCAGGTCACGATCTCGCGGTCTGTGAGTTCGAGCCCCGCGTCAGGCTCTGGGCTGATGGCTCAGAGCCTGGAGCCTGTTTCCGATTCTGTGTCTCCCTCTCTCTCTGCCCCTCCCCCGTTCATGCTCTCTCTCTGTCCCAAAAATAAATAAACGTTGAAAAAAAAAATTTTTTTTTTAATATTTTTTTAAAATATTACTTTGTGCCACAAAAACAGACACATAGACCAGTGGAATAGAATAGAAACTCCAGAACTAGACCCATAAACGTATGGCCAACTCATCTTTGACAAAGCAGGAAAGAACATCCAATGGAAAAAAGACAGCCTCTTTAACAAATGGTGCTGGGAGAACTGGACAGCAACATGCAGAAGGTTGAAACTAGACCACTTTCTCACACCATTCACAAAAATAAACTCAAAATGGATAAAGGACCTAAATGTGAGACAGGAAACCATCCAAACCCTACAGGAGAAAGCAGGAAAAGACCTCTCTGACCTCAGCCGTAGCAATCTCTTACTCGACACATCCCCAAAGGCAAGGGAATTAAAAGCAAAAGTGAATTACTGGGACCTTATGAAGATAAAAAGCTTCTGCACAGCAAAGGAAACAACCAACAAAACTAAAAGGCAACCAACGGAATGGGAAAAGATATTTGCAAATGACATATCAGACAAAGGGCTAGTATCCAAAATCTATAAAGAGCTCACCAAACTCCACACCCGAAAAACAAATAACCCAGTGAAGAAATGGGCAGAAAACATGAATAGACACTTCTCTAAAGAAGACATCCAGATGGCCAACAGGCACATGAAAAGATGTTCAGCGTCGCTCCTTATCAGGGAAATACAAATCAAAACCACACTCAGGTATCACCTCACGCCAGTCAGAGTGGCCAAAATGAACAACTCAGGAGACTATAGATGCTGGAGAGGATGTGGAGAAACGGGAACCCTCTTGCACTGTTGGTGGGAATGCAAATTGGTACAGCCGCTCTGGAAAGCAGTGTGGAGGTTCCTCAGAAAATTAAAAATAGACCCACCCTATGACCCAGCAATAGCACTGCTAGGAATTTATCCAAGGGATACAGGAGCACTGATGCATAGGGCCACTTGTACCCCAATGTTCATAGCAGCACTCTCAACAATAGCCAAATTATGGAAAGAGCCTAAATGTCCATCAACTGATGAATGGATAAAGAAATTGTGGTTTATATACACAATGAAATTTTACGTGGCAATGAGAAAAAATGAAATATGGCCTTATGTAGCAACGTGGATGGAACTGGAGAGTGTGATGCTAAGTGAAATAAGCCATACAGAGAAAGACAGATACCATATGGTTTCACTCTTATGTGGATCCTGAGAAACTTAACAGGAACCCATGGGGGAGGGGAAGGGAAAAAAAAAAAAAAAAGAGGTTAGAGTGCGAGAGAGCCAAAGCATAAGAGACTGTTAAAAACTGAGAACAAACTGAGGGTTGATGGGGGGTGGGAGGGAGGAGAGGGTGGGTGATGGGTATTGAGGAGGGCACCTTTTGGGATGAGCACTGGGTGTTGTATGGAAACCAATTTGTCAATAAATCTCATAAAAAAATGAATAAACATTAAAAATAAAAAAGAGAAAAAAAATATTACTTTGGGGTCTGGGGGGTTGGCTTTAATTATTTTATTTTCTCTTATTTTTGCTTTGCTTTGTTTTCTTTCAAGTTTTTATTTAAATTCCAGTTAGCTAACATATAGTGTAATATCAGTTTCTGGAGTAGAATTTAGTGATTCACTACCCACATACAACACCCATTGCTCATCACAAGTGCCCTCCTTAATACTCATCACCCATTTAACCCATCCCCTCTGCCCATCTCCTTTCCAGCAACCCTCAGTTTGTTCCCTATAGTTTAGAGTCTGCTTCATGGTTTGCTTGTCACTTACCCACCCCCACCCCCATGTTCATCTACTTCAATATTACTTTGGAATTCTGTATCTGAGGAATTTTATCTAAGAGCATACTAGCATGTCCTATGTGGTTGACTTGGGACTCAAAGTGAGTATTAGGTATTCAGAAATATTTGTTGATTGAACTAGTGAATGAATAAATGTTTCTTTTTTGTATGTAATATAGGTGTTATGTAAAAGCAAATCAGTATATGGGGTGAAAATGCACTGAAATAGTAGAAAATGTAGATTCTATTGCTCTGCATGTAATGCCTTTATGATTAGAGGAGGACACTTACCCTCTCTGCACCCCATTTTCCTCATACATAAGGCAAAAATATCTTTACACTTTACAAAGTTACAGTTGGAATAAAATCAGATGAATATACACGAAAGCATTTTGAAAATCATAAACTACTTACTATGCTGTTAAAAAATATTATTTGCACTGAAATAAGAAAACATGAAAATGAGACCCTCTTACAGCAAAGACTTTTCCTTTAAGGTTAAGCTATGGTAACAAAGTGACCCAAAAGTACAGTATCTTAAGCAAGATAGAAATTTCTCTCTCACCTAGAAGTCGATATAGACAGTCCAAGGCTGATATAATGGCTTAATGATGGAGTACCAGACTCTGTATCTTTTTGCTCTGCCATCCTCAATAGATGGCTTCCAATATGTGGGGAAAGGTGGTAACTCTAGCTCCCACTAACGTCTCTGATTTTCAGCCAGCAGAAAGGAAGAAAGGAAAGGGGGGAGTGATAAACAAGACCCTTTCTTGAAAGAGCATATATGAGAAGTTTCACACATCACTTGTGCTCATGTCCCATTGAACACAACTTAGAATATAACCACATGTATTTGCAAGGGAGACTTAAAGCCCATGATGTGATCACATGTTCATAAATTGGAAGACAATATAGTTAACATGATAACCCCCAAATTGATCTGCAGATTCCAAGCAATATTTATCAAAATCCCAACTGACTGCTCTATAAGAATTGAAAAGTGAATCCTACTACTCATAGGGAATTTCAAGGGACTCAGAATAACCACAGCAATGTTGAGAGAGAAGAACAAAGTTGGTGGACTCACACTTCTTAATTTCACAACTTTTTAACAGAGCTATATTAATCAAGGCAATGTGTTACTGCCATAAGGATAGACATAGAGATGAATGGAATAGAATTGAGCCTTCACAGTTATGGTCAGTTAGAAAAAGGGTTCCAAGAGAGTTAAAAGGGGGAAAGAATAATAGTTATAACAAATGGTGATAGGACAATTAGATATTCACATGTAAAAGAACTAAATTGGGGGGGCACCTGGGCGGCTCAGTCAGTTAAGCGGCTGACTTCAGCTCAGGTCATGATCTCATGGCTCGGCTCATGGGTTCAAGCCCCATGTCGGGCTCTGTGCTGACAGCTCAGAGCCAGGATCCTGCTTCAGATTCTGTGTCTCGGTCTCTCTCTGCCCCTCCCCTGCTCGTGCTCTCTCTCTCTCAAAAATAAATAAGTAAATTTTTTAAAAATTTAACAAAGAACTAAATTGGACCCTTTCCTCATACCACATACAAAAAGTAACTTAAAATGGATCCAGAGACTAAATGTAAGTTCACAAACTATAAAAATCTAAGAATAAAAGAAAGGTGTAAGTCTTTAGGACATTGGATTAAGCAACAATTTCTTAGAACACCAAAAGGATAAGAAACAAAAGAAAAAAAAGAGAAAAAACAGATAAAACTTAACATGACAAAAATCAAAACTCTTTTGCTTCAAAGGAACCAACAATAAAAGTGAAAAGATAACCGATGGGAGAAATTTGAGGGAAATTATCTACCCAGTAAAGGTCTAGTATGTATAATATTTAAAGAACACTTACAACTCCATAGTAAAAAGACAAATTACCTGACTAAAAAATGGGCAAAGGATCGATCTGGATAGATATTTCTCCAAAGACGATATACAAATGACCAATAAGCAAATGAAAAGATTCTCCACATCATTAGCCATTAAAGAAATAGAAATCAAGGGGCACCTGGGTGGCTCAGTCAGTTAAGCCTCCAACTCTTGATTTCGACTCCAGTCATGATCTCAAGGTTCGTGAGTTCTAGCCCCACATGGAGCTCTGCCTCACAGCATGGAGCCTGCTTGGGATTCTCTTCTCCCTCTCTCTGCCCCTCCTTTGCTTGTGTTCTCTCTCTCTCTCTCTCTCTCTCTCTCTCTCTCTCTCTCTCTCAAAAATAAATAAATAGAAATCAAAACCTGAGTAAGATAACACCTCACACCCACTAGGGTGTCAATAACAAAAAAAGACATATAATAACAAGTATTGCTGAGGATGTGCAGAATTGGATTACTAGTAGCAAATGTAAAATGATGCAGCCACTTTGGAAAACAGTCTGACTTTCTTTAAATGCTGAGTGGCCATTTGACCCAGCAATCCCACTTTTAGGTACTTACCCCAAAAAAAAGAAAACGTACATTCACACAAATACTTATATGTGAATGTTCATAGCAGCATTATTCATGGTAGTCCAAAAAAGGAAATCCAATTGTCCATCAACTATGAATGGATAAATTAATGTGTATATCCATACAATGGAATATTATTCAGCAATAAAATAATGAACTACCAATACATGCTACAACAGATAAACCTTGAAAACATTATGCTAAATCGAAGAGGCCAGTCACAAAGGTACACATATTGTTTGGTTTTATGAGAAGTGTCCAGAATAAGCAAATCTATGAACACAGAAAATAGATTCGTGGATGCTTAGGGCTGAAGGATGAGGAGTTGAAGTGACAGCTAAAGGATATGGGGTTTCGGCAGAAGGTAATGACAATATTTTAAAATTGATTTGGTGTTAGATGTACAACTCTGTGAATATACTAACAACTATTGCATTGTACTTTAAATGGGCCCAATGTATAGCATGGGAATTATGTGTCAGTGTTTTAAAGAAAAAAAAATCCATAGTTTCTTTGTGTGGCCATGTGTTCAGTTGAAACTTCTATTGCTATGGAAGAAAAGCAGAATATATATGTGTATACTAGGGGACAGTAAGCAATCTCTGACATAGGGAGTATTGTGACTTTTGGCATTGTTGGTAAGTTTCCAATTTAGTGTCGAGTCATATTATATTAGGAATGCCCAGCAAAGGAGCGGCGCCTGGGTGGCTCAGTCAGTTGAGCGTCTGACTTCGGCTCAGGTCATGATCTCAGGGTCAGTGAGTTCAAGCCCTGCATTGGATTCTGTTTCCCTTGCTCTCTGCCCCTCCCCTGCTCACACTCTGTTCTCTCCGTCTCTCAAAAATAAATGAACTTGAAAAAAAAAATTTAAGAATCCCCAGCACCAACACAGTGATTTATTGAATTATTGTGATACTACAGTAAGGGGATTGAAGTAAGCAGTTATTTGGATGCTAGTCCTGGCTCTACATTCACTAGCTTTATTATCTTGATAAGTCACAACCTCTCTCACTGAAAAGGTAAAAATTAAACCAGATGATTGCTACAGGTCCATTAAGTTCTAAGATCATTTGGTTCCAACTGTACAAATTGACCTTTTCACAGATTGTTTCCTCCCCATGTGTCATTTCGAGGCACGCACTTGTTTAGAGTGTTCCTTTGAGTGACCTTCATGTATATCGCCCACTTTAAATATTGTTTAAATAATATTTACTTCTCATTCTCAAATAGTTGATCTTGAATTTTCTTTGTCCTTTCCAAGTTTGTATTTTACTATTTGAGGTACTAATGTACCTCAAGTTTTTGCCTCAATATTTATTATAGATTCCTAGGGATGAATTTGACATCAGGGTAACAAATCCAAAGGACTGACTTTATTCTTTTTTAATTTTTTAAAGTTGATTTATTTATTTTGAGAGAGACAGAGAGAGAGTACAAGCAGGGGAGGGGTGGGGGGACAAAAGATCTGGACAGTGCTGATCTGCGCTAAGAACAGAGAGCTCAACGTGGGGCTTGAACTCGTGAGCTGTGAGATCGTGGTGAAGTCAGACGCTTAAGCCACTGAGCCACCCAGGTGCCCCCAAAGTCCTGACTTTAAACAGGGAAACACTCAACTACAGTTTTAAATATCATTAATAAAGGAAGGAGATTCCCCAAATTATTCAGCAGTAATTTCTAAATAAGAAATCTGTTGTAATTAACACAAATCCTTCAATTCCATCTGTTTCCAATTAAGGAAAGTACATCTCTAAATAATATTTTTCTAGATGTTTTGCTCCTAAACTTAATTATATTTAATTATTCTTATTTTAAAAGCCATGTTTACATTGTCATCGTCTCTGTGTGTTATCTAATAACTGGTTTTTTATTCAAGACTCCTTTGGTTCTCATTTTATGTTCCTTCTTACCTGTTAAAATAGGAGAGTCCAAAGGAAGGAGTTAGTTCCAAAAACCAATACATAGGAACGTTCAGTACTTTTTAGGGAAGTCATGTTCCCTAAACTGCTCCTAAGTATGCTGTACTCATGAGAAGAGAAATGGGCCCAGGAAGAAAAGATCACTTAAGCTCATTTTGAGGTAGGGTGGGTAGGATAGGAGTGGGGTATCCACTGCCACAATATAAAATGGAGAATGTTTAGCAATAAAAAGAATAATTGCTCATTTTTCATTTTTGTTGCACTCTTTTTCTGTAGAAATCAAGTACTAAAGTACTAAAGAATGTGTCATTTTTACATATCCCCTACATGATTCTTAGGTCAAGAAGAATCTAAAGTTTTGGGATGACAGCAGACTATAGAAAAGTCTCCTTTCAGTGCTTCCAGAATGAAATCACCTTTTAATAATAAGAGTTTCTACTGTGGTAATCCTTATGCTGTAACAAAGACTACGATCCTTAAAAATGTAAAGCTACCAAGGTTTTGGTACAGAATCTGTAACTTATTACACATTTAAATTGTCATAGAGAAAAATGTGTGGTTCACTATACAAGTATTTCATTCCCTCTGCTAAAAATGATCTCTAATTATAAATATCTATGTGGTATAGTATATTTGTATTATGTTTATATTTAACTATTTATGGCCTAAATCTTAAGTTAGGTCTTTTTATACAGTACTTCTCTTTTACTATAAAAACTAATTACTTTTACATTTTTACTGAAAATATTTGTCACCAACTGAATACACAATTCTTAACAGTTTATTGTGTTTTAACTGATAGGGACTATACATGGTTAATGCAGAGACATCAAATAGAAGAAATTATTGAATATTAAATCAGTCCACTGAGATAAGCCAACATCTTTATTGAAAATATATTTTAAAAAAGAAAAAAAAACCTATTTGAAATGATAATAGTTACAGTATGTGAGTTATACTAGAGCTGTTCATTTAATTTACTGAGATTAAATAATCCTAGAGGGCTAGGAAGAGATCATTCTATCAAGAATGAACAATCCAGCCTCGCAGCTACGACATAATTTCACTCTTGTCACAGGCCATTGCCTGAATCTGGGTAAAATTAATTGAAGAAGCCAACTTATCTCCTTAGACTAATGCTTCCCAAACTTTAGAAGGCACAAGAATCACCAGTGAACTTGTTAAAATGCAGAATTCTAAACTTTATCTACCAGAGATTCTGATTCAGCTCTGGAGTTGAGCCGAATAATCCGCATATTAAAATGCACCTCAACTCTTTGTGATACAGCTTATCTAGAGATTCCACTTTTAGAAACACTACCTTAGGCTAAGATGATTTCCTTTTTTAACCCTCCAGCCATTAACAGTCCATTGGATAAGTGATACCTCTAGGCAGCCAAAAGGAAGAGAAAATTCCAACTGAGTTCCATCATCCTTTTCTTAACTTCAGATGAAGAGTAGCATTCTCTTGCTAGATAACACTGCTTCCTAATTTAAGAGTTCTCTTTTGTGAGGCAAAGAGCACTAGAATTTAATTTGGGGTGCCCAAGTCTATTCTTAATCAGAGAATACTATTTCTCTAGCTTTTAAGGAAATATCTTAAAAAATTCCTCAATTGATTTTATCATAAATTTTCTTGGATGTCATGATAGCAAATATGTAATAGACTCAACATTGGTAAAAATTTCCTTCCTACAGTTTCCCATTGAAGAATCTTTCTGCATTTTTAAAAACTGACTTATTCTCTTTAACATAGTTTTAAACTTCTTCCAAACTTGGAAAAAGTGTTCACATCTTTATAAAATTTTATTGTTTTCTGAATTAATTTGCACAACATGAACATAGAAAGCTAGAAAATGCAAACCTTTTTAACAGTAGGAGCATTTGGGGGGAAATTATTTTAGAAGGCTGACAGTTCTGAAGTTTTAATTTTCTAATTTCCTTTAATTTACTTCAAGAGAAAAAAGTTTGAAATTCATTTTTCTCTGAAAAGGCTGAAAACTCACGGTACAATGCCATTTACATGAGCCATTGAAAAGCAGTTACAGGATATAGAGTCAAAAGGGCATTACTTAAAAGCACTCAGCCCTTGCCCTACTAAAAGCAGGGTTTTTGTCTTCTTACCTTGATCTACTTCTATTTCCTATTAACCGCTTTAAGTAGTCAGTAGAGCTGAGGGTTACTCTTAGTTTTAACCTGCCCACAAAGACATTTCATTCAGTAAGTACTTACAAGGGAACCACTGTCCACATAAGGTTTTATAAATGCCTGAGGACACAGGCAGAAAGAAAGAGAGGGAGCAACTGAAGGACAGAGAGGAGAAAGGAAGTAAGGGAGGAAGGGGGAAGGAAAGGAGGGAGGGAGGAAAGAAGGAAGGAAGGAAAGAAGGGAGGAAGGAAAGAAACTTTTGGCTATATGTATTGATTTGTAGTTTGGCTAGTAATCATAAGTACTATCTAGCTCTATATATACTTACAGCTCTATTTCTCATAAGTCAGCTTGACTCAATTTCCTCTGATTGTAATCATGAAGTTGGCTAACAGCTGCTTTAGCTTCCCTGAACTGATTCAGTCTCTATTAGTAAGTCTGGATAGCATTTCTTTTGCATAGTCAATAATTATTCCACTGCAACATGTCTAGAAGCTGTTTGAGGATCTACTATTTTCTATCCTTGGCTGATATCTGGCCAGTTGAAGTGTAATCCGCACATTTATAAGCTCCAGGTCCTCACCTTTGATGGGTATTTATTATAATTTGATGTTAAGAATTTGGTGACATTACCTGAAGAGTTAAAATAATATCATAATTGCTGACGACTTTGGTATGGCTATTATTTTATGTATTGTATCAGTTTTATTATTATTTTTAAATGCTTATTTATTTTGAGGGGGTGGGGAGGGGAAGAGAGCTAGGAAGGAGAGAATCCCAACCAGGCTCCCCACTGTCAGGGCAGAGCCCAACGCAGTGCTCAATCTTGTGAATCCCGAGATCATGACCTGAGCCTAAATCAAATCGGCCACTTAACTGAGTGAGCCACCCAGGTGCTCACTGTATTGTATCAGTTTTAGAGTTCATCTCTAAAAATGTCTTCCATACTTTTGTCAACTAGTAGTTCGGATAATATATCTTATCGAGCCCAATTTCTTATAATTGTTATCCAAGACATATCTGTGTACTGCTATAGTAGACAGACAAATTGGTCATTTTGGGTCTAAAATGATTTTGTCTCAACTTCCTTAGGGTAGGCTGTTCTACTACTTTAGTTTTCTATTACTACTATAACAAATTACCATAACTTAGTGATTTGAGATAATATAAATGTATAATCTTATATATTTCTATAGGTTAGAAGTTCAATACAGGTCTCACAGGACTGAAATCAAGGCATTGGCAACACTGTTCCTTTTTGGAGGGTTTAGAAGAGAATTCATCCGTTTCTAGAAGCCATTCACATTCCTTAGCTCATGGCCCCTTTATTTTATCTTCAAAGCAATTTCTCTGTTGTCATATTTACCTTTGACCGCAGCCAGGAAAGTTTCTCCACTTTTAAAGATTCTTGGGATTATATTAATGGATAATGGATAATGGAAGATAATTTTCCCATCTCAAGGTCCTTAACCTAAATCAAATCTGCAAAGTCCTTTGTGTCATGTAAGGTAACATACTCACAGGTTCTGGGATTAGGACACTGACATCTTTGGGGAGCCGTTATCCTGCCTTCGGTGTTGTCAGTCCGTGGGTAAGATGACTGTGACACATGTCTTTGATATGTTATGTACCTATTTTGTAATTAGAGAACTTCATAACAATAGTAATATTTTTCTGTTATATTGCTTCCAAGTACATTGTTTTATCCTTCAGAATACCTTCACAGAAAAGACTGTGAGTAAAGCTGGAATTTTAATATTATCTTTCTTACCCCTTTAGTGATGAGGTTTCTTTGATACGGGGTACTATTAATTTTAACACAACTGCCTAATCATTTTAATTATTGCATAGCAGCTTTGTGATCTTAATGAACTTGTTTAGACATTTGTCTTACTAGACAAACTGTCCCAGTCAAAGAGGGACAAATATTTCATGTGTAAATGGTACTATACACTGAGCTCTATTAAGAGTTTCACATTCAAGGGGCTTCTGGGTGGCTCAGTCAGTTAAGCACCCGACTTCGGCTCAGGTCATGATCTCGCTGTTACCGAGTTCAAGCGCCATGTCAGGCTCTGTACTGACAGCT
Organism: Prionailurus viverrinus; assembly: GCF_022837055.1. Lineage (NCBI taxonomy): Eukaryota > Metazoa > Chordata > Mammalia > Carnivora > Felidae > Prionailurus > Prionailurus viverrinus. Next base: position 85,147,295 of record NC_062567.1, read on the forward strand.
CAGAGCCTGAATCCTATTTCAGATTCTGTGTCTCCCTCTCGCTCTTTGTCCCTCCCCAACTCACACTCTGTCTCTCTCTCGCTCAAAAATAATAAAATAAACATTAAAAAATTTTTTAAAGTTTCACATTTGTGATTTCATTACCATTTTACTGAATCCTATGAAATAAGTCTATTATTCCCATTTTACAGATGAGGAAACTAAAGTTTTCAGTGTTACAGAACTAGCAAGTGGCAGAGTGGGCCATTCACATATAGGTCTTTCCAATTCCAAAATGTATAATCTTTCCACTCTATTCTATAAACATTTCCATAAACGTTAAGTTAAAATGTGTATGGAGGTGTATTACTATTTCCTACACATCTCATGAAAAGGAAAAGTTTTCCTTTCCTCCATACTATAGAAATCATGTCAAACATATTATATAGTTGCATTCAGCCACTAATAATTTTAGAAATCCATAACTGACATAGTTCGAAAGGGCCTAGACAGAAGTATACTGGCTAGCAACAAAAAGCAATGGTAAATATTTTATAAAATCACTAGACTTGTTTTATCTTCCTCATTGAGGTCTTCTAACAGACCCTTAATAGGGTCTGTAGTGCCCTATTGCTTAGAGATACCTGGAAGACAACATCATGAAAAATGCCTCATTTAATGTTTACATCACTCCTGGAACATAGATGCATTCTTTAAGACCTGCCATTATATTGTTCTAAGACTCTTTGTAAGCAGTTTAAATATTTTTGCTATCTAAGCCAAAATGAAGAGAAGGATTGACCAAATAGAAAATCTGAATAATTCAGTCCTCTCATGGGAGAAAACAAAGTTAATCTCTCTGGAATCTATATAGTTACAGAATCAGTAGATCATTACACAGCTATCTCCTTCACTTTGGATGTGTAGACTTCCAAAATCCATAAGCATAAAAGAAAACATTTTTAAACTCTTGCACAAAACTGATATAAAGTAAAAACAATCAAGTATATAAAGATCAATATTTTGTTGTGATTTAACTTGTCTTTTAAGACAAAAAAATCAGCATGTCTAAAATAATTTTGCTTTCTAAAGTTCATTCATTATTATGAAGTTGGGGAAAGGACTCAGAGGCTGTTTAATGTTTCTTTTTTTTTTTTCATGAAGTGGTTCTTTATCAACCTTGAAATCTGTCAGTAAATATAAATAACAAAGTATAAAACAGGCAGATTATCCCTACTAGCAACCTTGATTCGATCTATATCACTCTTACTTGGATAGGATAACCCAATTCTTTCTTGGAATAGTTTCCCACCATGCAAGTACATTTCATTTAAAAATTCCTACAAACCATAGAATGTACTATGTGTATTAAGGATTTTTTGTTGTTGATGATAGACTTCTAGATAGAATTCTAGATGATAGAATTCTAGATAGAATTCTAGATGATAGAATTCTAGACTGATTAGACTATCTGATTTGTTTATTGATTTCATTCAGTTTAGTTCTATTACCATTCAGTGAGTATCTACTATGGAGTAGACTGACATCAACCTTCAGGGTAGTGTCAGCTTTCAGAGCATTTTGTGTGTGCTTCCAAAAAGAGAATATCAAGCAGCAACTCAGATAATCAAATTCCTAAACTTCATGCTGATGTTAAAATGTGACTTTCCAGATCTTTTAGGGTAGGAGATATAATTTTGTTTTTTCTAATTTTTTTAATTTAAATAACTTTCATTGGAGCAGACAGTTCATTAGAATTCCCACAACTTCGTACCATCTTACAACAGATTTGCTTCACCCATTTATAGTTACATAGTCTAACCCTTGAAAGCATTTGAGTTTTAGTCCTGGAACAGTCTAATCACCTTATTTTATAATGAGAAAACTAATGTCTAAAGAGATTAAATGACTTGACCAGGGTTACCCAGCTAATTAGTGGCACTGAGCCAAACTCAAAATTCATGTATACTAGCCCTTTGTACAAGACGGTGTATTCATTTCATTACTTTCTTTCTCTTTATCAGGATCTAACGTTTGTCTGAAATAAGGAGACTCTTTTTTTTTAAGTTTTAAAAACTATAATGGCACTTAACAATTTTTACTCATATCTCAAGTTTCACAACATCATTAACAGATTAAGCACTTTACTACATGCTGTTTTGGTGTTTGCACTCCCCCGCCTTTCCACTGCCTTTTAGCTATTTAGAGAGCCAGTAAAGGGAGAAGGGAACTATAAAATTACAAAAGAGAAAAGAATGAAGGGTTTAGAGTAGTGAATAACATTGGAGGGAAAGGGAGTTATCAGAGGAAATAACTGTAGAGGAAGAACAAGGTAGAAAGAAAAAGTGAAACACTGCTTATTGAAGACTAAAGATAGTAAGACTTGAGAAATAAAGACAGCAAGGTATCAATCACTGTTCTCTTCAGGGATGTGCTCATTTTGGAAGATTCTTCCTTAGGCTCATGTAGCCAGCACCAAACAATACTGTGAAGTAGGCAAAACTTGTCTTGGACTTCTCAGTATTTTCTTCCATTCCACTTTATTTAAAAACAGTGTTTTTTCTTCTCTATCTGGTGCATCCCAGGCTGAAAACTGGTTCTCACTTGAAACCTCAGGTTTAAACCTCACTCTCTCCCAAAGGTTTACATTTGAAGTCCTATCTCTTAATTGGCGTGTATAAGAAACTCTCCGAAAGGGATCATATAAACATCAGTGAGTAGAGAGGGGAATTATTCAGAAGATCAAGGAACCTTTCCTACAGTATCTCTAATTTCAAAGCCTACTCTGCCTTTATGTAAGGTACACTTGGTTCGTATCAAGCCTCATTTCTTAAGTTCTCAGCATACTCCTCTCCCCTTCTCAAAGCCCTAGGTTAAGGTTTTAGTGGACAAGAAAAGTGCAGAGAGTCTGAAGATGTGATGATAATCACCAAGCAAATAGTACACTCTTACAAAGTTGACTAAGGGAAACATCAAGTCACTGATTCCAAATAAGCAATGTAAGTCCTGGCTTATATTCATTTATCTGTATGATTCAAGAGAAAGTTACATTTCTCATCAATTACTACTCATTCAGAAAGGAAGTGGACTTTAACCAATTCAATGTTTATGAATAATATCTTATTTCTCTTCATAATTTAAAATAGAAGCATAAGTAAAACAAGCAGAATTTCCATAAATTAGTAAACTGAGGTGTTAGAAAGTTGACTGCTATAATTAAGATCATCATTTCACAATACGTGTAAGTCAACCATCATGCTATACTCCTTAAACTTACACAGTGATACAAGTCAGTTGTTTCTCAATAAAAAGCGGGGTGGGGGGGGAGAGATTGTAAAGATTGGTAGAAAAATTAAAACTTACCCAAAACTTCTAAATTTTGGAGCTAGACTGGTTTCAAATTTTAGTTCTGTCAATTGCCTCAAATCCTTCTCTACAGAATGGAAATAATAATAATAATACATATGTCACAGGGTTGCTATGAGGAATGAGTTAATATTTTAAAGTGCTTAGAACTGGTCTTGGAACTCTATAAGTGCTTATTAAATAAAATACTGTAATTGTTACTTCTTTCCTGCCTCCAAAGGCAACTAATTAGGGCTACAAAATGACCTCATAAATCTGATGTATAATTCAAATTAACATTTAACTTACATATGTATGTTCCAGTTAACTCATTGCCTTGAACATGGTGCAAATGGAAAGATTATTTTACTTTGCTGCATGGTTATAGGCTTCAATATTTCAGATATGCATTTTCTTTGAAAGAAAACTGAATAGTGTGCATGAGGCATCACTTCTCAATTATGCTATGTTTATAAAATACCGTTCATGCTGTCTCTGTCTCTCAAAAATAAATAAATAATAAAAATAATAATCAATGGAAGCTATGTTTATACAATGATAGCATGGTTTTGATTTCAAAGTCTGTGAAATTTTTTTCAACAGCTTTATTGAGATATAATTTATATACTACACAATTCATCCTGTCACTGGTAAACATTAGTGTTTACTGATTAGCTATTATGTCCCAGGCAATAAAAATGTTCCATTTAATCTTCATAAAAATCCTTTAAGATAGGTATTATTATTCCTAATTTTATGATTAAATGAAAAGTTGAGTACTTTGGAGCTAGAGGTTGAAGTGAGGTTTTAACTCCTATTCATGACTCCAATATTCCTATATCATGCTGCGTCCCCTTGGAAAATTACTTTGTTGTCTTTTAGGGGTTGGCGGGGAGGGGGGAAATGTGACCCTTTGATGGTACTCATGGGTAGGGAAACTTTTTTTTTAACCTTCATAAAGAAAGTCAAATAATATAAGAAATAGCAGTAACTGGAAGCTTCAAAGTCTGAAGACTCTCAAATCAAGGATGCCATGATAATGCAACATAGTATTATGAAGAAAATAAGCAATCATAATGCTGATACACACACATCATAATTCCAGTATACACTACGTTAATTTGGAAGGGCTTAGTACTTCTTATGAGCATAACTGCATTCATCTTTATTATATTCCCACCAAATGAGTTAGGGTAGACATTAAGAATGGGAAAGGGGAGATCATGCAGGAATTCTTATCCATCTTCTAGACTTTTCAGATCATTTACATTATCCTAAAGTCAAATTTCTGGACCTCATGCTTGGAAACACTCAAGCAGTTTTGCCACAATTCATTTGAAACAAATATTTAGGTGGTTCTTACATGTTAGGTAGCACTATGCTAGCCACTAGGTGTTCAGAGGTTTAAAATACACACACACACACACACACACACACACACACACACACACACACACACACGAACCCAGTGCAGCTCAGTTTATATTTCAGGTCGGGATTTCAAAAAAAGAGGTAATCAGTGTGCTCTAGTGGACAGATAGCACGTGGGCCTTGGAACCTCGGTTATGAACTTACCTCTCCACTTACCGTGTGACCTTGGCATTTGATTTTTGATACTCGATTTCCCCATTTGTAACATAATTGGCTATAATTAAAGCTGCTATTACTACATATTTCAGATATACACACATTGGGAAGGTGTGGTCAAGAAAATGTTACTTTATAACATCGGAGATACAGGCTTTCTTGCACGTTTTCTTCCTCTGTAGTATCTGGCATTATTTGATACATATTTCACACCCTGTTCACCGAGGAATCGGAACATGTTTTTCACTGCAGTTTGGCGTCTGGGTGTGCCTGGGGAGGCGTCACAAAGAGCCTATAAAAGGTTTCCACCTACAACAGGAGTAGGAGGGCAGGAAGGAGTCCAAGAAGGGCATCGAGGCCAAGTGTTCGGTTTCGGATTGCTCTTTGTTTGGGCCAAACTTCACCGAGCTTAGGTTCTGCGACTAGCAACCTAAAGACTGGTGTCTCAGAATGGTTAAAATTCTCTGCCTGCCGTATCTTAGCCGTCCCCACGCCCCCCGCCCCACCCCACCCTCCAGCGTAATTGAATGCGCAAATAAGGCTTTTCAGCCGTCTGTGAGAAAGAGGGAGGGGAAGGCAGAAGTCGAGGATGGACGGGGCGGTGGCACCGCTCTAGAGACAGAGGACCCAGGGTCCCACAGACAAGACATAAAACCTGGCGGTCCCGGGCCACAGGAGGCCAAGACGAGATGCTGAACGGGCGGGGGCCGATGGGGGGCAGCAGACCACGGCGGCGCACTCGGTCCGCCCCCGGGACCAACTCTTGTCCCGAGGTGCCTCCCCCCATTACGTCTCTTTTGGTTTCGACCTGCCGACTGGGCGGGGCCGCGGGACGCCATTCCCACAATGCTCTGGGGCGTGCCGCCGCCGTCGCTGCCGCCTCCGCTACCGCTAGTGGAAGAAGATGGCGGAAGGCGGAGCGGCGGATCTGGACATCCAGCGGTCTGACATCGCGACGCTGCTCAAAACCTCCCTCCGGAAAGGGGACACCTGGTGAGAGAAAGGCGTTGAGGTGGCCGTGGTTGCGGGAGGATGGGGGAGAACTGGGCGGGAACTGCGGGCCGGTGTCTTTCGCTAGTGACAGGTGCGGGCAGGTCCGGCGGCCGCCGCGCTGGGCAGCAAGAATTGGGCTGCTCCCGAAATGCTGGGGCAAAGATTGGACCCGAGATGAGGGCCAGGGTTCGTGGCTTGTCGGGGCGCGCTGAGAGGTGTGCGAGGAGCGGCGACGGCGACTCACTCAGTTCTTTTCCTTTCCGTCCTCCTTCCTTCCGTAGTGCCGCTCCCACCTCAGGCCTTCCCGAATGATAGGTTACAGTCCTTCGGCGTAAGTCTCCGAATTTTTGACAGGTCCAGGTCCCGCGGCTGATCAAGAGCTCACCCTCTTTCCTCCTCCAGTCGTTTCCTTTTCCCGGCATTGTCGGCATTCAAGTTCCTCGTTATTCTGTTGCTCGTATTCTTCCGGGAGGCGGGCTGCAGGATGTTTGCGGTTCCTACTACACAGGTGGCATGTGTCAGGGCGCCACTTAAGAGAAAGAAACCCTAGTTTCCAGGTCCTTGTCAAAAGGAGGGATAGGAGTACAGATCCTTAGGCTAATGAGGAGTACCACGTGGTCTTGTGCTTTCGGGGAGGCTTGGTGGAAACCGGCAGCATTTCTCTTAGAAGCGCAGCCCTCTCCTCGTTTGAAGGATAACGCAGGCCTGCAAAAAGTAGATAAGTCCACTTGAGGCTTAAGTCGCTTGCTAATAGTCAGACTTATGAAATACCAAAGGATATCCTTAAAACAACTGAAGGAAGTGTGTATACATTCTAATACTTGTCGGCCATTGCAAGTGGCGTTCAGAATAACTTAGATACGGGAATGTGTAGCGTGAAGAGCAAGTGCTCTGTTTATTAAGAAGGATGATGTTCCCCTTCACAGTGGTAACCATTATTTTCGTGTCCCATTGTCACCATATCTCTGGTATATTATTTAGAGTGTTTTTTCACCTCCTCTATGACTTATTGGAAGGAACATAAGATTTAGACCTAGTTAGGTCACTGTTTTCACCACTTAACCTGCGGTGTGACTTTGAGGAAAGTTAATTTAAATCGTTGTACCTCAGTATCTTCATCTATGAAAAATGGGCAATAGTAATGTCATTGTGGGGTTTTTGTCCTGATTCAATGAAATGCTCTGAAATATTATGTTTATGCAATAGCATTAAATTTTAGTTACTTTCTTGTCACCGCCATTTACGTCTAATAAAATGCTGTAGTATTAGGACATTTTCAAGTTAAGCTAGTAGATGGCAGTCTTGGGACTTGAATTTTAGTACTTTGATCTAAGTCTTGGTACTGTTTTCCTACTTTGTGAGGCTACATTCTGTGCTTATATGATAAAAATCCCTGAGGGTGTAAACATACACTTGTTGCAGTACAACAGAAAATACGCTCTTTGGATGATTTAATCGTCATTATTGTTCATATTGGAGTGCTTGTAACATGTTTATTCTTGTGTGGAAATTGGGTATTTCCTGAGACACAAGTTTACCTTAGTCTGTGGATTATTGAAGGTAATTCTTGCTTCCTACGCTTAAAAATTCTTGATTCACCTAGCCAATTACCACCTCATAGGAAGATAAATGTGGACTTCCATGAAATAGAAATCTAAAATTTAAATATGCCTCTTATTCATGTGGCTATTCTCTTTAATGTGTGTTTTTGGTATACTGAGTAATTGGTGGTGTTGACACCATAGGGTGATAGGAACAGTATGTGTATTGTGGGCATTAAACTTTTTAAAGTTTAATGTCTCTCAAATAAAAGTATTTTTGCTTTTTGGCAAAGTTATTATAAAACATTTTAAAGATCTAAAAGAATACGGGAAGTCCAAAATTTGCGTCTTTTCAAAGCTTTCATTTTAAAGAAAAGGAAACTGATGCCCGTATTTTTAGGTAACAGCAGAATGTGAAAAATTTTATTCTCAAATTCATTACCCTCCTTAGTTAAAGGGAAAAAGAATGCAGGAACAGGATAGTACTGGGGATTTGCAAAAACCAGTTTGGTTTATATGTAAGGCAGTTAATTTGCAATTAGGTGAAACCTGTCAAAAAAGGAAATAGTTCAGATTCAGTTTGATTCAGAGCTTTAAGGAGAATAATTTGGTAAGTACAAATTTGATTATGTACACATAATTACAGAACTGGTAAAGATATTTAATAATTTAGTTGTTACTTGGGCTCATGTTTTTGGGACTCTTTCAAACTTATTTTTAACTTGTTAGAAAGTTATTTCTTTTTAATGTCTTTTTAAAAGATCTTTGGATTAGTCATTTTTGCTTATTGGGGCAAATCCAGTCTGGTATTTTATAACTGAAATGGATTATATATAGATGGAACGTTGTCTTCATATATGTGTGAAACCATCTTGGAAAAACTGGGTTAATGAGAAAAAATGGAAGATTTACCATAAGTTTATTCTTAAAAGTTTAATACTAATGTTTGATGTTATGGTCAAGGGAATTAAAATGAATAAATTTCATTAAGTAGTTTGTGAGCACTTTTGGATAAGGACGGGTTTCATAGTAGTCTGCTCGGTAACTAACACTTAAGCATGGGTACAGATTTGATTCTGCTTGAAAACTAGAGTTTCTGTTTATTTGTAAATAGTGAATGATTTTTTTAATCTGCAGACTGACTTTCTATAGATGAAAATAAGTTGCACAAGTCTGAAATGAGGAAGAACAAATTTTATAACTTTGATACTAGATTTTATAGTGACAACTCAAAATGGATGCAGAATTATACCTCTTAAAAAAATGAGGTATAAAAGTGACACTGATCTGCATTAGAAGGAGTAAAGAAGTAGTCTTATAATGCTATTTCTTAATCTGTATTTTAGCTCAAAGGAGATATTCAGAAAACCATGAACAAGGTTGTTAGAATTCAGTAACTATAGAACTAAGGATAAAGAAACTAAAATTGTTTAGATTGAATGAAAGATAACCTTCAAATACTTGGTGGCTTCTCATGACATGGAGAGAAGAGGAAATTTTGTTTAAAGTATGTTACATGTTAAGTATATTAGGGATAAAGGAACCTATTCAAGGGGGATAGGTAGTTAAATAAATGACTTACTAAGACAATTTGTGGGTTATGGACTACTCTCTTTGGAGATATAAGTAAATAAACAGATAACTACATATCATCAAAATCATCGCATTATTTCCCCATTTTTATGAAATTTTATTTCTCTACCAGTCGTTTTCACTAATTTTTATGTGTGATTTTAACTTTTATGTACAGTCTATGGTAATGCATAGCTAACTTACAAATATAAATTTTGTGTCATTTTTTAAATTTTACTTTAATGAGAGAGAGCGTGGGCAAGCCAGGGGAGAGAGGGTAGGAGGGGGAGATAGAGAATCTTTAGCAGGCATGGAGCCTGACTCAGGGCTTGATCCCAGGACATTGGGATCATGACCTGAGCCTAAATTAGGAGTCACCAGCTGAGCCACCCAGGTGTCCCTGTGTGTCACTCTTGTATACACCCTAATAACTATAGTAGGTTTAAGATACTTCAGAGGGTAACTTTAATTTGTATTTGGAGTTATTGCACATGATATGTATGATATTTTTGTTTAAATACGCTGGCAAGGAGTGGCCCATCAGATCAAGGTTTTCACATTAGGAGACATTCAGTTTTAAAGTTTTCCTTGCATTCCTACTCTTTTTACTTAGAAATCTTTGAGGCTTTATTTTATATGGTCTCTTATGTTTCTGAAACTTTGACACTGACAGAAAATACCTTAAAATGACAAATCAGTTTATAATGTAGAAGAGCACTATTAATCAGTGTAATCTCCAGATTGTTTACTAAATGCTTGCTAAAAATTTATTTTCATTACTATTACTGTAAATGTTAATTTTAGTTGTGCCAAAGTGTTAACCACTAAATTAGGGTACATGTCACATCATTTTCAGGAAATGAAACCAGAAAGCAAAACTGTTTTTTTAGTGTTGGTAAATTGGTGAAAATAAGGGCAGAAATAGTGACATTATTAAAGCATATTTTTTACATTTTGGTTGCTTAAAATCCAGAAAGGGAATTTTTCCTAATTTAAGCCTTCTTATAAGTTTTTAAATCACTTCTAAGTTCTTAGTCCAAAATTAATGTACCTCATTTGCCAGGAAGATCCAGAGCTTTTTAGTCAGTGATTTCATTTATCTGTTTAGTGACATTTAGGCTTTTCCCCCAAAATCCTATCCTTTTTGCCCCATTAGCACATGTAAAATATTAAATGTTCTTTTTACGAAATAGTTTTGTGACAAGTATTAATATTGCTTGTACATAAGTATAATAAGAAATTAGTGTCAGGCCACAATGTATAATATTACATTTTTAAAAAAAAATTTTAATGTTTATTTTTGAAAGAGAGAGACAGAGCACAAGTGGGGGAGGGGCAGAGAGAACCAGAAACAGACTCCAGGCTCTGAGCTGTCCGCACAGATCCCAACACAGGGGTCAAACCCACTAACTGTGAGATCATGACCAGAGCTGAAATCGGTTGCTTAACTGATTGAGCTACCCAGGTGCCCCTATATTACATTTAAAAACCACCTGCTAGGTACTGTTTTAAGTACTTACATATGTTAACTTGTTTACTCTGCTACGATTCTAGGGCACTAGAATGTGAAAGTGCTGTAGGAATCCTAGGCTCGGAGTATTCACACAGAGATATATTTGGGATTTGTTTTTTTGTTTGTTTTTTTAAATATAATTTATTGTCAGATTGGCTTATATACAACACCCAGTGCTCATCCCAACAAGTGCCCACCTCAGTGCCCATTACCCACTTTCCCTCTCCCCCACCCCCATCCACCCTCAGTTTGTTCTCTGTATTTAAGAGTCTCTTGTGGTTTGCCTCCCTCCCTCTCTGTTTGTAACTATTTTTCCCCCTTTCCTTTCCCCTATGGTCTTTTGTTAAAGTTCTCAAGATCCACATATGAGTAAAAGCATATGATATCTGTCCTTCTCTGGCTGACTTATTTCATTCAGCATAATACCTTTCAGTTTGGGATTTGAACCCAAGTGGTCTGGGGTTTTAATTCAGGCCCTAAAATCACTGTACTATACTGCCTCTTATTTTGAAGATGCATTTTAAAATGTCCCATTTTAAAAAGGCAAAAAAAAAAAAATGGACATGTTTTCTTTTTAAATGGAATCTATTTTATATTTAGTAGCAGAATTCTACCATTTTATTGCCAACTTGTCTTTTCCGACTGTTCAGTTTAGATATGTAGTATTTAGAAAAATTGTAATGTCTTTCTCCCGGAAATTGAAAATTTAATTCATTTAAAGTTTAATGGGTGATTAACTCAGTATGTAGAATAAATGTTATTTTGATCCAGAAGTTTATTTAAAATAAAGAAATTGAGATGATTTATTGTTGAAACTTTGAATTTAAATTGTTTATCAGTAATTGTAACATTTTATTAGAGGCTGTATGGCTCCTTCTCATACAGTTTTACAGAAATAACACATCAAGCAGACAGGAAGAACTTGTAGGATATTTTTGTTTTAGTTACCTTGCCTGTATTTTAAAAGTGTTGGCTTATAGTAAACCACAAACACATAAGGATCCCTTTTTGGACTATGAATCCATAGGAACAGCCCAGCCCAGAAATGCAAATATGAAAGTTTGGTATTTTATGTTCCATATTTACCAAGTGATTTTGTTTTTCAAAAACAACTCTTCATGAATTTTCAAAGTCAAAAGACTTTTGAATTAAGACAGTGAAAATATTGATACCTCTTTAACATCTTCCTGAAAACTGATGGTTCAAGTAGCATTACTGCAAAGAGAACAATCAGTTTTGCCATATTAGTCATTAGATATATCCATTTTATTATATGAGTTTAATGTGATTTTTCTATTCCTCACTTTGAGAATCACTTCATTAATAAGCCATGATTATTGATAAAAGTGAATTGAAGCCATCAGACATATTAACAAGGAGATAATGGGAAGGTTAAGAACAACCAATGAAAGTGTTTACTTGCATTATCTGATTTAGTCCTTAAAATAAGGATCAAGTATGTATTTATATTCCTTTCTTATAGGTAAGGAAACTGAGCTCAGAGAAATCAATTGAGTTGCATGTGGTTCATGCATGTGGTAATGCCACCACTAGTGAACATTTATTGAATGCTAACACTGTGTCGTTCACTGTTGTAAATGCTTTATACTTAGAGTAAGTTTTCTTATTTACCTCGTTTTATAGATGCTTTGAAGAGTTCAGAGCTGGTTTAAATACCTGGTTTATAATGATTTAAAATACTAGGTATTATCAATATCTCTTTAGTATTAGGAACGTCCTTATGCTGTCACTACTCAAATATATTGCAAATAGTATTTTATTAAATCATTATTCCTCCTTAGCTCCTTTATAGAGTTTTTCAACAGTTACTAAAACAGTTGTTTTTCTTCTTGACTCAGTTCAGTTTGTGCCTTTTATTTTCATTTCCCTAGTTTCCACTGCAGTTCATACTCTATATCTTATATTTTTTCCATCGAAGTCATCTCTCCACACTCTTTTCCCATCTATTCTTTAAACAAGGGAAAGGAAGGCGCTCCTTTCAGTTTTATCATCCAGTTTACACAGAAGTCACTACTAAAGAAACATAGAATAAGACTGATAGTAAGTAACCTCAATTTTGGATACAGTTTAAATGACATATCTGAAGGCCTAATGAATAACTCCTCAAAAAGAAGAAAAGAAGGTGAGATTTTAATAGGAGGCAGAAAACCTCTGTATGATTAACCTGTATTAGGTTATGCCTACAACACTTTTTTACTACTTCTGTCAGTAAGATTCTGCATGGTTTCTTTATAGCCCTCCCCCTGAAAAGGAGGGTAATGACTACCTTTTCTTCTCCCTGAGGAGGAGAGCTAGCTGTCCCTTCTCTCCTTTTAGTTTTGAGAAGACCCAAATAGTAATGTGATAATTCCTTACTGTTAGGAAAAATCATGTAGCAGAAGCAGCCATAGAAAGGACCTCCTTCGTGAAAGAAGTCAAAGACTTTCACAAGCAAGTCCAAGAGTGGCTCAGGCTATTCTAAATTTTAGAGAGCCAGTTAAATCAAAACCTGGAGCATTAAAGACCAAATTAATTACCCGAGTCAAAAGAGCATGAAGTTCCTTGAGTAAAATGTTACAAAAAAAAATATTAAAAATGATGAGGTGAAATGATCATAGTAAAAGAAATATGAAGATTTGGGTTGTTTTATATTATTTAACTATGTTTAAAAAGATTGACCAAGTTTAACAGTTTAATCACAGGAGATTTATGTTTGATATAGATGGAAAATTTATATTCATAAATTTGAATGGGTTTCAAGCTGTAGAAGCTTAATTCTCTGGAGAAGTACAGCTGAATAGTTACATGTATCATATAGTTATGGTGATGGTTACAAAAATTATCACTCATTTACCATGTTAAGAGCTTTATACCTGTTCTCATCTTGCAGATAGAGAAACTGAGGTACAGAGTTATATGCACATAGTCACACTTGGATCAGTGGTAGAGCAAAGATTCCCAAGCTAGATAGTCAACTCAAAAGCCCACATTTTAAACTGAGTGCATGATGCTCATTTAAAACTGAGCCATATACTCATATTATGGAAGCAGCTTTTTGAAAGAAGAATACTTTGAAGTTTTAAAATCAAGAAGCGATAGCTTTATCAAAATAGCACTTTCATCTGTTTTCCATCTGAGGAACCTGTAGGATATTCTGTGGCTCTCTCCTTGGTTTAGCTTTCTAGTCTCTTAGCAGTCTCATTTCTAACTTACATAGCTCTGCTTTGGTACTGATGGTGTTTCCCATTTCCTGCAAATTACTTACTGATTTCTGCATCATAGGGCTTTACACATCATTCATATTGTTTCAAGTACATTTTACTAATTCTTGACATTGACTTTCTTCAAAACCTAGCTCAACACCAATTTCTGTAGAATCATCCCTAATAATCCTATCCACATATATGACCCTTCCACTCTTAGAAAGAAAGAAAGAAAGAAAGAAAGAAAGAAAGAAAGAAAGGAAAGAAAAGCAAAGAAAGAAAAGGGTGCCTTGTTGGCTCAGTCCATTGAGCATCCAACTTTGGCTCTGGTCATGATCTCATGGTTCGTGAGTTCAAGCCCATGTCGGGCTCTCTCCTGGCAGCTCAGAACCTGGAGCATGCTTCCAGTTCTGTGTCTCCCTCTCTCTCAGCCCCTCCACCACTTGCGCTCTCTCTTTCTCAAAAAAAAAAAAAAAAAAAAAATTAAAAACGTTTTTTAATAGTAAATAACAGCTTTATTGTGATGTAATTCATATATCATACAGTTTGCCCACTTAAAACTTACATTTTACTGGGTTTCAGTATTCTCTTAGAATTGTGCAACCATTACCTTAATTAGTATTGGAATATCACCCCTCCCCAAATCCTCTGTAACTATTAGCAGCTCCCTTCTTCCCCCCGTTTCTCCTCAAATCCCCCTGCTCTAGACAGCTACTAATGTGCTTTTTGTTCTATAGATTTGCCTATTTTGGATATTTTGGAATCATATACGTGATATTTGTGTCTGGCTTCTTCCGTGAAGTATTTAGTACTTCATTTCCTTTTATTACTGAATAGTATTCCATCGTATAGATAATATACCACATTGAACTTATTCCTTCATCAGTTGATGAAATTTGAGTTGTTCATATTTTTGACTCTTATGAGTAATCCTGCTGTGAACATTCATGTGCAAGTTTTTGGGTAGATATAACTGATTTCTCTTGAGTATAGACCTAGAAGTGGAATTGCTGGGTGTCTATGTTTAATTTTTGAGGAACTGACAGGCTCTTTTCCAAAGTGGATGCCGCATTTTACATTGCCATCAGCAGTATATGAGGGTTCCAATTTTTCCACATCATTGTCAGCACTTGTTAATGTCTTTTTTTGATTACAGCCATCTTAGTGGATATAAAGTCGTATCTCATTGTAGTTTTGATTTGCATTTTCCTAATGATTAATGATGTTGCACATCTTTTCATATGGATATTGACCATGTGTATACCTTCTTTGGCAAAATGTTTATCTAGATCCTTTGCCCATTTTTAAATTAGGTTATTTGTCTTTGTATTACTGAGTTTTGAGAATTTATGTGTTATAGATACAAATCCCTCATTAGAGAAATGATTTGCAAAATTTTCTTCCATTCTCTGGGTTTTCTTTTCACTTTCACAATTTTACTTGGCCTCCTTCCTGAGTTCCTTTTTTAATCTTAGTTTAGATGTAAAAAGAGGTCATAAAAATTAGTTCTTGCTAACTGATGAATTTAATGTGCAAAGCAGAAAATCAGTTGAACATGCTTGAAATTTAAAATGAAGATATAAAGAGATTAATCAAGCCATTGTTTTATTTGAAAGGACTTCATAGCTTTCTTTGGTTAAGTTTAACTGAAACAATGAAATCCTGAGTTATAGTTTGGTACTTTTTTAAAAAGCCTGTACATTATCTGGTTTATAATGGCTTAAAATGCTAGATATTATCGATACCTCCTTTAGTCTTAAAAATGGTTTTATGTTCTTGCTATGTAAATGTAATCTAAATAGTATATCATTAAATTAGAGAATGAATCTTTGAATTAGCATTGAGAATTGTTTATTCTGCTAATTCTGCATAAATAGTTATACATGTTTTTTTCTGAAATTGTGTGCTACGTTGAATTAGGCTGAAATATTTGTGTATTTTCTAAGTGGTAAAAGAATTACTATTTTATGTATACGTTGCAGAGAAAAAGGTGGGTTTTTAAGAAAATAAATGACATATTTATGTCAGTATTAGACAAAGAGGAACTGCTTATCTAAAAGTTGTAAGTATAAACATACTAATGGAGAAAAGAAAAGAAAGAACTATGCATTCATTAGCTCTATGATTTCCTAAATGCAGCTACTGAGATTCCCTCATTGCCCCATACTGCTTTTAAACTTCTTTGTGTCTAAGACTATTTCTCATTTACTGGCCCCTATATATCTTTCCTTAAATTTGCTTCCAGCGTGCATAAAAACACTAAACAACTTTTAGAGTTCTGTCTTTACCCTGCCACCACCAAAAAAAGAAATAAGAAGAAGAAGAAAGAAACTTGGCCATTTTAGTTCTTATAGTAGGTTTTCAGCATTTGACGACTGTCTTAAAATTAACTTTATTTTGGGTCCTAAAACTGACCCAGCTACTTTGGAGCCACTGAAACCTATTCCATCCAGACCACAATACAATTTGTTTTTCTTGACACATTCAGATATTTAGCACGATATAATATAGACCTTTTTGAAGTACTTACAGCTTTATGTAAGTTTTTTACTCACTAAAGATTTGATTTGTATTTGATCCTCCCAGTAATCTTGTGAGGTATTTCCAGTGGTCTTCATGAAATGTAAATCAGATCATATCTTTTCCCTGCTAAAAATCTTACAGCGGCTTTCTGTTACACTTAGGATAAAATCCTTATTATTACCCTAAAGGCATTGTACAGTCTGAGTCCATTCTACATCTCTAGCCTTGACTAGCATTTCTCTCCCCACCCCCATCCCCACCCCCTTATAAACTCCAACATCATTTAGTCAGTTCCTCCAACATACCAGACTCCCAAAGTTCTGGTCCTAGCACATGCTGTTCCTCTTGTCTAGATAGCTTTTTTTCTTACTCTTTCTGAAATAACTTCTATTCATATGCTAAAATGTTACTTTTTCAAAGCGGCTTTCCTTTGATCTGAATAGGGAGCCCTTATATATTTTCATAATTTCCAGTACTTTCCCTTCACAGCACTTATAGTATTTTACTACATATGTTAATTACTTAATTAGTGTCCTCCACTGGACTCTGAATTCTGTGAATATAGGGACCTTGGCTATTTTGCTAGCTGTCTATTCAATATGGAATAGTATATATGTAGTAGACGTTTAGTATTTATTGAGTGAATAAATGAATTGCCATTTCTAAGTTGAACAATCTAAAGGTTTTAGCACTAACCTCTTTAAGATCTCACAGCAAGTAATGTTAGAAGATTTTGGCCTAGTCCTTTTTTTTTCGAGTATGGTTGACAACTCTATACATGATGCTCTGCTTACCACAAGTGTGGCTAACATCTGTCACCATACAACACTATTGTGATGTTATTGACTATATTCCCTCTGCTGTACCTTTTATTCCCAGGATTTATTTATTCCGTAACTGGAAGCCTGTATCTCCCACTTACCTTCACCCATTTTCCTCATCACACAACCTCCAGATATTATCAATAGTATGTCATTAAATGAGAGAATTAATCTTAGTACTTCCCTCTGGCAACCATCACTTTATTCTCTGAATTTATATGTCTGATTCTGCATTTTGTTTGTTTTTTAATTCATGTTTTGTTTTTTAGATTCCACATGTAAGTGACATCATACCGTATTTGTCTTTCTTAGTCTGACTTATTTCACCTAACATAATACCCTCTATAGCCTAGTTCTTTCTCTCTTCTAAATTTAGAAATTATATATATTCCAGTCTGATTTCAGGAGGTAGGAAGATTTGTAAGCAAAACTAAGCATGAAAACAAATTGAGATTAGATGTGAAAAAAAAATTCACCCATGATTTAGTATTCACCTACCATTCTGGAAAACCTCCTAAAAGAAAGATGGTGTTCACTTTTTGTGTAGCCTTAATTGACATGAAAGTGTGACTCTCATATAGGCGTAGTGTGAACACTCAGGCTTTTTCTACTAAATTCTTGATAGGCAAAGATCTAACATTTACCAAAGATGCCCCACTTTGAAAATACTTATTTTCTTCATACGTAAAATGGCTAATAGTTGTTAAACTATGCCTTTTGAATAAGTATTTCACTTTTTATTTATAGCTTGGTAATAACATTATGATGTCCCTCTGCTATTTCAGTTTTTAGGAGAACGCTTACTGTTTCGTAAAGAGGGGAATGGTACGTGGTTTTATTAAGCATCTATTACATCTTTAGGTCTTTATTAAATGGGACTTGTAATCAAGTTTAATGTATTTAAAAAAAGCATTGAACTTTAGAGTCTGAAAACTAGAGTGCTTAGTGAAAACAGGCCTTGCATTACTCATGTATGCAAGTAGAGTCGTATTTCATTAGTAAGTCACATTTTCTGAGTTTTGGTTTCCCCATCAACTAAATAAAAAAAGAAAGGAAAGGTTACTCTAACTATAAACTAATTAACATGAAAGCACTTTATACAAAACTTTTTATAAATATAAGGCTTTTATATTTTGTTATGTGGTAGAATTCTGATTTAAGCAATGAGCAACATGATCATATTTGTGTCTTTAAAATGTCTGTGGCAGCAGAATGGAAGGGAAATTGGAAGCAGTAAACTTAAAGTGGAAAGACAAGTTGGGCAGCTATTGCAATAATCTATGCCACTCAAAAATGATAGGGGAGGGGAGGTACAGAAATAAGGTACTTTTCTGAAGTTACTTGGTTACTAGATGTTATGGGGTAAGGAAAGGAGGAATACAGGGTAGTATTCTGGTTTCTGGCTTGGGAAATTAAATTATTGATGACATTTATTAAAGGACCATGAAGGTGTGAAAATGATTAATGACTGGAGGTTGAAATGTATGAAAAAACCAAGTTGACATGGATTAGTAGGAATGGGAAATATGATTTAAGGATGTGAGGACTGGCCCTGGGATGCAGATTTTGGAATCATTGGTATGAAGTACAATATCATTGGAGAGTATGAACAGTGATTGAAGTAGAAATTAGCAACTCTGTGAAGTAGTAACATTTGAGTAGAGGAAGCAAAAGTTGCAAAAAACAAAAGGTAGTATCACATAGTTTAACTTAAATTTTTTTTTGCTTATTTTTGAGAAGGCGAGACAGAATCCAAAGCAGGCTCCAGACTCTAAGCTGTCAGCACAGAGCCCAACGTAGGGCTCGAACTCACAAATCGTGAGATCATGACCTGAGCCAAAGTCAGAAGCTTAACTGACTGAGCCACCTGGGTGCCCCTCACATAGTTTAACTTTAGAAAGGCTTGATAAGGTACATAATACTATGAATCCTTTGAATTTTTAAGAAACTTCTTGAGGGCTCTTTGGGGTAGGAAGACTTCTTGTACAAGGGTGAAGAGTAAGTGAGGATTGAGGAGTAGAAATTTAAGCTTAATTGCAAGGACAGATCAGAAGAATGGAAGTAGATACAGAAGGAAATGAGTGTAAAAGTTGGGAGGTGGTGTGGGGGAAAAGGGTGAAAGAATTGGCCCTTTTTACATGCTGAGTGGGAAAAAAAAAGATAAGATACAAGGAGAAACAAGAGAGTAGGGGTTCTTAATGGGGTAAGTCTCCAACAAGGCAGAAGGAAATTAAATCCAAAGCTTAGGATCAAAAATAATTACCTTGGATTTAAAGAGGGTTACATCCTTCACCAAACTGTAACAGAATCAGATAAGATTAAGATGTGAATCGAGAGAGTTGGACAGAAAGTAGAGGCATCTAACTTCCTCAGAAAGTAGGGAAACAAGATTGTCTGTTCAGCCTAATGGATGAGAGAGTTAGACTGGCAAAGTTGAAATTTTTGGAAATAGAGAAGGCTATCTGAAGATATGCTGGAGGATTGTGGGTTATCTCTGAAGGATTTGAGAGACTGAAGACCATAGATCTTTAGTCTCCACGAGATTTTCTTTACTAATTTTTGAACCCAGATAATAACATAATGATAAAAATATTTTCATATTAGCGTACTAGTGTGGAGAATCATGGGTAGTGCAAGGGTGAGACACTCATGAAGTTCCTTGTAACCCACTGAAACAGAGGGAAATGGTAGTGATTAAGCTACAGCCAGAGGCCTCAATCATAAATAAAGTGATTTTGATCATATTTTGGTGCATGTTCCTCATGGCATTTTATATGGGAGCACAGCCAAATGTCTTCAGATTATTAAAAAAGGACTCTATAGATTTCACCTTTGGTCTCATCTATAAGGTATAGAGTCTGTTGTGCAAGAAACTTAAATTAGTGCATTCATCACAAAGCAATTTATTATTACCCTTCTACACTTTGGACTCTCTGGATATTTGCAGATTGGTATTTAGGTGAATTTTAGATGGTTGCAAATCTATAAAGTAATACTTCGTACTAAAACTTAAACCAGCTTAAAATCAGTATATGTGTCAATTTTAGGATTTTTGATTGTTTAGCTTATATCATCTTCCCAGATATCAAGGGTTATAATCTGTACTTTCTATATTTTATGTGCTTTTCTTTTCTTTTGAGATATCACCCAATCATTTCTACTTTTCTGGCTTACTTACTGGTTGCTCTAGTTACCAAAGGAAATAATTTCTTGAGAATGAATACATTAATATGTGTCAGAAGCATAATTTGATAAATTTAGAAATAAGTAAATCATGCTTTTTCCAAAGAAAATTCTCCAAAACTTATGTAAACTTTTTATTAAAATCCAAATGTGAATTTATCTATTTGGAAAAGATCATATAAGATATGAGATTAGTATAAGAGATAATATAAACCTACAATTTCAAAAATAAATAGTAAAACAAACTGCATTTTATACATTTTGTTGTACATATTTCTATCCCAATTTAAAAAAAAAAACCTAAGTTGTATTTATAATTTTCTTATTTTTATGGCGGAAATGTCTTTTCATTTATTGACTGTCACTTAACTCTTACCAGTTTTGACCTCAATTATTCAGTCTATACATTTGACTCCATTTTTGTGTGTGTATATGTATACTGTATATATAAACTGTTATTCTATCTTAAATAGAAAATATTAGCCATGTTTAATGTCCTATTTCAGGAAGACAGAAGAGTATAAAGGAAAATACAACAAAACACTTGTGTACACATCTCTTAGTTTAAAAAAATAAAACATTGGGCACCCAGGTGGCTCAGTTGGTTAAGCATCTGACTTCAGCTTCTTTTGTGAGGTCGAGCCCCGCATTGAGCTCTGCACCCTCAGTGCAGAGCCTGCCTGGGATTCTCTCTACTCCTCCCCCACTTGTTGATGCACATGCTCTCTCTTTCAAAATAAATAAACTTTAAAAATAAATAAGCAAGTAAGTAAAACATTACAGAAACAGTTGAATGTTCCTGTGTATGTTTCCCATCCCCTTCCCTCCCTTGTCAGAGGGAGCCACTGTCCTGAATTAGGTTATTGTTAGTACTTTAAATTCTATATTCTGTTTAGTTTTATAATTATTAAAATTATCTTATGTATATATTTTAATATATGCATGGATCATTAAATAGTATGTACTGTTTGGGGCATGTTTTTAAGTTTTCTGTAGTTGCTCTGTGTGTGCATATCTGTTATCTTTATGTATTTGTGTTATGTTACATGTGTCTTATTTTTTTGGTTCAACATTGTAGTTTTGAGATTTATTCTTATTAATACATGTAGTTGTATTTTTCATTAGAATTCTTGTGTAATATATTTGGTATGAAAAGTGGATATTAGGTTTTTTCCCCCTTTTTCATTCTTAACAAATTATGCTGCAGTATATATTCTTACAGTTGTATTTTTGTAAATATGTGCCAGAGTTTCTGTAGGGTAAAACTTAGTAATGACAATACATGATCGTGTGGTATATACACCTTCATCTTTAGTAGATATTGCCAAACTACCATCCAAACTAGTTGGAAGGAACTAGCAGGTTCTAGTTTACTCCCCCGTGGCAGTATACAAGTTCCTGTTACCCTACATGTTCTCCACAACTTAATATTGTTGACACATGTGCACATGCTTGTGTTCACCAGCTTCATGATATGGTTCAGAACAATATGGTATGGTGTTAGTTTCTTTTTTTTTCCATTGCTGATGAAATTGAGTATCTTCTCATATGTATAGAGCCCATTATGACTTTCTCTTCTGTGAGTTGCTTTTTTTTCCTTTTTCTGTTAAAAGAATTTTTTTTATTTACTAACTTAAAGGACTTTTTCATGTATTGTAATCCTTGGTCAGTTATGTGGAGTATAAGTATCTTCCCCAGTCTGTATGTTATCTCTTAATGGTGTCTTTGTTGTTGAATGGTAGCTTTTCATTTTAACCTTGGCAAGTTTATCAGTCTTTTTTTGCTTTTTGTCTTAACTCTTCTATATTCTAAGGTAATGAGGATTTTCTCCTATCTTTTTTTTTTAATTATACTTTTACTTTCACATTTACATTTTTAATCCAACTATAACTTATTTTTGTACAGTTAGTTCTGTTGTAACACGGCATGTGTTCCTAAAAATCACTGTGTAATATGCAAAATCATGCAATAAAAAACACAGCATATGGGAAAAATGGGTCTGGGACACAGCACTCATAAAATTTTTGTCAGTGACACATTAAAAAACATAATAGGTGCGCCTGGGTGGCTCGGTTGAGAGTCTGACTTCAGCTCAGGTTATGATCTCACGGTTTGTGGGTTCAAGCCCCATGTTGGGCTCTGTGCTGACAGCTCAGAGCCTGGAGCCTGCTTTGGATTCTGTGTCTCCCCCACTCACTGCCCATTCCCTGCTCATGCTCTGTCTCTCAATAATAAATAAACGTTAAAGTTAAAAATATATATATAATAAAAGTGATAGCACAGTTTTACATATGTTAAATTGTTAAGAAATATAGAATTACCATAATAAATATGACATTTTTCTTTTGAAAATGATGAAGTTGACTTGCGGAAGTAGGATTTAAAGGCTTGCAGCTTGTGAGTTATTGTGGAGAGTTGGAAGGAAAGTTTTCTGAAACCTGCCAAGAAGTTGTGGGATTTTTTGTTTTTGTTTTTTAATTTTATTTATTTAAGTAATCTCTACACCCAACATGGGGCTAGAACTCACGACCCTGAGATCAGGAGTCACATATTCTTCCAACTGAGCCAGCCAGGCGCCCCTGGAATCTGCCAAAAAGTTTTAACAGCAGATGTGGCAAATGTGACTCATAACACACATGAAGGTTTGAAGTGTGTGTGCTTTGTGCATTCCTAAGCCGTTCAGTGCAGCTGAGTAGTTTTCTACGTCACCTTGAGTGTGTTTCAGTGTTAGGACTATGGTAAAGCAGTCTAGGCATTTATGGGGCAGAATTGAAGAAGCTTCCTATTAGGGTTTCTAGGCATCTTACCTGCCTTACCCTAGTCCCAGCCCTGCTTGTGTATTAAAGTAGTGCTTTAACATATACCGAAATTTGTGCTATTGTCCTCAAATATATTAATCATGTTTAGTATATAAATACATTTAACATTTTCAAGTTTTCAAAACAAACATTAGAGTAGAACAGACTGCATATGTGAGGTAGAGCTCTAATTTTTTCCCCCACACATTTAACCGGATCTTTCCCCACTATTCATAATCATGTTTTGGCATATATCATAGTTCCACATACACATGAGTCCAATTCTTGTTTCTTTGTGCTGTTTTCATTGGTGTCTTTGCTTCTCTCTATGCCATGATCACATTTTTTACCCACAGATCTGGCACTAACTTTGTAACCTTGGGCAAGTTATTTCTGTGTGCCTATGAAATTATAATAGTACCTACATTATTGGGTAGTTAAAGGAATAAATGAACGAATATATTAAAGTGCTTAGAAATATGCACCTGGCCCAAGAATAAAGCTCAAATGTTAATTATTTTGTTATTAAAAGTAATTTCTTTAACTTAATAAAGAGTCTTGATAACTAGTAGGCTGATATTGCCATCTTGTTTTTCCTAATCTAAACTGAGAGGAAATGGGAAAGGCTTATGGAAGGATTCCCTGAGAAAGTGACATGTAGAGTATCTGAAAGATGATAGGAACTAAATAGATGTTGGGAGCAATAGGAGAATATTCTAGGCAGATGGAGCTGTAAGGCAAAAAATGGAGTATCTAGCAACTGAAAGAAAGTTCTTGTAGTTAGATCTCAGCACAAAGAAAATTAGTACCAGTTGAGACTAGATAGGTAGGCAGGAGTAGATAGATCAGGCAAGCCCTAGTAGGCAATGTTAAGGATTTTAGACTTCATCTTAAAATCAAAGTTTTAACAGTTTATAAAGATTATTATTTCATGACTTTTATTCTTTCTTAGCGGTCTAAGAATAAAAGTCATGAAAAAATCAATCTTTACAAATGGGTCTAGCTATTCAAAAAAAAAAAAATCCTCAGAAACTGAAATTGGTCCATCTGGATTCTAATAGCACACCAAGGATTAAGAATGCTGTTGAGAAAGGCACCTGGGTGGCTCAGTCAGTTAAGCATCCAACTTTGGCTCAGGTCATGATCTCAAGACTGGTGAGTTAGAGCCCCATGTCGGGCTCTGTGCTGACAACTCAGAGCCTGGAGCCTGCTTCAAATTCTGTGTCTCTTCCTCTCTCTGCCCCTCCCCTGCTCATGCTCTTCCTCTCTCTCTCAAAAATAAATAAACATTAAAAAATTTAAAAAAAGAAAGAAAGAAAGAAAAATGAGTGCTGTTGAGAATGTCTAAGTCCTGTCTTTGTTCACTTATTTGTAATCGTTGAGAGGTACTGATTCTGTTGTAGGCTTTAATCAGTTCACATTGAGGAGTCTTACATTTTGGCAGATACGCAGATTAGGGGTTAAGTTTTTATAGTATAACAAATCTATGTATATGTCTTGAAATATTTTTTTTTAGTTGTCAACTTCATCTAATACTATCATCTTTCTTGAGTATACTTGAGAAGTCTACATACTTTTTTTAAATTTTGAACTATTTATTTTTTTCAATTTATTTAAATCCAAGTTAACATATAGTGTAATAATGGTTTCAGGAACAGAATTTAGTGATTCATCACTTACATTTAATACCCCGTGCTCATCCCAATAAGTGCCCTCCTTTTTTTTTTTAATTAATTAATTTTTTAATTTATATCCAAGTGAGTTAGCATATAGTACAACAGTGATTTCAGGAGTAGATTCCTTAATGCCCCTTATTGGCCCATCCCCCCTCCCACAACCCCTCCAGCAACCCTCTGTTGTTTATATTTAAGAGGCTCTTACGTTTTGTCCTCCTCCCTGTTTTTATATTATTTTTGCTTCCCTTCCCTTATGTTCATCTGTTTTGTCTCTTAAAGTCCTCATATGAGTGAAGTCATATGATATTTGTCTTTCTCTGACTAATTTCACTCAGCATAATACCTTCCAGTTCCATCCACATAGTTGCAGATGGCAAGATTTCATTTTTTTTGATTGCCAAGTAATACTCAATTGTATGTATGTATGTGTGTATACAAGAAAGTATGTATGTGTATACACACACACACACACACACACGCACATCTTTATCCACTCATCCATCGATGGACATTTGGGCTCTTTCCATACTTTGGCTATTGTCAGTAGCACTGCTATGAACATTGGGGTACATGTGCCCCTTTGAAACAGCACACCTGTATCCCTTGGATAAATACCCGGTAGTGCAATTGCTGGGTTGTAGTGTTCTTCTATTTTTAATTTTTTGAGGAACCTTCTTACTCTTTTCCAGAGTGAAGTCTACATATTACTTCTATAATAGATGTTCCTGTTTTTTCCTACATTTCCTTCATCTTTCATTACCACAAAATTCCACAAATAAGATATAGGTAGCCTATAATAGAAATATGGTGGACTTTTTAATTGAAAGTAGTGTTGAAAGCAGATAAATATCCATCAAATGGGAGAGTATCCTCTTACAGTAGTAGTATTATACAGAAAGTAGTCACTTCATGATCTGAGAGTTGAACTAGAAATATTACGGCAAAAGATGAGATGAATACTACCCAGTACAAACTTACACTATAACAGTAAAGGATTTATTAAATACTTTGGCAGATAAAATGCCGTCTTTTAGAAGTATCTTTTAAATATAAGTAGAATTTGGTAGTATTTCCCAAGTAGTTTTAATGTAAGTTTTATAAATCGCTTGTTATTTATAGTATTACTGTTAATCTATAAATTCAGTGTGATTCCAATCAAAATTTTAATCATAGTTTTTGTGGCACTTGGTAAACGGACTCTAAAATTCATGTGATGAGCAAATGGCCAAGGATAGTTTAGACAATTTGCAAAATCAGCAAGCTGAGGGAACTTGCCCTAAAAAAATAAAGATTAAGATTAAAGTAATAAAGATACTATGAAATTGGCACAATGATTAAAAAAAATAGATGAAACAGGAAAGGCCATTTAGTGTGACATTAATTTGCAAAGAAAGCAAATGAAACATCTGAATAATTTTATTTAGATATAGGAGACACTCTAAAAGATGTTTAGTGAATGAGGTACAATTAAGTATAATTTTCTTTATTATTTAACATGTAAAGTTATTGCTAATCTATTTATTTTAGAGACAGTGTTTTCTTAGGACTTAGTCTCTGAACTTTTTCTCCACATAAGTCTCAAGTTCTGCAGTTTGAGGACTTTCTGTTACATAGTTCTGACTATAGGTTTGGGGTACTAGTGTATAGATAATTCTACAAAACCCGTTTTTAGGGAATTAAACTGCTGATGAATATTCTCTAGGAATTTGCTTCAGATATTTTCAGATATAACTGTAGGATTTCATTCCTATACTTAGTGCTGCATGTGGTAAGCACAGATACATAATAATGATGGTCTCCAAATAAACTTGGCTACCTGTGTTAGTACACATGTGGGCTTTAAACATCTTGTTGACCTTTACTCCTGATTTTGTTTGTGATTAAACCTAGTTAAGTGTGGGGAAAATATTTCTGGTAAAGAATTTAAAATAATTATGAGTCCATGGCAAAGCGGTATTTCATAGTAGATATAAAATAATCAGAATTAATTTGTAAACTTTTTTACGTTTATGATTTTTTTTATATTTTCTTTGCTAGAACACCATTATTTGACTTCTTCTGTCACTGGCCATCTGATGAGAAGCCAATTCTAGATATTTGAAAATAAGATGAATACAGTATCAATAAAGTAAAGCTTATAGTGCTTGGGTACCACACTTTTGAAACCACGAAAAAAGAAAAAGAAAAACAATTCTGCTTGCCCCAGCAGATTTTACTACTGTATGAAAAACAGATGGAGACAGTATTATTGTTATTAACTTTGTTAGTGAAGAAACTAATTGTTTTTATAGTTTTAAAAAAGGTGTTATTATAGTTATTATAATCGATCTTGCAAACTTTTAATAATCCATTTTCCTTATCCCCAAAAACATAGAGTAAAATATATAAAATTAACATACTGTGTTTGTAAGTTTTTTGCAGAAGAACCATTTTCATGTTGTTTACCATGTTATATTTTAAAGTTTGTTTTGATTGATTCTTAAGATTACCATTTGAATTGGTTCAATTGTCAAATATTTTATTGAATAGTTACTGCATTTTTTAAGAGGTACTGTTAAGGATTTTTTTTTAACATGTATGTCAATACTTGTCCTCAAATAGTAGATATTTATAGAACAGTAGAAATAACACTTTACACAAATGAAATATTCTTTTTCCAGATACTGAGTCACGTTACAGTTATTCTCAATAATCCTTTGAAGTAGGCATATACTGTAGTATAAAATGAAGTATCAAAAATAGCTTCTTTGCTGTTCCTATAGTTCCTTTACTGATTTCTTTTCTTTTTTAGGTACCTAGTTGATAGTCGCTGGTTCAAACAGTGGAAAAAATATGTTGGCTTTGACAGCTGGGACAAATACCAGATGGGAGATCAAAATGTATATCCTGGACCCATTGATAACTCTGGACTTCTCAAAGGTCATTATTTCTTTTCTTCAGTTAGGTTGTAAATGTGTTCATTTGAATATGTTATAGTAAATGTACGTAATATGGAAAGTTAATGTAAATAGATATATTAGAAATTTCTTTGGGACTCAGTTGGTTAAGCTCAGCTCAGGTCATGATCTCGCAGTTCATGAGTTCGAGCCCCGTGTCAAGCTTTGTGCTGACAGCTCAGAGCCTGGAGCCTGCTTCGGATTCTCTCTCTCTCTCTGTCTCTCTCTCTCTGTCTCTCTCTCTGCCCCTCCCCTGCTCATGCTCTGTCTCTCTCTCTCTCTCAAAAAAATGAATAAATGTTAAAAAAAAAAATTTCTTTGTATAATAGATTTGACCTAATGAACTCAGATTATTCTATCATAATTAGTTATTACTGTGTATTATGACAGATTGTTTTCATTTATTATGTAAGAAATGTTTATTATTCACATCTTTAAATGAAGAATGTAAGTTAGAAAGCACTATCTTAAAGCACTATAGTGCTACATTATTCCTAATGGACACATGATTCTTTATTTAGTTGGGGAGCACTGATAAATGTTTACATTCTTTGATTTTTGCATCAATCTTCTCCAACCCTTGCTACTTATCAGTTTTCTGTACCTCTCATTACATTTAAAGGGTATAAAACACAAGTACCAGAGCTTCCATTTCTGGCCAAGATGGAGTAACAGGGACTAGATTTACTCTTCCACCTGAGCAAACTAAAACCTTGACAAAATATATAAATCAGTGGTTCTCAAAACATTGGATACCAGGCAGCAAAGAACAGTGATCCTTGAGATATAGGAAACAAATGTGGTAAGCCCTATGATTGCCTCAGCTTACTGCATTGATACCAGTTTTCAAAACAAGGCACAGAAGAGGAAACCCATGTAGAGCCTGGCACTCCCCCCAGTTGAGGAAAGAGTTTGGGATTCAGGGAGACCCAGGCCACCAGAGTTTTCAGTTTAGAGTACCAGATAGGAATGACCAGCAAAAAGAGACAGAGACCTAGAGATACAGAGTCTCTCTCATATCTCCAACTGAGTGTTGATTAGCTCATGTATGTGAACGGGGTACCCAAGGCCAAGGAAAGAAGCGCCCAAAAGAATTAGAGGGAACAATCATTGGGGCTCATATAGGACCAAGAATAAAGTGTTCATAACGGAGTGGAAAGCCTTATAATTCATGGAGTATACTGCGAACAGTTTTGCCACTGTAATAGGGCAAAATTAATCGTCCTGTCCTTTTATCTTGAAAGCATCAAACTTTATATCTTAGAACAAAATGCAAGAGTACTTAGAGAAATTCAGAAATATTCAGCATCCAACAGGATAAAATTTATAATGTCTTGGATCTAATAATATATTACCTGGTAGGCAAAGAAGCAGAAAAATATGCATAATGAGGAGAAATATCAATGTTTAAAAAGTTTTTAAGTAGAAAAAATTAACAAATGGAACATACAAAACAAATTAGCAATGTGGTAGATTCAAACTCTTCTCTATTAATAATCACATTAAATGTAAATACCCCTAATTAGAGGTAGAAATTGGATAAGAAATAAGACCTAACTATGTACTGTCTATAAGAAACCCCTCTTTTGATATAAAGATACAAATGGATTAAAAGAATTGAAAAAGTATGGCATATTATGGTAAGCAGAATTCTAAGACTGACTCCCAGTGACTGCTCTCTCTCTTATATAATCATCTCCCCTTTGAGTATGGGTAGAGCATGTGAATTAGGATGAGATACCATTCCCAGGATTATTTATGTTGTATGGCAAAAGGGAGATTATCCCACCAGGTTTAATCTAACAACAAGTGCTCTTTAAAAGCAGAGACTTTTCTCTGGCTGGTAGAAGTCAGAGATTCAAAGCATGAGAATTACTCAGTACATCATTGCTGGTTAAAAATGGAAGGGGCCATGTGAGAAGGAAGGCAGGGGATCCTTTAGGAACAGAGAGAGACCCTGGCTCACAGCCAGCAAAGAAACAGACCACCTCAGTCCTGGCATCATGAAGAACTGAATACTGCCAACAGTCTGAATGGGCTTGGAAGCAAATTCTTCCCCAGAGTCTCTAGTTAGGAGATCAGCCCATCTGACGTCTTGATTTCTGCCTCATGAGACCCTAAATAGAGAAGTCTTTTGAGCCCCCTGAACTTGTAACTCACAGAACTATGAGATAGTAAATGGGTTATGGTTTTCAGCCGCTGCATTAGTTTGTTATACAGCATATAGAAAAGTAATACCTGTGCTAACACTAATCCAAAGAAAGCTGGAGTGACTGTATTAATATATATTTATATAATACATAAATAATATATCAGTAAAGAAAATGAGACTCTCAAATCAGTGACAGTTTTTAAGAAACTAAAAAAGAACAGATTAAACTTAGAAGAAAGAAAGTAATTTCAGAACAGAAATTAGAGAATAGAAAAATAAAGAAAATCAATGAACCAAAAATCGGTTCTTCTCAAAACAAATATAATATGATATGTCAATTATAAAAAAGGAAAAATAAACTCGTTCTTTGTGAAATAATAAAATGGGTCCATATCTAGTTTCTGACTAGCATCCGACTCTTAATTTCATCTTAGGTCATGGTCTCACAGTTCGTGAAATTGAGAGATTGAGCCCTGTGTCAGACTCTGCTGACAGCAGGAGCCTGCTTAGGATTCTCTGTCTCCCTCTCTCACTGCCCCTCTCCTACTCTTATGTATACACATGCACACGGTATCTCTCTCAAAATAAACAAACATAAAAAAAAAAAAAAGAGAAAAAAGAAAAGACACAATTGCCAATATCAGAACACGAGAGGTAACACCAGTTCGGAATCAACAACTATTAAAAGGGCAATAAAGAATTATTACGAACTTTATGTCATTAAATTCAACAAACCAGATGAAAAGAAGTGAAACTGCCAAAGCTCATTCCAAAAGAATAGATTGCCTGAATAGCCCTGTATCAATTACAGAAAATGAATTTGTAGCTTAAAATTTTTCACAGAAAAACCCATCAGATCCAAATGGTGCCACTGGTGAATTCCACCACATATTTATATATACCTGTTTTACAAAACTCTTCCAAAATTGGAAGCTAATACTTTCCAACTCATGCTATGAAACCATCATTACCCTGATACCAAAATCTTACAGACATCCAAAGAAAACTCTTGTCTACGTAAGTTGTCTAAACAGAAGTTTAGTAAATAAAGTCCAACAATGAAATGGGTATGTATGTGTAAGATATATATATACACACACACATATATACATATATATATATTTTATATATATATGTATCATATAGAAAAATATATTTAAAAGATAATACATCAGGGCTCCAGGGTGGCTCAGTTGGTTAAACGTCCAACTTCAGCTCAGTTCATGATCTCACTTTGTGAGTTCAAGCCCCACATTGGGCTCTGTGCTGACAGCTCAGAGCCTGGAGCCTGCTTCAGATTGTGTCTCTCTCTCTCACTCAAAAATAAATAAACATTAAAAAAAATTAAAGATAATATGTAAGATAAAAGAATAAAATGAAGGAAGTGTCCTCAGCCTCATAAAGGGCTTCTACAAAAAACCTACAGGTAACATGAAAAAAGCAAGAGTGTCCATTTAGGTCTTCAGCTGACCTTAGAGGTTCCACCCAGTGCAGTAAGGCAAGAAAAAGAGGTAAAAAGCATACAGATTGTACAGGAAGAAGTAATAAATCTGCTTTTATTCACAGGTAACTATGCCTAGTTGTCCAGAAAATTTGATTGAATTTACAAAAAACAAAGTTTCTAAGGAGTAATAAATGAGATTGGTTTATAGGATATAAGACGATTATTTAAAAACCCAATTGTGGGGCGCCTGGGTGGCGCAGTCGGTTAAGCGTCCGACTTCAGCCAGGTCACGATCTCGCGGTCCGGGAGTTCGAGCCCCGCGTCGGGCTCTGGGCTGATGGCTCAGAGCCTGGAGCCTGTTTCCGATTCTGTGTCTCCCTCTCTCTCTGACCCTCCCCCGTTCATGCTCTGTCTCTCTCTGTCCCCCAAAAAATAAATAAACGTTGAAAAAAATATTTTAAAAATAAATAAATAAATAAATAAATAAATAAATAAATAAATAAAAACCCAATTGTATCTTTTTAATTTTTATTTTATTTTAGACAGCAAGAGAGGCAGAGGGGGAGAGAGAGAAAATATCATGCTCAGCATGTAGCCTCACACGGCCCGATCCCATAACCTTGGATCATGACCTGAGCTGAAATCAAGAGTCAGACATATCCTTGCCAACACATTGTCCTTTTATTATAGCCGTCCTGCTGGGTGTGAAGTGATACCTCATTGTGATTTTGATTTGTATTTCTCTAGTGAGTAATGATGTTAAGTATCTTATCTGTGCTGTCTATGTGTCTTTTTTGGAGAAATGTTAGTTCAGATCCTGTTCTTATTTTTTAATTGGGCTTCTTTTTATTTTTCTGTTTTAAGTGTTATTTATATATTCTGGATACTAGCCCCTCATCAGATATATGATCTCCAAAAATTGTCTCCCAATCTGTAAATTGTCTTTTACTTTCTTGTGTCTTTGAAGCACAGTAGTTTTTAATTTTTATTAAATCCAATTTATATTTTTTTCTTGTTGTGGTTTTGGTGTCAGAATGCATTCCCTATCCAGGGTCATAAAAGATTTACACCTATGTTGTCTTCTAAGAATTTTATAGTTTTAGCTGTTACATTTATGACTTTGATCAATTTTAGGTTAATATTCATATACAGTGTGAGACAAGGATCAATTGAACAGATTAGAGAATCCAAAAGTAGATGCACACATATGTGGTCAATTGATTTTAAACAAAGATGTAGGAGGATTTCAGT
This sequence comes from Prionailurus viverrinus, assembly GCF_022837055.1. NCBI lineage: Eukaryota > Metazoa > Chordata > Mammalia > Carnivora > Felidae > Prionailurus > Prionailurus viverrinus. The sequence continues at coordinate 85,179,812 of NC_062567.1, forward strand.
AAAGAGAGGATAGTCTTTAAACATACTGCTTGAGCTTGAGCTTTAGGTATCTGTTTGCAAAAAAAAAAAAAAAAAACCAAGAAACTGAACTTGGATCCATACCTGGCATTATTTACAAAATAAAACAGATCATATAAATTGTAAAAAATAGGAGAAAATCTTTGTGACATTGTGTTAGGCAGATTTCTTAAATGTGATACGAAAAGCAAACTGATAAAAGAAAAAAACCTGTGCTCAGTAATAAAATCTTCTTCAAATGATAAATGTTAAGAATGAAAAAACAAACCACAGTGTGGGAGAAGTATTTGCAGATCACCTAACTGATAAAAGACTTGTATGCAGAATAAAGAATTCTTGAAACTATATTAATACAGCAAAACCTAGTGGAAAACATAGGCAAAAGATTTGAACAGATGATTCACAAAAGAAAATGGAGTTTTCAAAAACTGCATAATTGCATCGATTATCAGCATCATTAGTCATTAGAGAAATGAGGTTTCAAATGTGTATTTTTGTTTGATACGTGTATCAAAATGATTAAAATTTAAAAGAATGATACCCAAGTGTTGACAAGGATGTGAAATAAGTGGAGCTTCTATACACTGTTTTTGGAAATAGGAAATTTCTTAAAAACCTAAACCCATGTTTACCGTAGAAACCAGTCATTCCACTCCTACATATTTACCCAAAAGAAATGAGAATACATATCCATATGAAAACTTATACACAGATATGCATAGCAATGTTATTTGTAATAGAGAAAATTGGAAACAACCCCAAATGCCCATCAATAGCTAACTGGATAAACAAATTATAGTATATCCATATAATGAAATCCTACTCAACAATTGAATGAAGTGTAGGGACGCCTGGGTGGTTCAGTTGGTTAAGCATCCAACTCTGGGTTTTGGCGCAGGTCATGATCTCACAGTTTCATGAGTTTGAGCCCCATGTCAGGCTCTGTGCTGGCAGTGAAGTATTAATATGTAGAAACATAGATGGCTCTCAAGACAATTACGCAGTGTAAAGAAAGCCAAACAAAAACACTATATATAATTTTTACATGAGATTCTAGAAAATGCCTGTAGTAACAAAAGACAGTTTTCATATAAAACTACAAAGTGCACATTAGTCTATAGTTGCAAAATATGGATAAACAGGTAAGTGATTTTTGGGGGACAGGACAGTAGACTTAGATAAACAGAAAGTAGAGATTACAAAGGACTCTTAGGAATCCTTTAATGGGGAGGAATCTATCCATCATTTTGGTCATGGTGGTGGTTTCAGATTTGTATTGATCTGTCAAAATTGACCAATAGTTCACCTTAAATATGTGCAATTTATTGTGTATCAATTATGAGTCAGTAATTGCAGAAGTAACAAATATTGTCCACTACATATAAAGTTACTATTTGATTCTGGTACATAGTAAAATCATTTACTCAAACTCTTGAATTATTGTGGAAAACAGCTTAAAAGTCTTAATTTTTAAACTTTTCTTTCTTTTCCTAAGTTTTCTGGAGGGCAATCTGTCAATAGTAGAAAGAAAATGGATGTTTAAGTAAACCAGTCTATTTGAGTCCAATTTGTACAGTCTTCTGTATGTGTAACCTTTGGTGAGTTAATCAGTACTGGAATCTGTTTACTCATTAATTTGGAGATATCTACCTCATGATACTGTTTTGAAAAGTCACCTAACAGTGTTTTCTATAGTAACACCTTTCATAGTACCTGCAGTTTTCTGTATGTATGATCTTGGGAAAGTTACTGAGTTTCCCTGAAAATATTTTCTAATCTAAAATGGAGATACCTATCTTACAGGATTGCTTTGAGAACTGAGGTAACATGGTTGTCTCCTGTAGTATGTCTCATAGGATATGATGCATAGAGGTGTTTACAATGTGTAAGTCTCTTTCACCTTCAGCAGGTTCTGAAAATATGTTCCAAATGATCAGTTTCCATAAAGAATTTAGAATTACAACTAAGGTTTTAAAAATTAATGCTTAGTTTGCATCTGCGATTGAAGTTTGTATTATAGAACTTAGAGTTTTGCCATTTCTTCTCTACATGAAAGTTTTCTCAAAGTTCAGTGTGATTCTCTGACCATAGATTGATGCTAGATGGAATAAATAACTTTCTTTTAATCTTTTCAGAATTTTTCCTGCTTCTTGTTTTATATTGTAATGTCTAATTAAGAATATGTGTTCTCACTGAGATACTACTAACAACAATTTTGCTTTCCATGTTTGTTAGTTTAAGACTGGCTCAGATTGAGAAAATCTTTATGTTGTGTGTAATTCAATGAACTATATGTGTTTGTTTCTGCACTTTGAAAATTCAGGTAACTGGACCAGATAATAAAAAATGAGTCTAAGATTAGAATTGTCATACAGGTGTAACTCATGCTCTTGCTTCTAGATCTCTAGTCTGCCCTGTAGTAAGTTTTTAATTTAACCAGAATTTTGAAAATGATTATAGAATTAGAACCACATCAGAACAACTACCTCTACTTTAGATTTTGGGAGGAACGTAGATCATGGGCCTTCTGGAGTAATGATTTGGTTTTCAAGGTGCCCTTTTTTGATTTCCATCATGGTTCCCAGCCCATATGCTTTGGAGTCATTGTAAAAGGTTATTGATTTGCTTCTGAATTTCCTTCATCACCTAATGCTAGAATGATCACTTTTACCACGTGAGGAATATCTGCTACTTGAAATATTGGGGAAACACTTTTCTTTCAGATCCCTTGGTATTTTTTTAAGATTACACCCTAGTATTTTTTTAAGAGCTTAATAAAAAAATTATGTCTTTAAATGCTGTTCATTGACTACTGGTACACATCGAAACTTTTTAAAGCAACAGTTTATTTTGAAACATGTAGATTTATATGTGAATTTCTTCAGAGCTTTCTTCAGAACTAATTGGTTAAATATTTAAATTAGTCTCCATGAATTTAAGTAATCTATCATAGTTACACTATATAGTATTAGATATATGTACTATTGTTTCTTTTTACGTATCAAGTTTACTATTTTCTTTTGCAGATGGTGATGCCCAGTCACTTAAGGAACATCTTATTGATGAATTGGATTACATACTGTTGCCAACTGAGGGCTGGAATAAACTTGTCAGCTGGTACACGTTGATGGAAGGTCAGGAACCAATAGCACGAAAGGTGTGTATTAAGCATAACTGAATAAAATATTTTTCTCCAACAGTTCACATTTTTGTTTAGGAAGCTCTGTAGGGTACGTATTCTTACCTTCATTTTATAGATGAGGAAATGAGGACAGATAGATTCAGGGTCTTTTAGAAAGTCACATCAGTTTAAAAACTTAGGCAACCTGTTTTCTTAACCACTATGCTACAAGTTTTACAATTAGAGTTTAGAAACATTAAAAATGATGCATTATCAGGGTACCTGTGTGGCTCAGTTGGTTAAGCCTCCAGCTCTTGATTTCGGCTTAGGTCATGATTTTACATTCGTGAGATTGAACCCTGTGTCAGGTTCCATGCTGGGTATGGAGCCTGCTGAAAATTCTGTCCCTCTCCCTCTTCCCTTCCCTCTCTCTCTCTCTCTTAGTCTCTGTCAAAAAAAAAAAAAAAAAGACCCATTGTTTTTACTTTTTGGAACTAAAAAGTCATTTATGAAAGTAAGGGTGTTGTCATTTAACAGAATACCGAATGTTTAAAGTAGGTCTGCTAATCTTACACAAGTATTTAATAGTGTATCAGGCAGGGAGGGGGAAGAGAGGAAGGAAGAGTATGGGGACCAGAATCTCTGAGCATATAATTATTTATCTTTTTTTTTTTTTCAACCCAGAAACAATTAAAAAAACAAATTAGGTAACACAAACGTATAGACCTGTAGTAGACCAAACCATACATGGATTTATTTGGAACTGCTACAGAGTTGCTATATTAACAATTTGTATGCGTATATTGGTGGTTTAGGTATAGAATTAAATCTTGGGGTGCCTGGTGGCCTAGTTGGTTAACCGTCTGGCTCTTGATTTAGGCTCAGGTCATGATCTCATAGTTTGTGGGATCGGGCCCTGCGCTGACAGTACGGAGCCTGCTTGGGATTCTCCGTCTCTCTCTCTGTCCCTGGAATTATCAGACAGAAATTTTAAAATACTGTGCTTATGGGGAGCCTGGATGACTCAGTCACTTAAGCGTCTGACTCTTGATTTCAGCTCAGGTCATGATCTTATGGTCATGACAACGAGCCCGTAGTCCAGCTGTATGCTGGACGTGGAGCCTGCTTGAGATTCTCCACCCCGCCGCCATCCCTCCATCACTTGTGCATACATGCACACACTCTCCCTCTAAAATAAATATGAATAAATAAATACTGTGCTTATTATGTTTAAAAATAAGACCGTTGAAGGACTTCAAAACTGTTAAGAATTAAATATAATTCTAAAACTATTAAGAACCAAATAAAATTTGTAATTCTAAAATAATATGAAAAAAATTAAGAAGTAAGTAATCAGTATTTGGGTAAAACAGTAAGCAGAACCAAAGAGAAAATTTGTAAACTAACTGATAACATCAGTAGAAATAAATAGACTTGGGGCACCTGGGTGGCTCAATTAGTTATGCGTCCAACTCTTGACTTCTGTCAGGTCATTATCTCAGGTTTTGTGAGATTGAGCCCTGCGTCGGGCTCCGTGCTGACAGCACAGAGCCTGCTTGACATTCTTTGTCTCTCTCTCTGCCCTGCCTCACTCATGCTCTTGCTTCCTCCCTCTCTCAAAATAAACTTTAAAAAATATATACAGATTGAAGCTTAGAGACACTGAATGATGGAATATACAGAAATAAGCAAAGGCACTTTGAGCAAAGTGCATTAGTTTAATATACATACAAGTGGACTCTTAGAAGGAGAGAAAAAGCAGAACAGCATAGAAGTAACATTGGAGGTGGGACACCTGGGTGGCTCAGTCAGTTGAGTGTCCCACTTCGGCTCGGGTCATGATCTCGTGGTTTGTGAGTTTGAGCTTTGCGTCAGTCTCACTGCTGTCAGTTTGGAGCTCACTTTGGATCCTCTGTCCCCCTCTCTCTCTGTTCCTCTACTGCTCACACTCTCTCTCAAAAATAAATAACAATAACAAAATTTTAAGAAGTAATGCTGGAGATAATAGCTGAGAATTTTCTAAAACCAGTGGAAGGTAACATGCTACAGAATCAAATGCTGTGAAACAAACCCATGCTCAAAAAAATACAAACAAAACCATACCCAATAAAAATGTTCAATAGCAAAAGCAGAAAGATATTCCTCTTACAGCCAAAAAAGAGGTCTATTTACCTTCAAAGTAAGAATAAACAAAGAAATTATTTCTCAGAAGAAATCTGAAAAATAACAATAACCATCTTCAACATGATGAAAGAAAATCACTGCCAACCTAGAATGTGTATCCAAGGAAAGGATCCTTCAGAAAAGGATCCTTCGGGTAGTGAAGAAAGCTATTTTCAGATAAACAAATTGATATGATAGAATTTGTTACTAGCAGACCTGCACTAAAGGAAATACAAAGCAGTTTTCAGAATGGTAAGAAAATTATTCCGTATGGAAGCTTGGAGACCCAGGAAAATATGTAGATTAACAAAAGTAAATATTGTGAATAAATCTTAAGGCAGACTATTTAAAATGGTAGTAATATCTTATTAGGATGAATATATACATAAACTTAAAATACATCATATTAGTATATGAGTTAAGATAGTAGCCTCCAAGACAACCTCCTTATATCCATATCCTTGGGTAGTCCCTTGTGGCAGTAACATGGCAGAAGTTAAAGTGGATGTGTCACTTTCAAGATTAGATTTTAGGGTAAAGGGATCCAGAAGGTACAGACTTCCAGTTATAAAATCGGTAAGTCATGGGGTTGTAATGTATGGCATGGTGACTGTAGTTAATAGTACTGTATTGCATTTTTGAAAGCTGCTAACAGAGTAGATCTTAAAAGTTCTTGTCACAAGAGAAAAATGTTTCTAACTATACAGGGTGGACAGACATTGACTAGACTTTTTGTAGTGATCCGTTTCACAACATACACAAATATCAAATCATTGTTTTACATTTGAAACTAATGTTACATTCAATAATACCTCATTAAAATAGAAAAGATGAGATTATAGAAGACACCTCAGCTCCCATCTTGGGTGCACACACCCTCTTGCACTCTGTCATTTCTCGTTCTGGGAAGTTTAACTGCATACTCAGGCAGCCTGTGGAACGGCTCATATAGTAAGGAACTGAGATCTCTGGGCAATAGAGAGAAATGGAGACCTGTTAACAACCATGTGAGTGACCTCAGAAGTGAATCCTCCAGTGTCATTACAGCTTTCAGATAATTGAAGCCTCAGCCTACAGCTTGACCTTAATCTCATAAGAGACCCCAAGCAGACCAACCTAGCTAAGCTGCTCCAGGTTCTTGACCCTCAGAAACTATGTGAACTAATGTTAAGTTGCTGAATTTTGGGATGATATATTATGCAGCACTAGAAAACTAGTAACTGGGATGCCTGCGTGGCTCAGTCAGTTGAACGTCTGACTCTTGATTTCTCCTCTGGTAGTGGTCCTGGGGTTGTGGTAGTCCTACAGTGGGCTCCCGCTGAGTGTGGAGCCTGCTTGGGATTCTCTCCTTCTCCCTTTCTCAAAACAAAACAAAGAAGTATATAAAAGAAAACTAAGAACTAATTTTGGTAGTTCTGGAAATAGTGTGCTGCCTTATCAAAATTTGAAGTGTGGTGTGGCTTTAGAACCAGGCAGGGAGTAGAAGCTGTAAGAAATTATGAGTATTAATGAAAGCTTAAAGTGCCTTGAATAAATTGATAGCACAATTTTAGACTTTGAGGAGGCTGCCAGTGAGGACTCACAGGAAAGTGAGGAAAATCTTAATGGAACCCAGAAGAAGTGATCTTTGTTGTAAGGTAGCAGAAAGTTTAGCAGCATTTGTCAACTGCAGTAAATTGGAAGGTAAAAAAATATCTAATGAGCTGAATGATATGCCAAAATATTGGAAGTACTGCCTGGTTTCTTCTTGTGCTTCATATAGTCACATGTGAGAAGGGAGAGAAAAACTAAAGAAAGGGCTGTTAAAAAGGAGCCAAGACTTCCTGGTTTGGAAGATTGATGGCCTCTCCAGATGACAATGCTGAAACTCTGATGTGTTCCCAAGCAAAGATCAAACTTAAATCACTCTCAGGAAAGCATGAACGAAAGTTGAAGCCAAGAGTACAACTGTAAAATTCTTTATTAAGACCTCAGAGAAGTCAAAGGTGGTACCTCACAATACTGTTCAGACAAAAGCCCCTTTAAAGAATTTCAGGGTGTACTTCACACTTCCTTTCAATATGTGGCTTCTAAGAACAGTGGAGCTTCTAAGAAGCTTAAGAGCATCGCCCTTCAGGCTTTCAGCGTAAACCCAAGATAGGACATATCTAGAGGACATTTGTGGATGTGACTTTTGTCTAATGGAATGAGACTCCAGTGAGATCCACTGGAGACCTGTGGTGTTTTCATGAACTGCTACCATCTTGGACTACAGAAACAGTGTTAAGATCAAAGAGGCCTTTGATCTCTGAGACTTCTACAAGCAGAGGTCAGACTAAGAATTTACTCAACCGCACACATGTGCTAACTTTCATGAAAAAAAGTGTGATTCAGGAAACAAACAATGTTGTAAAGAGTCATTTTCAGGCCCTGATCAAGGAACTTTAAGTATTTGCCCAGGTGGATTTCAGAATTTCCATGGACCGTTGACTCCTTTGTTTCTCTCCCCACCCCATCCCTTTTAACAGGAATATCTAAAAAATTGTCTTCTGTATGCCCCACCATTTTATTTAGGGTGTATGGTAGGCAGAAAACTTATATCGTAGTTCACAGGATTATAGATAAAGAGGAACTATACCCAAGATGTTTGAGAAACTATATCCAAGGCCTTATCCGTACCTGGATCCGATACAGATGACAAGTTTCTAAACTTGGAGTTGATATTATAATCGGGTGATACTAATGGGGGCTTTGCAGGGAGTAAATGTATTTTGCATCTTGTAGGGAGGGACTGTGACTTACTGGGAGCCAGAGAGTGGACTGTGGTAGCCAGCCTCAAAAAGCTTCCCAGTGACTGCCACCTTCTGTTACTTATATACTCTTGTGTAATCTCCCACGTTGTACCAAAGTTAGTCTGTGTGACCAGTAAAATATGGCAGAAGTGATAGTATGTCACTTCTGGGATTAGTTTCTAAAAGAAAAGATAACTTGTTTCTAACTTGGGAAGTGCTCTTTTGTGTGAGCATTCACGCGTGTGCTCTCTGTCACTCTCTCCCTCTCTCCCTCCCTCGCTCGCTCGCTCGCTCACTCACTCTCTCGGATCACTCTCAGTGAAGCCATATTGCCATGCAGGCAGCCTATAGAGGCACTCACATAATGAGGAGTTAAATTCTCTGCCAGCAGCTGGAGAGGTTCTGAGAACTGCCAGCAACCACATGATTGAGCTTGGAAGCAGATTTGAACAACGTGGTTAAACAGCATGACCTAATTGATATGCATTGCACTTAGTGCAGAATACAGATTCTTCCTGAGTGGAATTTTTACCAAAATTGACCATATGCGGGGCCATCAAGCAAATTCCAATGCACTTCTAATGTTAGAAATTATTCAGTGACTTCTGTCCCCAGTGGAATTTAGAAGTTGGTAACAAAAAGGTAACTAGATAATCTCCTAGCTATCTAGAAATGGAACATTATACTTGTAAAGTAATCCTTAAAGAAGAAATACAAAGTAAAATTAAACATTTTAAACTGAATAATAATAACACAACATGAAAGAATGACTAAAGCCATTCTTAGAATGTGCTAGCTTAAATACTTATATTAGAAAAGAAGTCAAAATCTTTTGTCTCAAGGAGTTTTGAAAAGGAAATTAAGCCTAATCAAGAGACAATAACATAAAATAGAAAAAAAACCTATATTAAATGAACAAAGTTGGCTTATAAAGAACAGTAAAATTAGATCAGTAAAATAAAGATGAGTCCAGGCAAGACTGATCAAAAATAAAATAATGCTTGGGGTGGGGGGTGGTGTCACCAAACTTTTTCTGTAAAGAGCAGATAGTAAATATTTGCAAGCCATGGTAGTCTCTGGAAGGTATTCATCTCTGCTGTTTTGGTTGCACTCATAGATGATATATAAGTGAATGGGCATGACTATGTTCTAGTAGAATGTTATACAAAAATAGATAGCAAGTCAGATGTAGATGTAGCCTGTGGGGTCATAGTTTCCCCATCCCTGACCTCAGCACTGGTTAATTAATGCCTACCAACATCACAAAAAGAGGGGCAACTAGATAACTATGCATCTTATTTAGAATGTATCTCATTGAAGTAGTTTTACTGAATATTGCAAGAATATGAAGTAGTTTTACTAAAAATTGCAAGAATAAAAAGCATGGTGAACTTGCAGTTAAAAGACATTTTAGAGACTTTTGTGTATGGACTTGATTTGGATCCTGATTCAAACAGTATATTAAAAACGAAACAATAGGGGCAGTTTGAATATTGACTGGATATTTGATATGAAAGATTCGTTTTAAAGTTTTTTTTTTTTTTAATGTTTATTCATTTTGAGAGAGAGAGAGAGTGAAGCAGAGCCTAAGTAGAGGAGGGACAGAGAGAGGGAAACACAGAATTGGAAGCAGGCTCCAGACTGTGGGCTGTCAGCACAAAGCCCAATGTGGGGCTCGAACTCATGAGCCATGAGATCATGACCTGAGCCAAAGTTGGAGGCTTAACCAACTGAGCCACCCAGGCGCCCCTAGTTTTAAAGTTTTTTTTAGGTGTGATATGGTATTATGGTCCTGAGTCCTTGTTTTCTTGTTTTTGAAGAAATAAGTCCTGAAATATTTGTGGATGGAATATCATATGTAGGATTTTTTTATGTATTAACACCTATGATTTTGAAATTTTGTTACACTTCACTACTTGTCTGTTTTTACCACTAGGATAAGCATAGTACTCAGTAAGTGCTACAAAAATGAATGCAGCCAACTCCTCAAAAATAGTAAATGTGTCCATTAGGCTGTATTATCAACTTGTTTTAGATACCAGATTTCCTTAGAAATCACTTGCTGTTTCCAAAGGGGGGAAAATGCTGATATTCACAGCAAAATGAACAAGTAGAAATTATATTTATTTTAATTCAATATAAATTTTTATTTCCCTCACTAGTAAAGAGATTTTACCTTTGTTGTGGATATCAATTAATGGAATTACTTTTATTTAGCCATAAGTTTTAAATTTTGGACAGGGAGCCGGATTTCATCTTGTATTTGCTTCTTATTCATATTAATATAACATAATTCACTTAGAAAAAAATGTTTCCGTGGTTATCTCTAATTCTGAAACATAACTACTGCTTTTGAATATTCACATTCCAGTCTTAATTTCAAATAAATATTTTAATGTTTATAATAATTAGGTAAATATAACTTTATACCTTGTTTTTTATGAGCCTGTTTCTTCCTGTTGCACAGTCTTCATAGTCATTATTTTAAATGGTTATTTTCTGTGCATTTTTAATAAAGCAGTAGACTTTATATAAATAAATATAAATAAGATGTTATGTAAATAAATAATCTACATAAAACCATAATAACACATACATAAATATGTTAATTATTTTTCTCTGCAGTGGAGCTACTGTATTCAAGCTTTAATTATTCATATAGTATGGTTCTTTCAAATAAAAACAGTTGAGAGGACAAACTCACATTTATTTAAAAGAACATCTTTTTATTACACTACTTTTGGAAGTAAAATATAACGGTATTTTGAGTACTGATGATGAGGGTTTTAATAATATAAGATAGTTTTGGAGAAAAGAAAAAAAAATGATGAGAAAAATCCTGAAACCCAATAAAGTGGATTTTGAAATAATCTTGGTGTTTTGTTTTCATTGTTTACAATGAGTTTCTGATAGTTGAATCACCAGATTCTTTCCAGGAAAATATCTATTGGTATTACTAAAATTAATTCTCATTTTTTAAAGAATAGGCTTATTTAGAAGAAAATATATCTCAATATAAATCATAATGAGGGATTTTCTTTTTTGTTATTTTATCCTGTTTTGTTATCCTATTACCCTATTCTGTTATTGGTCATTCCATTTTTCCCTCCTAAAAATGAGGCCTATAGCCACCTCAATTTTAGCAACCTGCCAATGGTTAGTATTAATACTATTTTAGGATTCTCACTCAGATACTAGAGTCCCAGAGTGGAAATTTCTGATTGACAGGAATATTTGATTTCTAATTTTTCCTCTTAAATATAGCTACCAGTAATCCTATAAAATTAAATGATATGGTATCTTTTGTTACATTCTTAACCTCAAAATAAATAAGCAAAAGGAATTTAAAACAAATTTCATTAGTTAAGAGACTGTAAGTTTGTAAAATTAAAAGATGGAGAGATGCAGGCTGTTGGCCTGTTTTAGAAATATGAATATAACAAGTATAATTAAGAGAATATAAATGAAAGAGTATCATAAAAATTCGTGTTGGATTGGACATTAAATATTAGCTAAGCTACATTTGAATTTGTTGATCTAAAACAACTTCCCTGCAAGTGAAAGACAAATTTGTAAGTCCTTTACTGAACTGATGCTAAGCTTGTGAGTACAACAGTCTTTTGGAGCCTCCCTTTTGCCATATTTGTCTAATGTATCACATATCAGGCCGATTACTATTTTCAGAAACAGTATTCATGACTGAAATCCTACAGTTAACCTTTAGAAGATCAAAAGGAAATATACTTATTTAAAAGGTGACCCTAATATATATATATATATTTTTTTTTTCCTTTTTTGCTTTGTTGCTTGCATGTTTAGCAGCTTTTTTTTTTTTTCCATTTGTTGAATAGAATTACTAAGGGCGTATATAAAGGTCAAACAAAGTCATCTTAGGATGGAAAACTAACGTATCAGTTACAGACCATAGCTGAATATTTTGGCAGCAGTAATTTGGAGTTATTTTAAAAGATTTAACATATAGAGTGAATTAACATATAGAGTTAGCTGCTGCTAACTGAGATTTTATAAAACTTATCATATTTAAAGGTTTTCTGCTAGAGCTCAAGTACTAAAAGCTAGAAGTAGGTCTGGATAATTAATCAGAGCTGTATTTACATTTGGGGTAAACTTTCTCATTATAAATATTGAATGTTTTTGTTATTTATAGTATACCAAAATATCTTCATAGATCAGTAAATGCCTTTCCAAACTACCAGTTAATGTCTAAAATGATTATTCATATTCTGTTAAATATTAAAATTTCCAAATATGTTTCTTGCTTTTCAAACTATCTAGTATCTTTTATATTGACAGTTCTTAATAGATGTTTTTCATTGGAGATCCATAGTTTTTTTCTAAAGCCTCTTTAGAGATATATATTGATTGCTGTTAGAGACAGTGAAATATATTGAGCTTTGGCTAACTGATTTCCTTTGGTTTTTAGGTGGTTGAACAGGGTATGTTTGTAAAGCACTGCAAAGTAGAAGTATATCTCACAGAATTGAAGCTCTGTGAAAATGGAAACATGAACAATGTTGTAACTCGAAGATTTAGCAAAGCTGACACAATAGGTATGCAACATCCTGTCCATTGCTATTAGAAATTTAACTGTAATTCTATTTCTTATATGCTTCTAGGATGATAACTTTTTTAAGGTTTACACTTAAACATTACAGATTTCCAAGCTTGAGGCAACAAATCTTAGCCTAGAGTTGAATCATTTATCATGTCTAGATCTAGTTTACATTATTAGATGAGTTTATTATTTGTGTTATTTTACTTAAAAAAATGAAATAATTACTGTTTTAATTTAGCATTTGAAAAAATACATATCATGTTTGTAACATGAGTGTAAATTAAAGTAGAGAACTGTAAGTAACATGGAAACTGTTACTTAACATGGAAAATGACAACTGTTTATTTTCTTTTTTCCTGTTTATTCTTTGGACTTTAAATACAATTAAGTAGCTACTTAAATAAGGCAGTAGGCTTAGTAGAGTTAGCATTTTTATGATATGTTAATTTTTTTCTTGTTTAACAATGAGTGGATTAGGAAATTATAGTCTCAAGTGTACCCAACTCCCTCTGTATATTTATATATCTACATATTATTATATATTTATATATTTACACATATAAGTGCATATTAAAATATATGCAATTTTTTATTGTATTTTAAAGTCACATTTTAATTTAAGGTCAGACTATGTTGAATAAGATATTTTTTAAATAAATGATTATGGATTTAATAACAAAATTGTAGTTCATAGAACACAGCTCAAAATAAAAATTATAGAAGGTAGTTATTTTATAATAAAGTTATTGGAAAACAAGATGAATGGTAATATTGATCTTGTTGGAAAATGTAGACAGACAGTGGAGACATAGCAATTAATGAACAGAACTTCTCAGCCAAAAAAAAAAAAAAAATTGCAAATTTATGTATAGCTTTCTTTGTTGAAACCAGTCATTAAGTATACTTTCGTTAAAAGCAAATAAAAATATTTCTGAATTTCACAAGTATATTTGACTTTCACCACTTACCCATTTCACAGCAGAACATACTTTTAAAACTGTATTTTCCATGAAATAACACCATTCTTCAATACCTAGTGCTTGGTTAATCCTCATGTTTTTACAAATATGATATTATGTATGGATTTTCTGTTTTCCCCCTCTTTATTTACCTAGAACATTTATAAGCTTGTGATGCAATTTAGTAAACTCATTAAGTCATCTTTCTGAAATGAATGCTTAAGGGGTGCCTGTGGCTCAGTTGGTTAAGCATCTGACTCTTGATTTTAGCTCAGGTCATGATCTTACGGTTTGCGAGATTGAGCCTTGCGTCGGGCTCTGTGCTGCAGTGCAGAGCCTGCTTGAGATTCTCTCTCTGCCCCTCCTTTGCTTGCATGTGCATGTGCTCTCTCTCTCTCAAAATCAAACTTTAAAAAAATACAATGAATACTTAAAATAGTAAGAATTCCATATGTAAATGTCATTTTATTATATTAATATGTACAATTAGTTGACTTTTGAACTTCTAGACTTGTGGAACATATTCAGGAAAATAAAACATTTCTTCTGTATATGAAAAACTGAAAGTTATCAAATATAGGGGCACCTGGGTGGCTCAGTCAGTTAAGCGACCAACTTCGGCTCAGGTCATGATCTCACAGTTCATGGGTTCAAGCCCTGCATCGGGCTCTGTGCTGACAGCTCAGAGCCTGGACCCTGCTTTGGATTCTGTGTCTCCCCTCCCTCTCTGCTCCTACCCACTAACGCTCTGTCTCTCTCTCTCAAAAATAAAAACATTCAAAAAAATTTTTTAAGTTATCAATATATATAAAATTGCATTAATCATGATATTAAAATATGCAGAGTAAGACTCAAGTCTAATAAGGGTAGTCTATTGAAATTAAATAATGTCTGAAATGTTCAGCTAGTTGGAATATAAATGAGAAGCTACTATACAGATAATGTTTTCTAGTTATTTTAAACTAGAGTTTGGTATTTCCTTTTCTCCTTAGCTTATTTCTGTAGAAAAATTATGTATAAATATGGGACAATCAGAAATCTTACTTTTAGAGAGGCACCTGGGTGGCTCAGTTGATTAAGCATCTGACTTCGGCTCAGGTCATGGTCGTGGTTCATGAGTTGGAGCCCCATATCGGGCCCCTAGGCTGACCGCTCAGAGCCTGGAGCCTGCTTCAGGTTCTGTGTCTTCCTCTCTCTACCCCTTCCCTGCTCAAGCTCTGTCTCTCTCCCTCTCAAAAATAAATAAACATTTTAAAAATTAAAATTAAAAAAATATAAAAGAAATCTTATTTTAGAACATTAGTTCACGGAATAATATTTTTAAGCTCATTATATGAAGATCAGCTGGTTTAATTTCTGATTTCAGTACAAGCAGTGGGGAGTTCTCATATTAAGTACTACATAAGAATTTGTCTTATGGAGTTAAATCATTTATAAAGAATCTGCTTCAAAAAGTTTATGATTTGTATAGATTTTAATCAACATACTAATACTTTAAAATGCTACATACATTGGATATATACCTTAAAATTGTAAGTGACCTGAATTTTTGTACAGCCGAAGTTTCTTACTGTATTAGAGCATGTTTGTCAATACTCTGGGTGGTATAAGTAGTTTGGGAGTGAAAAGAATGGAACAGAAAATATCACAATAGAAAACAACACGTGTATATAGGGCCACGATTTCTTACTGTAGGTCTTAGTTTTTAAAGTTCAGTAATCTGTACTTGAGCAAGTTTGCTCTCTAAGCAAAAGGTTTTACAAAAACTGAAATTTTGTAAAACCTTCACAAAAATTAAAATTAAACTGGGAATTTTAGAGACCTGATAAAATAGTTATCATAGTAGTTAGCAGTTGTGGGACTATGTTTTTGGCACTTTGTAGGAAATTTCTTTTTAAACCTCAGCAATACTTTATCTTCATTGTATAGATGATGAAGTTGGGGCTAAGAAAGGTTAAAAGACTTACTTAGGATCACCCTGGTTCCAAGTGAAAATATTCTAACTGGGCACAGTCTCATCTCTTAATTATTGCATTATATAATCTGTGCAAGGGTTAATTGGGCTGATTTTGTTTTTCTAAAGGAAGTAAGTTTTGAAATGATAAAAAATTTGGATAATAAGAAAGGAAATATGGGATGTATATTTTTCGCTGTGGTCTCATCTTGATTAAAAATGATCCAAATATTTATGTCCATAAAATACAGCTATATGCTATGTAAATAGAATTAAGAAATAGAAGTATTTGTTTTCTTGTTTTGCCAAATCAAAACTCGTTTTCAGCTACTACTATTTACACTGACTTATAATAATAATGATAGTAGCCACAGGCAGGATCTAAATAATTTACCTCATTCAGAGCCAAAATGCCTTGCCTTTGAGTATTTTTTCCTTAAATTGACATATTTGGATATAGAAAATGTTCCAATAAGAAACATAAAGTTTGGTTTTTATTTTTTCTTTACGAATACACTGGAAAAAACAATGTTTGTTATAAAATTTATTGAAAAGTTCTTTGTTTCTATTAAATTTATTAATAGAATTGCTTAACTTTATTAAATATTCTTACTAGAAATGTTTGTCACAACAATTTTGTTTTTATTATATGAGGTAATAATTTTTCTACCTCTATGCTTTTTATTAACTGCCTGACACAGTCAGATTCGTAAGTGGAAAAGTCTACACACCTTCTCAATACCTTGACATTCTCAAGTGACCTTTAATCTGTATCCAATTTGAGGCATTAATTCCCTAGTTATACCCTAGATTGTCGTTATCTGTAGCTGCACCTGGTGAATCTCAATGTGAGCATCCTGCTTTCTAGATACCACTTACTCTGTTCCCATTCTCACTTGACTCTGCTGCATCAGACCTTCAGACCTACCAATCCCTTGACACTGCTGCTATGATGGTCACTACTTCTACATTGATAAATCTGATGGTAATATCAGTCTTCCATTTTCTTAACCTGCCAGCAAAAATTAATATACATACTCACTTTTCCATTTACAAATATTTCCTTTTTACATGGCTTCCAGGGCACAAGTTCTTACTGCCTGCATCTTCTCAGAGAATCTGAAAAGATCCTCTTAATATTTCTGATCTCAAAACATCAGGGTACTGCCATGCTTAGTCCTTGGATTTCCCCATTTCTTTGGTGATTTCCTTCTGTGCCCTGACTTCACATACTTTCTGTGTATCAATATCTTTTGAATTTATATCTCCTACCCAAAACTCTCCCTTAATTCCAGTTTTAATCATTCCCTAACTTCACTTCTGCCTGATAGGAATCTCAAGATACAACATGTACAAAACTAAAGTCTGTCCCTTCCCCCCAAAAAACCTGCTACCCTGTCATTCTTCCCCATCTGAGTAGTCCCCACTTGTATTCTTCCAATTGCTCAGGCTCAAAACCTTGGAATCATTCAGATTCTCTTTTGTTTCATGCCCTGCATGTAATCTAAGCAGTGTATCTTCTAAGCAGTTCCTTCAGAATCTGTTCTCCTTCTGACCACTTAACATTGCTTCTCCCTTGGTTTTGATTGCTTCAGTAGCCTAGTCTCCTACCCTTGACTCAGATAAAATAGTATATTCTCATAGCTCACAAGATTCTATATAATCCATTTCCACCTTGCTCATTTCACTTCAGCCACACTGCTGCACCACAGTATTCTGAAACATGCCAAATGCATTCTTATCTCAGGGCCTTTGCAGTCCTTTCTGTCTTTAATGTTCTTCCCCTGTATGTGAGTAGATTGCAGAACTCATTGAAGAGGAAATTCCCATATGTGTCTCCATGTATTGTATTATGTATCTGTGTATTAACAGATAAAGGTCTGAAAGAAGAAATAACAAAATGTTAACAGTGGTGTTTGTATTTCCTGAATTTTTGCAATGAGCAAGAATTATTTATGCAATCAGGAAAAAGAGCACTTAGTTTTATAGAAAGACGAAAATGACCTCCCTTCCTCAGCTTCTTCCTCTACCCTCCTTCCTAGGTAATGTTCTGTTTCTTGATATGGATGCTAGTTACGGGGTGTATCCACTTTGGGAATTTATCATTATATACTGATGACTTGTGAATTTTTCTGTTATATATTTATAATTCAATAAAAAGAACAAAAAGGAAAAAGACCAACCCACCAAAATAGAAAGCAGTACTGTTAGTATATTTATTTTGTGTAATTATTTAAATATTCTAGCTAGTTTGCGCCAAGTTTTCAGATACACTGTAACATTTCCTGTTTATTTAAAGCCTTAATCAAAATCTCATTGACTATAAGACTATTAATGAATTTTAGCTAAGTAGAGCATAAACAATATTATTAGACTAAAATTAATGAAGTAGGATAGGTATAGGTTTTTATAGTTCTTCAGAGAACATGTATTAATAGGTTTAGTGTTTTATAAATAATTTCTTCCCAAAGCTAGCCAGGTACTCTAAAATGTAGAAGTATTATATATTTCTTCATATGTCATAAGATATTTTACACTTTTCATGAGTCTAAGGTAGGCAAGTTACTGACCAGAATTCAATAGTTTTAATGCTGTTTTCTAATAATCTCTCATGTTTAAAAATTTTAAAGATTCATTTAACTGTATGGCACTGAAATTTAATTACATCTCTACTCTCATATGTGGGGACTCCTGTTGTATAGCAGGTTAAGCTGCTCCAGGTTAAAAATACTTTTTCTACTCACATAATTGATTTAGGAATAAGGAAAATATATGGCTTTACTATGAAAACAAGATATTTTTACTAATACAGACATTCCTTCAAGAAGGCACTTTCCTTTGTGTCCATTTATTCTGTTTAATTTTAGTGAACTATTCAAACTGTAAGTTATATTCAATTTAATATAAATTATCCTAAAATTGGTTATGTTACAATTAAAAATAAAATTTTCTATCTGTAGCATCTGTGACTCATACTTCTGAGTCCATCATATCATCAGAAAAATACATTGAATTTATAATGTGTAAAAAGTTAAATTTCATCCTGTATAATATAAATTATACTCTAGTGTTACATGATTAAATTTTTCTACCTTGTGAGATCTTTGTTTTCCCAAGTAATTATCTGTCAGAATTATAATTACCATTTTGTTTGTAAAAAAACACATCGGTCTTATCTTTTCTGTTCTTTATATATGTCCTACATATTTGTTCACCTATTCTTGCTATTATATCAGTATTTTAAATTTAGGATTTTTATGCTGGTGAGCACTTAGTTCTATGTGGTATATTTTAAAATATGTATTATATTTATATATCTTTCCTCCTTAAATCTAGATACAATTGAAAAAGAAATAAGAAAAATCTTCAATATTCCAGATGAAAAGGAGACCAGATTGTGGAACAAATACATGAGTAATACATTTGAACCACTGAATAAACCAGACAGCACCATTCAGGATGCTGGTTTATACCAAGGACAGGTATTGTTTAGCAGTACTGTTTATTTTAAGCATACTATACATGAAGCTTTTTGGAGTCACAAACTTTATGAATATCTTGACAATCTATAGTGGGTTCTACTCTCTCTGGCTTCCTCTTTCTAACTCATCTCTTCCCTGTACCTGCTGTTCATTGGCAATAGCTTTTGCTTCCCTCCTTGAGCTTGAGAATAACCTACTTTTTAAAAAGAAATGATTTTCCTTCAAAAAACAGCTAAAAAATACAGGTCAGCAAACTTTCTGTAAAGAATCAAATAGTAAATATTTTTGGCTGAGTAGGCCATATGGTCTCTATCACAACTACAACTTTGCCTTTGTAGTAACAAAGTAGTCATGGACTATATGTAAACAACAAGCTTCATTTACAAAAGCAGTCAGTGAGCTAAGTGAACTGTAGTTTGCCAACCTCTGCTAAGGTATCAACCCCCAATTTGGTCCTTCTTTATGATACAATCCAAAGAAATGAATGTGTTGAAAAATGAAGATGTTTAGACACAGTCAACAAGTCCTACTGCTTCTACCCTCTAAATATTTCTTGAATTAATCTCTCTATTCCATTCTCAGCCCTACCAGTAGTGTCTTAACAGATCCCTCTGCATCCAATCTTTTGCATATCCACTCTCAGTCTTTTATATTTCTGTTAGAATACTCTTTCTGAAATGTAAAACCTCAGTGTTTCCCTTTTATAAACCTTTCCTGGTTCCTTAACAATTAAATAAAGTCCAGGCAACTTAACACGGCATGCAAGTCAAGGTTTGACCTTTTTGCTAGTCTTCCAGCATCTTACATTATCCTTGCCTTGTGATTTGTACTCTGACAAGTACCAAACCGAACTGCTTGTAGTTCTCTAAGCATACTATCCTATTCCAAACTCCTGTGTTTTCATTTGTGTTATTCCATCTGCCTGTTATACCCTTCTTCCCAATGCCTGCATCCATCCAGCAAAAAGTCCTTTTAAACATCAAAATAGTCAAATTAACCATTCCATTTTGTCATGTAGTCTAACCGGATCAAATCTTTCGTCCTTCAGATTCCAATTCAAATGTCACGTCATCTCTTCAGCCTTTCCTGGTCTATTTTTCTCAGTATCTATTTCAGGTATAGGAGTTTTCTACTTTGGAGAAAAAATTATTCCCTTAACTTTATAATGATTTATGTATAGGTCTTTTGTGTCATTCGTTATGTACTTTATTTATATGTTGAGCTTCCCAGCTAGACTATGAGTTCCTTGTTTTAGTTGGACTTTGTGTCTATTTATTTTTGTTTTTATTTTTAGTACCTAACACAGAGCCTGGTGCTCTGATATATGGAGGGTTTTATTTTGTTCTGTTTTATTAAAAATAACTATTGACATTGGTATTTTGATCCAAGTTAAAAAATTCAGAACAGAAGAAATTAATTTTTAGTAAAAGTCTACTGTATGTCATGTATTGGGCTATAAAAACATTAATTTTCAGACTTATTTTAGCTATAGTCTTAAGGGAAAATCGTACAAAAACTAACATGTATTATAATTAAAAGCAGAGTTAACCTGATTGAAGGTGGTATAAGGAATTTGGAACTCTGTTGGTTAGTCAACACTCCCCTCCTTGGCCAATTTCCTCTTTGACTCCTGAGTTACCATCCATAAGTCTTGAACTCCAAGAGTTCAATTTGAAACACATGGAATCATTTCTTTAAATGTTTTCCAGGATCGAGCCCATGTAATGGCTGTTATCCATCCATCACGTACACTAGAAAACTGAGACTTAGACAATTTAAATAATTTGATGTTCCTGATAGGAATGCACTTATCAACTTGCAGCTGACGATAAATTATTTTAACAAGTTTAAATATCCTTAAGAACATTTGATCTTTTGAAATAATGATGTTTCAAACAACATGCTTTAAATTTTCCAGATTTTGTAAATAGTTATTTTCTGACTGATGATAAGTGAACTCACATTGTCCTGGACTTTTTAAAATTTTTACTGAAATTGAAAGTAAACTGAAACATCAGAAAGTGAAACAAAGATACATAATTGAAGAGTTTGCCTCCCAAAATGGGCGATTCTTATCTCTCTCCCTTAAAAGAGTGTGTGCGTGTGTGTGCACGTGTGCGTGCACGTGTGCATGCACACATTCAGCTTAATTAAATTTTGAAATATTTCTGAAATAGTTTTCTTCTTAAAAGTTTTAACCATGAGCAAAACTTTATTCAGAAAATAATATATTTGAATAAAGGAGTGAACATTAACATTTCTGATAGCCTTCAAAATTAATATCTGATTGTAAAACATGAAATTTTAACTACACACACTATTAGGAATTAAAATATTATGGTACACCTTTAAATATTTGTTTGATTCTTCAGTTGTAGGACCTTCCATTGGAAAGCAAACCATAAACAATGATAACTAAATGGATAATTTTGGAATTTTTATAACTGAAGTCTTTCATTTTATAACTAATTTAAGTCTTCCAAATGACTGAAGCTTACATATATATGTGTGTGTGTGCATATGTGTATGTGTATATATGTGTGTGTGTGTGTGTATATATATATATATATATGAAACAAAACATATATATATTCAAATTTGTAATGCCAAGACATGTTTTCTCTCTATGTGTAGTTCATATATAGATGTCTGTAGAGTTATAAGTTGCAGTAAAGAAAAACTTAAGGAGTTAAAAATTACTAAATTCAGTTTTATAAATCTATGAAAATATATGAATATATGATTATATCGGAATGATATCAGAAAATTGAGGAGAGTGATAAATTGTATATGATAGGAAGGGAGAAAAGTATGATCAGGGAGAGATCAGGATAGTAGGTAGAGTGCTCTTATTCTTTATATACTACACATGTACTTCATACACGTTCCTTGAATGTAGGAAGTATTAACACTTAAAGATAACTTTTATATTTTAATTAGAATACTCTCAACAACCTGGTTCCATTAATTTCTTTTTATTGATGCTTTATTGTTTGTTGTATGTGCTCTGAAACAGGCTTACATTTTATATTATTAGGATCCAAATGCCAACTTACAAATGGCCTGAAACATACAGTCCACAAAAGTATTTTACTGAGAGTATGTAGAGTAGGTTACAAAATTGAGATTTCAAGAAAAAGAGTTGAAGGTGATTATGTAGGATGTATTCACAATTTGTAATGCTTGAGTTTACTTGAAGACATGTTTTCTATGATATAGTTCTCCCATGGAAATTTGGTTATTAACATATTGATATATCACATAGTTCTTTTGCTAATTTAGTTATTTTTGCTTAGTTTTTCTTCTTTGCACAGATTCACCCATAGCAAAAACTGGAAGAAAGGCTTTTTAGACTGGCAGATAAGGGGGAGGATTCTGACATGTTTTAGAATAAAGCATAGTTCCCTTGCCCTGTACTTTACATTTATTAGAATTGATTTCTGTCTGCCTTTACCATGCTGCAATAAAGAACTTGAGTCTGAATCTCACAAATGTGACTCTATCATTTATACATTAAAAGATTCTATAATTTACATAGTGATAACGTAAATAAAGACAAATTTTAAAGCCCCAAATAAATTACGTGTGATCTGTAATTTGGAAATATCTGTGGGGCTATTTTCCAGGATTTGCGTAATGATAGCTAAGTTTATATATCAGTATGTTTAACAACTTTGACCTTTTATTGAGCATCTGGGTTTTTTTTGCATGGTACTTACTATGTCACAACCTATAAACAGAAAAGAAATAGAAAATATACTCCCTAAACTCAAGGAATTTATATTGTATTTATATTGCCCAGCTTTGGAATCAAAATTCAAATACCTCTTCACCTTGTCTACTATGTCCTTTAATCCCAGAGTTACTTTAGTTTCTTATTGTATTCACCTAATCTTCTAAAGCTATCTTAACTTCAGAGTTAAGGAAAAACACTCTTTTATTGTGTCATATTTACAGGTGTTAGTGATAGAACAGAAAAATGAAGATGGAACATGGCCCAGGGGTCCTTCTGCTCCTAAGTAAGTGCTCCCACTTTTTATGGCTGATTGCATGATCTTAAAGCCTTTGATTTCAGATAACAAAATCCAGAATGATAGAAGATACCTAATTGTACATTGCAAGTATATATTCCTACTTTATATTTAAATATTTTATTCCCATTATAGACGTTTTCTAAGTTTGCATTTAAATTAATATGCTATAATTAAAAAGCCTTCCAGTTCGAATCTCTTTTAGAATAAGGTACAATATACATATGTTATAAATATTGTTACATTGTCTAATACATCAAATCACTATTAAACATTTTGTTTACTATTTTTCAAGCTTTTTGTGATTTCTTTTAAAAGTATCTGTTAAAGAACACTATCAAAATGAGTCTGACATAAAGTTAATATTTTTATTTATTTAAATGTTTTAGAATATAAAAGCACAAGTAGAGATAGAGGAGTATAAGAATTTTTTTTGATGGTAAATGAAGGAAGGATGAAAGAATTAGAAATCGTTTTAACATTTGTTTGAACATGGTAAGAACCCTTAATTTGAGATCTACCCTCTTAACAAATTTTTTAAGTGCACAGTACAGTATTGTTAACTGTAGGCACATTCTTGTGTAGTAAATCTCTAGAATTTCTTAATCTTGTGTAACTGAAACTTTATTTCTATTGCACAGTAATTTCCCATTTCTCCCTTCCCCCCAGCCCCTGGCAACCATCCTTGTACTCTCTGTTTCTATGAGTATTTGACCAAGTTTAGATACCGCATGTAAGTGGAATCATGCAGTTTTTGTCTTTCTGGGATTGGCTTATTTTACTTAACAGAATGTCCCCCAGGTTCATCCAAGTTATCATATATGGCAGGATTTCCTTACTTAACACAGTCTTACTTCCTTAAAAAAGTCTGGATAATATTTTATTGCAGTATATGCCACATTTTCTTTATCCATTCATCCATCTATAGACATTCAGGTTGTTTTCCTATCTTAGGAATTGTACTGCAGTGAACAGGGGAATGGAGATATCTCTTTGAGATGATTTCGTTTCTTTTGGATATATACCCAGAAGTGAGATTTCTGGATCAGATTGTACTTCTATTTTTAATTTTTTGAGGAACCTTTGTACTGTTTTCCATTGCAGCTGTATCATTATACGTTTCTACCAACACTATACCAGTGTTTCAATTTCTGTACATCCTGTGAGCACTTGTTATCATTTGTTCTTTTGATAGTAAGCATTCTAATAGGTATGAGGTAATATCTCATTGTGATTTTGATTTGCATTTCCCCAACAATTACTGATGTTGCGCATCTGTACTTATTACTATTTGTATGCCTTCTTTTTGAGAAATGTTTATGCAAGTCCTAGGCCCACTTTTTAATCTGGTTATTTGTTTTTTTGCCATGGAATTGTAGGAATTCCTTGTATATCTTGGGTATTATCCCCTTATCAAATATGTGGTTTAAAGATTTAAAAATAAGACGTGAATCTATAAAACTCCTAGAAGATACCTTAGGGGGAAAGCATCATGACATCTGTCCAGGCAGTGATTTCTTGAATATGACACCAAAGCATAAGCAACAAACACAATAGAGAAATGGGACTACATCAAACTAAAAAGTTTATGCACAGTAAGGGAAACAATAAACAGAGTGAAAACACAACAAACCGATTGGGAGAAAATATTTGTAAAGGTTTTAGAATGATCAGTTTTATACTACATTATCGAAAACACTTAGTGCCAGTTGTATTTCAATTTTAGACTTTTCAAACCTTTGAGAAATAATATGGTGCCTATTATTTTAGTATATCTGTAGAATCCAAGGGGACTCTCTTAACCAAATACATTAATCTTAGCAAATATTCACACTAAGTAGGATAAAGGACTATAAATAGTTTAATATCAGTTTAGGTTAGGTTTCCCTCAAGTGAATTGTGAAATATTTTAAACATTTTCAGAGCTTTTGAAATTTCAGAATTTTCATAAGGGATTATAAACTTATAGTTTGAAATACTTAAAATAATTATTCTTAAATAAATTAAAAGTAATTTATTAAATGTTAACCTCGCAAATAAAAGAGAAAAATGATCTGGTACTTAATTTTTATCTTTAAAACTAAAATGCATCTTTAATGAGTGGCTCTCTGTCCTTTTTATCTTGTGAAGTTTTTTTATTTAAATTTTTTATGAGACCACTTAAGTATATTAATTAGATTTTATTATTACTCCCACTTAGTAGGGTGTAATATAAGGGTAGAACTTAGAATAAGAAGATATTGAAAGCACATGGTAGATAATTGTAAATTTCTTGATTGATGAAGCTCAGAAGTTAGAAATGTTTTCTTTGCGAATATTTACTTTTAGTCTTTAGATCAAGATAAATGTTCTTTTTTCTGGCTTATTGTTAGATTGTTATGTATTTGTTAACAGCTTTAAATAATTTTTGAAATTTCAAAGTTGCTTGTGCCTTAAGAAATACCATGAGTTCTAAGGATTTAGAGATCTTTTCTACTTAAAATTATTGATTTTCACTTGAAAGATAAAACTATATATTTTCTTTTCTTCCCTATTTGCTAGCACACAATACCATTTTCATTAAACAGCTGCAGTCCTTCTATAAGAGAAAACACAATTTCTTGTATATAATACCTAACAACATAGACATAAAAAGTGTTGGTGAATGAAAGTACTATACTAGAAATGTGCTTAGTTAAGAGTTCCATTCTTCACTGAATTACCCAGTATTTTAATACAGAACCCAAATGTTAAAGCATGAAAACATTATACATATATATATAGTATATATACATGATATATATATACACATATATACATAATATATATATAATAGTGTATTACTGTATATTATATAGTATCCATTATATACTATAGCCTATGATCTAGTATCCATTTACTATAAAATATGCCTAATACCACATAACAGAATGTCCTAAATTGCCCAATGATAGTTCATTAGAATGCAAAAAAAAAAAAAAAAAAGTTTTTTGAAATTAGCATCAGTGTATGAAAAGACTCTCAGAAAACTAAGAATAAAAGGAAATTCTCCTAACTTAATAAAGTCTGTATACCCAAAGTCTGTAGCAAAAATTATATTGAGAAATTTTGAACACAAACCAAGTAAGATTGAAAGTGAAAGAAAAAATTCACTATTTGCATATGATACAGTCATCTATGTAAAACCCAAAACCCATCAGCAGATTATTAGAACTGAGAAAATTCAGCAAGATTCTTTAAGATTAATTTGTAAAAATTAATGTGTTTTTTATACCCAGAGGTCAGCAATCTTTTTAATAAAGAACTAGATATTTTAGCTTGTGAGCCATATGGTCTCTGACTTAACTATAACTCTGCCAGTAGAGCTTGAAAGCAGCCATAGACATTATGTCAACAAACGGTTATGGCTGTATTCCAGTAAAACTTTATTTACAGAAAAATGTGGCAAACTGGAGTTAGCTTGTGAGCCATAGGTTCCTGACCCCTGCAAATATCGTTAGTATATACTCCATAAGTAACCCAATCAGAAAATAGTATAACAAAAATTAACCTAATTAGGAATGCATAAAACCTTCATGGTAAATAACTAACCTATTAGAAGACAAAGGATTATCATGTACTATGTGTTTTAATCTGATGATGCCTGTTTCTTGAAATCTATCCTGTCACTGACTCCTGTTAAAAATTCTATCCTGAGTTTTGTTTTGTTTTGTTTTGTTTTGTTTTGTTTTTTGAGAAACTTCACAAACTCATTCTAAAATTAACATATCCCAGTAAAGGTCCAGGATTAGCTAACTCACTT
Organism: Prionailurus viverrinus; assembly: GCF_022837055.1. Lineage (NCBI taxonomy): Eukaryota > Metazoa > Chordata > Mammalia > Carnivora > Felidae > Prionailurus > Prionailurus viverrinus. The sequence goes on from NC_062567.1 coordinate 85,206,668, forward strand.
TTGACAAAGAAGAGGAAGGAAGCTCTGAGCCTACTACATAGTGAGAATTACTACAAAGCCATAATAATGAAAATAGTATGATGCTAACAAAAGAAAGGCAAATACACTGGAATAAATTAATGAGCTCAAAAAAAACGCTCATGTAAATATGAGAACTTGGTAAGTGGCACCACTAGTCGATGAGAAACAGGTTGCTTAAAGCAGGTAGATGCTTAGATTTTATTAGGAAAACTAGCTGTTTGGAGAAAAACAGGATCACCAGCTTACACATTATTTACAAAGACCGACTCCAGAAGGAATACTCAAATATGAAATGTAAAACTTTAAAGCTAATAAGAAATTTCAGGAAATACCTGTATTTTAAGAATCAGAGAACATAATGTGAAAATTAGTGGGTTTGATTACATCAAAATTAAGTATTTCTGTTAAAGGAATCATAAATGAAGTAAAAAGTCAAGTGTCAGTTTTTTTAATATCTAAAACCTACATGAGATTAATACCTTAATGTACAAAGAACTTTTATAAATCAACAGAAACAAAGCAAAAATCTTTTAAAAAATAACTGAAAGATATGAATAGTTTAAAGAAGGGGAAGCTCCATTGCTGACAGGCAGATGAAGAGATATACAAACTCACTTGTAATCAGAAAGCTTGACGCACAAGGTACAACCTAACAGCCACCAAAATGACAAAAATGTAAAAGATAGCTAATACCGAGTTTTGAAGGGTTGTAGGAGAAGCGTTACGAACCAGTGGTGGGAGTGTTCACTAGAACTGCCACTCTATACACCAGTCGGTGTCACCGAAATCAGGAATTGTTTAATCCCTCTGACCCAGCACTCAGGGGAATTTTTATGCAGGTCCCTGAAGATACAAGCTTTGTAGCTGCATTGTTGCTGGTAGTGGGGATTTGGAGGCAGCCTAGCTAAAACGAGTGATGGTATGCTGTGGAATACGAGAGCGGCAGGTAGAAGTACACAATGACAAGATCTTTAAAACTGGGTAAGGTTTAAAATAAATACACAGTTGAGAGAAAAGAAAAAACAAAATGAGATTTTAATTAAGTACCATTTACATAAATTTAAAACAAAGCAGAACATAGTACATAAAATTATAATATTTAAGAGCGTAGAGAAAGCACCTAGTATAGAGGAAAATAGGAGTACAGATTAGGAAGAAAAAGATGAAGGAATTACCACTTCTTTTATATGTATAAGTAAAGTAAGGATGCACATTGTTTTTTCTGGGCAAATGCCAGCTTTAAAAAGTGGAATTCTTTGTGTTCATTGAAGTCACATTATAAGTACATATAACTTAAACAAATTCAGCTCCAGCAGAGAGCCTATAATCTTAGGCCCTCAAGAGAAATGTCAGCATATTAATGTGTAGAACATTCTATTGCCATTATATCTGGCAGGAGACAACTCCTAGTCCTCAAGATGGTGTGAAGATGCTAGTTCTAATAAACATCACTAACCTGGATTTTTCTGGTGCTCATATTGCTTACCACATAACCGGTTCCTACATAGAGCATCAAAAGTCCAGGGGAAAACATTAAAGTTGTAATAGGGTGATAGAAGGAAGAATCATCTGTTACATTTGTTAAAATATGGTTTCCTAGGCCCTATCCCCAGAATTTCTGATTTGGTAGAGCTGGGTGGAGCTCCTGAATTTAACATTTCTAATTAGCTCACAGGTGATTCTAATGCTGTTTGTCTAAGGATCACACTTTGAGATATTCTGTAGGTAATGTTTCTTAATATTTACTGTGTGGGACACCATAGGTGGCAGCTTCCAAGGTCTTCACCCCAGATAAGCAGAAGATAAATCTTTATGGTGGGCCCAGGAATCTTCATTTTAGGTGCTGCTTATGAACAAGAAAATACCATTATAGTAGGCATATGTTTGTTGAGAGAAAGCATGTTAGTATCTAATTGTCTGACTTTACTACACCACTGAAAACAGGAACTAAAGTGCTCTGAATGTCCTAAAATTGTCCTGAGCCCATTTTTATCATAATTGAGCCTGTATATCCTCAGCTAAAGCTAAATTTTTATGCTACTTGATTGAGAAGAAATGCTAAATATTAAGAAATGTTAAGGGTAAAATATAATTTTGTTTAAAATATGTAGTCCTGCAGTTATAAAAATGCATATACCCTAAAATAACCCAAAATCCATGTTAGAAATCTAAACCTACCTAAAAAATACACAAGAGTTTTCCATCTGGATTTTTCTGCTAGATACCAGCATGTGATTTGAAATTTTCAACTTCAGGGGCGCCTGGGTGGCGCAGTCGGTTAAGCGTCTGACTTCAGCCAGGTCACGATCTCGTGGTCCGTGAGTTCGAGCCCCGCGTCGGGCTCTGGGCTGATGGCTCAGAGCCTGGAGCCTGTTTCCGATTCTGTGTCTCCCTCTCTCTCTGCCCCTCCCCCGTTCATGCTCTGTCTCTCTCTGTCCCAAAAATAAATAAACGTTGAAATTTTCAACTTCATATTTATGTTATTTTTTTAAAAACTAAGTGCTTAGTTTTTTCAGAACTTGCACTTCTCATCTAGATTTGCTGATTTCTTACAACCTCTAAAAACACAATCTTTTCTAATAATACCTTAGAGAAGTTTTAACCCACAGTTTTCTGTTCTGTTAAATTTGACCATTTATTTTCTAAAGATGTTGGCATCAGGTACATAGTGTAATTATTCAGGTGGAGATATATAGTTAGTTAAATCTTGTATTTCTAAAAAATTATTTTACAGTAGATAAATTGTAAAAGTATAGAAGTTCCTAAAAAGAAGAGAAACCTGACCAACAGATGATTCCTTACTTTCCAGTTTGTTTAAACATAATACTTTTTTCCTTAGCCATAGCTTCTGAAGTACAACTTTATTAAATTTTGAATTCATTCAAAAATTATGCAAATTTTTTCTCTATGGTTTTATTTAGGTATAGTTATTTCAAAGAATGGTTTTGAGATTATTAATATTATAGAAATGAAAAGATCCAAATTGTTCGGTTTTACTGAAATAAAATTCTTGTGAGAGCAGCCCAAGAAACTGATTTAATTCAGGTGTTTTCAGTAATTGCTCACAAATGTTGATAAAAGGCATGTTGATTAAGTTACGGGTGAATAAAAGTTAAGTGTTATTGATGATTGTGAAAGGCAGTTTTCATGGGCTAAGAAAACATCCAGAGAAAGAATCCAAAATCAACTAGATAATGCATGAAAGGCCAAAAATACTCAAATGGAAAACTAAGTTAGTTCTCATTCATACATTGTCTTTCGGCCATCTGTGTTGTTCTAATTAACAAATTCCAAATTGGTGACCAAAACACTAAGTATAAACTTAATCTGGTGCCATATTAGTTTTTTTTTTTACAGCACTCTGTCCCTGAGTGCTCTGCTTGGCGAGAGGGAGCATTTTATAAATAAAACTATTGCATACTACTTTTTGCCCAAGATAAATAATAAAAACACCTAGGTGACTCTGCAGTATTGTTTTTGTTTTTGTACACTATCGTTTTCAAATCTGTATTCGCTGAAATACATTCAAAAAATACATAATTTTTTAGAACTTTTTAGAGAGTGATGAAGCCCAATTTGCTTAATAATAGAACATTAACTGTATAAATGGATTCAGAAATGGTGCATAGACCTATTTGACTGAAAATTATTAAAATAAATCTTAGGAAACTCCTACCACGTAAAGTATTGGTTTCATTTTAACAAATTGCACTGAGACTTTTTAAGTATTTGTACATGATAGGTTCTGCTTATTTGAAACAGATTTGGTTATTACAGTTCTGTTTGGGTACTAAACAAGCTATAGTTATTAGCATTCACAGAAAATGCACCCTCAAAGTTTCTATGAAAGTATACAAACTTGTTACCAATCTTAACCTTGTTCAAACACAAAGTAGGGGGTTGAATGATTTGAGTTTGTGGGAGTTGAGAGAATGGCTCATAAGCCAGCTTTCAATTCCTTGTCCATTCATTTATATTCACATATTTTAAATTAATAATGTGTCTTCTATTTAAAATGTAAGCTCTGAGCCATAAATCTAGGGTAGTATTCCAAAATCTGCAGTTTGTTGTCATTTTTTAAGACGTTTTGAATTTTTGTAAGTTTTCTTGCATGCTTTATATCATTTTATTTTGTTCCTATTTTGTTCTCCTTCAGTAAGAGACATACAGTGACTTTTTCCAAGACTCTAAGTTGAGATAATGGAACAGCCAAACAAAACTGCCTAGTATGCAGTTAAAGATCAGGAACCAAAGCTTGGAGAGTAATAACTGCAGGTGCAGAGTTCTATTCCTGGAAGTGAGAAATATAAGCATATATGAATTATCAAATAAAAAATGTAAAGAACTAAATACTGAATTTTAAAGGATGTCCCTAAGAAATGATATAAAACAAAAAGATCAAATAGAGTAATCCTGAACATTTAGGAAAACTGGGAACATATTATATCGAAGAGAACAAGGGGAAACACTTTCAGAAGATAGCGAATGGTCAGCATTGCTAAGTGATGCAGAGACTGGGGAGAGGGATGGGGAACAAAAGAGATTCTGTGTATTTGACAAGTGGAAACAGTATGTTGGGAATGAGAAATAGATGATAGGGAAAGAGGAATTGAATAGTCAGAAAATGGAACAGCTGGTATAGATCAAATCACTCACCATGAAATGTACTGACAGAAGAAAGATAACTAAGAGGGTAAATTGGTTGGAAAGGCAGGGTTCCAAGAGAAACTATATATAAATCTTTTTGTTATTTGAATATATACATCTTTCTTAGGTATTTGTCACCTAAAGATAGGCATCATAATGATGTTAGAATGAAGTTCCTGTGTGCTGCTGGTTATCAATAAGCAGCTTTTTTCTGGTTATTTTAGATGTCCAAATTCTAAATTCTTTTTGGAAATGCTTGTGCCTACACATAAATACACTCCTCATAACTGTACTTTGAGGTTTCTCATTTTAATAAAACACCCATTAAGACCTTGAGTGTATATATATATATACACTCCTTTGACATGCTGAAAATGCACATGGACTAAATAAATATTTCCTTCCTCTAAACACTGTTCCAGCTTCCTGTTCTGGAAAAATAATATATAATCTAGTACCAATACCATGTCTCCCAAGTTTTGCCAAACAGCATGGTCACAGTCAAGTTTATGTTAATTAGTGTCCAGATATTTATTTATTTAAATTTTTAAAAGTTTTATTTATTTATTTTGAGAGAGAGACAGCATGAGTAAGGGAGGGGTAGATAGAGAGAGAGAATCCCCTCCATGCTGCCAGGGCAGAGCTTGGCATGAGGCTCAAACTCAGGAACCCCGAGATCATGACCCGAACAGAAATTTAAGTCCATCGTTCACCCAACTGAGCTACCTGGGCGCCCCCTAGTGTCCAGTTATTTAAAAGCCATTAATTGAAGTTAGAAAATTTAGTGTATTTCATGCATAAATGAATAAGTTTACAGTTCTCGTATAGATGCTTAATATTCACAGGTACTCACAAATAATTATTGGATATATTCTTTTTTGTTCCCTGGTTTGGTCCAAAAAAGATTTGAGCAATTTATGGTAACATGTATAAGTCAATGTTAACTATATGAATAGATACAGAAATCACTCAAATGTAAACTAAACTTAGTCACAGTAAGGTGAAGCCAGAGGAGAAGTTAGCTGGCGGGAGCAAGTAAGGGCTTTTGAAGTTATCAAAATTGATCTGCAAATATATGGACTTGATTTGGGTCCCAATTCAAACTAACCAACTGGGGAGAAAAAAGTGAACATGAACTGACTGTTTAATTGGGACTGGCACTGGTATCGTATCTCTTGTGGGTTAGGGATCTATACTATAAATTTTTGTTTTAAGTTTGTATTTAAATTACAGTTAGTTATCATATAGTGTGATATTAGCTTCAGGAGTAGAATTTAGAGATGGATCACTTACATAGAACACCCAGTGTTCATCTCAACAAGTGCCCTCCTTGGTATCCATCACTGCCCACCTCTCCTCCAGCAACCCTCAGTTTGTTCTCTATAGTTCTGTGTAGTTAAGAGTTTGTTTTATGGTTTGCCTCTCTTTTTTTCCCCTTATGTTCATCTGTTTTGTTTCTTAAATTCCACTTATGAGTGAAATCATATAGTTTATTTGTCTTTCTGTGACTTTCTTTGTTTCGCATAAAACACTCTAGCTCCATTCATGTTGTTAGAAATGGCACACTTTCGTTCTTCTTTATTGCTGAGTAGTATTCCATTATATATATACAGGTGAAATTATAAATGTCTGGAATTTGCTTTAAAATAGTCCAGCAAAAACATGGGGAAAGGAGGCTGAGAGGATACAGATAAAAGTGGCAGAATGTTAATTTTTGAAGCTGAGATCTGATACTGGGCACATGAGGACTTGCATATATTTGGAAGTTTCTATAATAAGTTGAAAAAAATGGGTTGCAGTTTTGGTACTGGGATTCATAATGACTAAAGGAAAGTAACTGTAATTTTATTTTTAAGTGGAATGTTTTATGTTGTAAGTACCATTGGTAGTCAAAATAAGGAACAAAAATAAAGTTATGAGAACCAATTTATACATAAATTCCCTTAAACTTTCTTTCATTTATCTTTAAATATCTAATACCCTGCCTGTCATAGGAGAGGCACACAGCAAATGCTTGTTGAACTGAATTAATCTGTATCTTGCAACAGTAAAAGTGTTTAATTTTTAGAGAGATTTAAACTTTTCTTTTTCTCCAAGAACTTATCTTTAGAAATGGGGAGGGGTGCCTGGGTGGCTCAGTTGGGTTAAGCAGCCGACTTCAGCTCAGGTCATGATCTCATGAATCATGAGTTTGAGCCCCATGTCGGGCTCTCTGCTGACAGCTTGGAGCCTGGGGCCTGCCTCGGATTCTGTGTCTGCCTCTCTCTCTGCCCCTCCCCTGCTGATGCTGTATCCCTCAAAAATAAATAAACACTAAAAAAGAAATTAAAAGAAATGGGGAAAGTTTAAAATTGGTCTTGTTTTTCTTAATAAGATAATTTTTGTTTTACAATGTTGGATTTTACAACATGGGGTTCTTTTATGTCAGATTTGAAAATAACTATAAAATCTTTCATTGTTTTGCCATGTCAGCGTTCAAACTTAACATCTCCATATTTTGGTTGCTCAAAATGGTTTTTTAAATTACATGGTTTTCATGTAATTTAATTATTAAGTTAATTTATCAAGAATATTCAGGTAATTTATCGAGTTGTATTTTTCTGTTGAAGGAAGAAGTTCAACTTAGCCTTGAATTGCATGCTTTTAGTTGAAACTCCAGTTTGAAGTAGGGCAGTTCAGATACTATATTTGTCAGGCATGAAGTTTGAATTTCTGTCTTCGTGAAATAATTTCAGTTAAATTGATGTTTTACTGTTTTCTGTCTTGTTTAAGACTTGGATCCCTATTTTATATTATACCTAGCCCAAATTAGCCAAAGTTAGTTTAACACTAGGTTACTGGCTTAGTCTAATCTATGAGTGATATTCTAAGCGCTTTTTTTTTCTCTCTGTTCTCCTTAAAAATCCACTAGAGCAGGGTTGCTGAGGAACGGTGTAATTTCTAAATTACTTCAAAGAAATAGATCTCAAGAGCTCTGGTTATAATCCACAGACTGGCTAGTCAACCCCCAAATTAACTCCACAAATGTTAGCTAGATTGGGCTGTGTATAATTTATGTCAGAAGCTGGAATCAGAATAAATAAGTGATCTGTTAACATTTATCAGTAATGTCTATAATGGCATTTAAAATTTTTTTTTTCAACGTTTATTTATTTTTGGGACAGAGAGAGACAGAGCATGAACAGGGGAGGATCAGAGAGAGAGGGAGACACAGAATCGGAAACTGGCTCCAGGCTCTGAGCCATCAGCCCAGAGCCTGACGCGGGGCTCGAACTCCCGGACCGGGAGATCGTGACCTGGCTGAAGTCGGACGCTTAACCGACTGCGCCACCCAGGCGCCCCTATAATGGCATTTTAAAAGTCTTGATATACTTTAGCTTTACCTGTGGACCACATCTATCCTTCTCTTTCTTCTCATCATTATGCTTTTTAAGAGCAATCTCTCTACCAATGCTATTTATCCCAAATAGAGCATATCCCAATGCTTCCTAGACCTTGCTTTTTCTTTCACCATCTCCTCCCTTCTACATATGTATAAATGCCTACCATACTACCACATATATAGTAGACACTCAGTTAACAGTAATTCATTCTTATTTTTTTAATTTATTTGTTTAAATTCAATCTAGTTAGGGGTTCCTAGGTGGCTCAGTCAGTTAAGCATCCAACTTCGGCTCAGGTCACGATCTCACAGTTGGGGAGTTGGAGATTCACATCAGGTTCTGTGCTGATAGCTAAGAGCCTGGAGCCTACTTCAGATTCTGTGTCTCCCTTTTTCTCTGCCCCTCCCCTACTCATACTCCCTCTCTCAAAAATAAAAAAACATTAAAAAAAATTTTTTTTAATTCAAGTTAACCTACAGTGTAGTATTGGTTTTAGGAGTAGACGTGCTCATCCCCAACAAGTGCCTTTCTTAATGCCCATCACCTATTTAGCCCATCCCCCCACAAACACCCCTCTAGCAAACCTCAGTTCTCTGTATTTAAGAGTCTCTTATGGTTCACCTCCCTGTTTTTATCTTATACTCCCTTCCTTATAAGTTTGTCTGTTTTGTTTCTTAAAGTCCACATATGAGTGAAATCGTATGATATTTCTTTCTCTCACTGACTTATTTCACTTAGCATAATAGACTATTGCCATCACATTGTTGCAAATAACGATTTCATTCTTTTTGATCACCAAGTAATATTCCATTATACACACACACACACACACACACACACACACACACATATCTTCTTTATCCATTCGTCAGTCGATGGACATTTGGGCTCTTTCCATAATTTGGCTGTGGTTGAGAGTGCTGCTGTAAACATTAGGGCACATGTGCCCTTTCGAATCAGCATTTTTGTAACCTTTGGATAAATACCTAGTAGTGCAATTGCTGGGTTGTAGGGTAGCTCTATTTTTAATTTTTTAATTTTTTTTTTTATGTTTATTTATTTTTGAGAGATAGAGTGAGACGAAGTGAGAGTAGGGGTGGGGAAGAGAGAGAGGGAGACACAGAATGCGAAGTAGGCTCCAGGCTCTGAGCTGTCAGTACAGAGCCCGATGCAGAGCTCAAACCCACAAACCGTGAGATCATGACCTGAGCCGAAGTCGGATGCTTAACTGACTGAGCCACCCAGGCGCCTCTCTGTTTTTAATTTTTTGAGGACTCTCCATACTGTTTTCCAGAGTTGCTGCACCAGTTGCAGTCCATCAACAGTGCAAAAGGGTTTCCCTTTCTCTGAATCCTCACCAACATCTGTTGTTTCTTGAGTTGTTCATTTTAGCCATTCTGACAGGTATGAGGTGGTATCTCATTGTGGTTTTGATTTGTATTTCCCTGATGAGTGATGTTGGGCATCTTTTCATGTGTCTGTTAGCCATCTGGATGTCTTCTTTGGAAAAGTGTCTGTTCATGTCTTTTGCCCGTTTCTGAACTGGAGTATTTGTTTTGGTGGTGTTGAGTTTGATAAGTTCTTTATGGATTTTATATATTAACCCTTTATCTTATGCGTCATTTGCAAATATCTTCCATTCTGTCAGTTACTTTTTAGTTTTGTTGATTGTTTCCTTCGCTGTGCAGAAGTTTTTTTCTTGATGAAGTCCCAATAGTTCATTTTTGCTTTTATTTCCCTTGCCTCTGCAGACATGTATAGTAAGAAGTAACAGTAATTCATTCTTTTCTTTCTTTTCCAGTGTCATCTTCCCCCCAGCCTATAAATATAAATCTATCCTTTCTTTAAAAACAAAAATAAAAACAAAAACCGTAAACTTACTCCAAATACCATTCTTTATTTTTTTTTTTTTCCTTTGTTGGTCAACTTTAAAAAACTAGTACTTACAGGGTGCCTGGGTGGCTCAGTCAGTTAAGCATCCAACTTCAGCTCCAGTCACAATCTCATGGTCTGTGAGTTCGAGCCCCACATTGGGCTCTGTGCTGACAGCTCAGAGCCTGGAGCCTGCTTCTGATTCTGTGTCTTCCTCTTTCTCTCTGCCCCTCCCCTGCTCATGCTGTCTCTCTCTCTATCCTCTCAAAAATTAATAAACATTAAAAAAAAATTTTTTTTTTAATTTTTTTTTAACGTTTATTTATTTTTGAGACAGAGAGAGACAGAGCATGAATGGGGGAGGGTCAGAGAGAGAGGGAGACACAGAATCAGAAGCAGGCTCCAGGCTCCGAGCTGTCAGCACAGAGCCCGACGCGGGGCTCGAACTCACGGACCGTGAGCTCATGACCTGAGCCGAAGTCGGACGCTTAACCGACTGAGCCACCCAGGCGCCCCTAAAAAAGATTTTTTTAAAGGTAGTACTTAATTATTCCTTGCCACTCATTTAACAGTGTAACAAAGTTCTCATTTGACTTTTTCTCATTTTGTTTCATCTTATTTGACCTTTCTGTAATACTTCTTTTTGTTAACTATCTCCTAAAGAAATTCTCTTAATTTGAGTCTATGATTCAAGAGTGTTTTCACTTTCTCTAACCAATTCTCTGGCTGGCTGGTGCTCTTCCTTTCCATAACTGCCATGTTTGCTTGTGTGGGTTGTGTACTGCACAGTTTTTGGGCATTTTCCACATTGTAATCTCTCTGTGAAAGGACCTCCTTGGAATTGTGCAATGTACAGCTTGTCTATATGCAGCAGCTCTGCTCACAACTTCAATGCATTGATACTTCACAAATTTCCATCAGATGACCCCTCCTTTCATACCATAATAGATTCTCAAAATCAGTGGATAGACTATGCTAATTCTGTCCCTCAGCTCAAACCCACACAAACATCCCATTCTGTATTTCTAGCCTAGAACTCTCTTCTGAATTCCAGACTTTTTCTAAATGT